>NC_089902.1:3047427-3352170 GCF_040182565.1 Anser cygnoides | reverse complement strand
CTGCAAAGGCTGCAAAGAGCCTGATGGGTTGGGATGCCTGCTTCAGGAGTGGTTTCCACCCTGATGGAGCTCTCTTTGTTAGTAGGAAAGAGCAGGAGAGAAAAAAACTGCCACAAAGTGCACCTTAGAAGGTTGGAACTGGCAACACGTAGGAAGAAATGTCCAGGGGAACAACTGGTCTTGCTGCTAGAGCCTGAGGAAAAGAAGGTATTAAGTGCCTCTGCCTTTACCTCGTCTCTTGTCACCGCGTTTCTCCCACAACCAGTAAAGGATGATGATTCTCCTTAATCCTCCTTTATTAACATATTTATATAAAAAATTTTTTATTGTTATATTTTGTCTTTGACAAGAATCTGTCCCTCAGATAGCCTGGTGTGGAGACAACAGAGGCCTCTGACAAGGCTGAGAATCCCAACAGGACCCAGGGCTTTGTGTCCATGGCTCTGGCTGTTGTCTCTGCCACTGAGGCCTAGGAGGAGACAGCTTATCGGTAAAGCACCAGGGCCTCATTGCCTCCTCGCCCCCACCCATCAACCAGGCAGGGCTCGTACCATTCTCCTGCACTTGGCCATGCACATCCCCATCTCCTCCTGCCCCAGGAAAAGCCCTGAGCAGTGTGTGAAGGGAAAGGATCTCCCTTCTCAGGGGCTGGGGGTCAAGGGTCAAGGCCTGACCCTTGTGCTTGGTGAAACACATCCAGCTTTTCTACACATCAGTGTGCCTTGACATTGTCTTTCTCTAGTTGCCCTCACTGCCTCCAATGCTGTGCTCTAACGAGCTCCAAGGGAGGCTGTGTCAGTGCTGGCCCTCAGGGGGACACTGCAGGAAACTTGCCTCTGACTTGGACTTCTGGAGGGATGTCTTCAATTGTCTCTCAGTGCCTGAGGTTCGTGGGCTCGTCACGAAAGTCCCGCGAGGGGGGATTCCAATGCCTTGGGCTGGGCGTCTGGTGCTGAGCTGGGCCGGGCTCCTGGGACAGAGAGAGCTCGTGGCAAGAGGGCCCTGGTGCAGAGAGACAGCTCTGCCCAGGAGCAGCTCCTGTGCACAGCGCAGCAGGGCTGGGGGCTCTGACCGCAGCTGGCACGGGGACAGGAGAGAAGGAGAGAGGGCTTGGAGGCAGTGAGGAGCGCAGCAACAGAGGGCAGCGTGTGGCAAGACAGATCTGCAGGCTCTTGGCACCGTGAGGCTCTGGCAGCAGTGCCATGCAGGTGGGGTTGCCAGAGGGGTCTTCTACAGCTGGCACATCCGATGGCTGATAGCATCTGTCGGGATGGGTCTCTCTGTTTCTCCAGCTAGGAGTAGAACTAGCTTTAGTGAATGGCATTTATGATTGCAGTTTTCAAGAGAAAGACCAAGGCAGGGGATACCAGAAAGGCAAGGCTTTTTCTGCACTCTGTGCCTGAAGAATCCTGCAGTGGAGGGGAGGCTGGTTTCATGGTAATGGATTGTCAGGATTGTACAGGAGATTGAGACTCCTAGAGCATTGCAGTGAGGGACCAATATGGCATCAATGAACTTCAAAAAGTCCCTTCCCACACCTCAGCCCACAGACTGCACCAACATCATCATTGTGGTCCTCTCAGGCTTTATCCTAGCTGATCTTTAGGAGCTACAAAAGCCCTGATACCCCCTGCCTTTGGAAGGTGTCTGCAGGCTTGAGGGGAGCACAGATCGTTTGCAATGAGCAGGAGCTGCCTCCTCTGCAGGCAGAGCTGCAGCACAGGAGGGTGTGCTGAGTGTCCGTCTGTCCCTCCCTGGCCTTGCCTCCCCTGGCAGCAGCACGCTGCCATTCCTCCTGGCTTCTCCACCTGGCCGTGCTGCTGCTGCTCTTGTTCCCAGGCTGCCTGGGGATGGGGGTTTCACCTGCCCATGGAGTGAGCCCTCGGGGTGCTTGGGGGAAGGGGAGTACGGGGACAGGGTGAGGGGTCTGGAGATGGGCACTTGGAGCCTGGATTCCTCTGCTCTCAGCAGTGTTCAAGCTCTTCTCAGGAGAGCCTTCTTAGTGCAATTGTCCTGTAGCTCAAAGAGATGCCAGCACAGCTCAGACCAGCACTGATGGACAGACTGGCTGTCGTCTCTGTGGGATGCTCTGCACTAAAGGGACAGTCTCTTTGCCTCTGAGGATCCACAAGGTTTTGCTTGGAGTGCAGCAGAATGCCCAGGATTTATGCCTTAGAATCACTCCTCAGGTGTGGTGGGGCAGCTAGAACCAAAATTAAAAAACAAATAATTAAATAACTAAATCTCTGCACCTCTGCTCCGCAGTTGGGTGAACTGGGAGCAAAACTGGAGAAATTTCTTTGACATCAGCAATAAAGTGAATCTGAGACTACCCCATGTTCCTACCATGTAACTACTATGTTACTACCATGCTACTACCTCTGGCTGTAGTACAGGACTGATTCTTCCATTGCCCACAGATGAGCCCCCTGCTCCCAGAGACACTCTCAGACAGAATCAATGAAAGAGACCTTCAAAATATCTGCCTGGAAATGGGTAATTTTTGGTGATTTTAAATGAGAAAATGGAAAGAGTTTTCCTCTGATATGCCTCTGGTACATTACCACGGCCTTTGTCCTCCTTGTACAAGACCTCATGACCAGAATTAGCAGATGTCCAACAGCAGCTCCATCAGTGAGTTCCTCCTGCAGACATTCGCAGACACACGGGAGCTGCAGCTCCTGCACTTCAGGCTCTTCCTGGGCATCTACCTGGCTGCCCTCCTGGGCAACGGCCTCATCCTCACCACTGCAGCCTGCCACCACCGCCTCCACACCCTCATGGACTTCTTCCTCCTCAACCTTGCCCTCCTCGACCTGGGATCCATCTCCACCACTCTCCCCAAAGCCATGGCCAATGCCCTCTGGGACACCAGGGCCATCTCCTATCAAGGGTGTGCTGCACAGGTCTTCTTTTTAGTCTTCTTCATTGGAGCAGAATATTCCCTTCTCACCGTCACAGCCTATGACCGCTATGTGGCCGTCTGCAAGCCCCTGCACTACGGGAGCCTCGTGGGCAGCAGAGCTTGTGCCCAGATGGCAGCAGCTGCCTGGGGCAGTGGCTTTCTCCATGCTGTCCTGCACACGGCCACTACCTTTTCCCTGCCCCTCTGCCAAGGCAATGCTGTGGACCAGTTCTTCTGTGAGATCCCTCAGATCCTCAAGCTCTCCTGCTCAGATGCCTACCGCAGGGAAGTTGGGCTTACTGCAATCAGCTTCTCTTTAGGTATTGGTTGCTTTGTCTTCATTGTGGTGTCCTATGTGCAGATCTTCAGGGCCGTGCTGAGGATCCCCTCTGAGCAGGGCCTGCACAAAGCCTTTTCCACGTGCCTCCCTCACCTGGCCGTGGTCTCCCTGTTTTTCAGCACTGGCATGTTTGCCTGCCTGAAGCCCCCCTCCATCTCTTCCCCATCCCTGGACCTGGTGGTGTCATTTCTGTACTCAGTGGTGCCTCCAGCAGTGAACCCCCTCATCTACAGCATGAGGAACCAGGAGCTGAAGCATGCGCTCTGGAAATTAATGACTAGATGTGTTTCGGAAGCAATAAATTTCCATTCTACGTCTGCAGATGACTAGTAACAGCATGAGGAACCAGGAGATCAAAGATGCAGTGAGGAAACTATTTCTTCGACTTCATTATTGTCATTATTATTACCATATCATTTTATTATTAAACTTATTATCAAAATGTAATATTAGAAATAATCCAAACAGGACTAGATATTTCTTTGTGAAACTGGTAGAATGATTTCCTTAAGTATATTTTTATTAATATTTTAACAACATTTTATATTGATAGAAATAATGTTATTCTTATCCTTCTACATAACAAGTTTTAAAATTATTTTTAACCAGTCATAAAGTCATGGAATCATGGAATGGCCTGGGCTGGAAAGGACCTCAAAGATCATCTTGTTCCAACCCCCTTACCATGGGCAGTGACACCTCGCAGGAGATCATGGTTGCTCAGGACTTCATTTAACTTGCTCTTGAAGACCTGCAGAGATGGGGCATCCAATACCTCTGTGGAAAACCTGTTCCAGTGCCTCACTACCCTCTGAGTGAAAAATTTCCTGCTAACCCCTAATAGGAATCTCCCCTTTTAATTTAAAACCACTACTCCCTTGTCCTATCATTATCTACCTGAGTAAGGAGTCCTTCTCCATCCCTTTTATAAGACCCTTTAAGTATTGAAAGTCTGCAACAACATCACCCCGGAACCTTCCCTTCTGGTAGGCTGAACAGCCCCAGCTCTCTCAGCCTTTCTTCATAGGAGAGGTGCTCCAGCCCCTTGATCATCTTTGTGGCCTTCCTCTGGACCCACTTTAACAGCCCACATCCTTCTTGTGCTGGGGGCTCCAGACCTGGACGCAGGACTCCAAGTGGGGCCTCACAAGGGCAGAGCAGAGGGGGACAATCACCTGCCTCCACCTGCTGGCCACTCCTCTCTTGATCCAACCCAGGATGCAGTTGGCCTTCTGGGCTGCCAGCACACACTGCTGGCTCATTTCGAGCTTTTCATGCAGCAGAACCCCCAAGTCCTTCTCTGCAGGGCTGCTCTCAATGAGTTCTTCTCCCAGCCTATCCCCATGTCTGGGATTTCCCCAGCCCAGGTGCAGCACCTTGCACTTGCACTTGTTGACCCTCCATGGTTAACATGGGCCCAAATTTCAAGCTTGTTGTTGTGGTTTAACCCGGCTGGCAGCTAAAGACCACACAGCTGTTTGCTCACCCTCCCCCCTCCCTCTCTGGGATGGGGGAGAGAAACGGGAAAGTGAAGCCGGTGAGTTGAGATAAAGACAGTTTATTAATACAGGAAAATAATAATAACAACAATAATAACAGTGATAATGATAATAGTATTAATAATAATAATGTGTAAGAAACAAGTGATGCACAATGCAATTGCTCACCACCCGCTGACCGATGCCCAGCCTATCCCCGAGCAGCCGGCCCCCCACCCCGGCCAGCCACCCCTATATATTCTTTAGCATGATGTCAGATGGTATGGAATACCCCTGTGGCCAGTTGGGGTCAGCTGTCCTGGGTCTGTCCCCTCCCAGCTCCTGCTGCACCCCCAGCCTGCCCGCTGGCAGGACAGAGCGAGAAGCCGAAAAGTCCTTGGCCTGGTGTAAACACTGCTCTGCAACAATTAAAACATCAGCATGTTATCAGCGCTCTTCTCATCCTAATCCAAAACATAGCACCCTACCAGCTACTATGAGGAAAAATTAACTCTGTCCTAACTGGAACCAGGACAGATATCCACCCCTTATTCCATACCATTTATGTCATGCTCAGGTTACACTCTTTCCAATACCTTGTAATTAATCACCATTTTCATCTATGAGATATAGCAATCATGGTAGTGATGACATACAGTATTATATAATAATTAACATACTACAATTCAACTCATGGGCTATTCTCACCCAGTATCAAATCCCCTTGAGGTACACACCGGACCTCCCCATTCTTTTGCATTACCCACCAAGTGCATCCAGGTCCCTGAGCAAAAGCAATTCCACGAATGGGTTTGCCTTTTCCTGAGGCAGGAGTAGCCCAGACTGTTTTACCCAGCATGTTTCTTACGTGCACTACAGGAACTTTATCCCCTTCTACAGTGCGTAACAGGTTTGATTGGGCAGGTCCAGCTCGGTTGGCAGATCCCCTGGTATTGACTAACCAGGTGGCCTTTGCCAAATGTGTATCCCAATTTTTGAATGTCCCAGCACCCACTGCTTTCAGTGTAGTCTTCAACAGTCCATTGTATCGTTCAACTTTTCCAGAGGCTGGTGCATGATAGGGGATGTGATACACCCACTCAATACCACGTTCTTTGGCCCAGGTGTCTATAAGGTTGTTTCGGAAATGAGTCCCGTTGTCTGACTCAATTCTCTCTGGGGTGCCATGTCGCCATAGGACTTGCTTTTCAAGGCCCAGGATAGTGTTCCGGGCGGTGGCATGGGGCACAGGATATGTTTCCAGCCATCCGGTGGTTGCTTCCACTATTGTAAGTACGTGGCGCTTGCCGTTGCGGGTTTGAGGGAGTGTGATGTAATCAATCTGCCAGGCCTCTCCATATTTATATTTCAGCCATCGTCCTCCATACCAAAGAGGTTTTGACCGTTTGGCTTGCTTGATTGCAGCACATGTTTCAAAATCATGAATAACCTGTGCTATAGTGTCCATGGTCAGGTCCACCCCTCGATCACGAGCCCATCTGTATGTTGCATCTCTACCTTGATGGCCTGAGGTCTCATGGGCCCATCGGGCTATAAACAATTCACCTTTATGTTGCCAGTGTAGGTCCACCTGAGCCGGTTCAGTCTTAGCAGCCTGATCCACCTGCTGGTTCTTTTGATCACAGTATCACAGATTTCTAGGTTGGAAGAGACCTCAAGATCATCGAGTCCAACCTCCGACCTAACACTAAGTACTCCACTAAACCATATCGCTAAGCTCTACATCTAAACGTCTTTTAAAGACCTCCAGGGATGGTGACTCCACCACCTCCCTGGGCAGCCCATTCCAATGCTTACCCTTTCGGTAAAGAAGTACTTCCTAACATCCAACCTAAAACTCCCCTGTCGCAACTTTCGCCCATTCCCCCTCGTCCTGTCACCAGGCACGTAGGAGAACAGACCAACCCCCACCTCTTTACAGCCTCCTTTAAGGTAACTGTAGAGAGCGATAAGGTCGCCCCTGAGCCTCCTCTTCTCCAGGCTGAACAAGCCCAGCTCCCTCAGCCGCTCCTCGTAAGACTTGTTCTCCAGACCCCTCACCAGCTTGGTCGCCCTTCTCTGGACTCGCTCGAGCACCTCCATGTCCTTCCTGTAGCGAGGGGCCCAAAACTGAACACAGTACTCGAGGTGCGGCCTCACCAGAGCCGAGTACAGGGGCACAATCACTTCCCTAGACCTGCTGGCCACACTGCCTCTTATGCAGGCCAGGATGCTGTTGGCCTTCTTGGCCACCTGGGAACACTGCTGGCTCATATTCAGCCGACTATCAACCAATACTCCCAGGTCCCTCTCGGCCAGGCAGCTTTCCAGCCACTCATCTCCCCTTGATGTTCTTCAGTAGCCCGATTCTTGGGCATATGAGAATCCACATGGCGTAACTTTACAACCAGGTTCTCTATACGGGCAGCAATATCTTGCCACAATGCAGCAGCCCAGATAGGTTTGCCACTGCGCTGCCAGTTGTTCTCCTTCCATTCCTGTAACCACCCCCACAGGGCATTTTCTACCATCCATGAATCAGTACAGAGATAGAGAACTGACCACTTTTCTCGTTCAGCAATATCTAAAGCCAGCTGAATGGCTTTCACTTCTGCCAACTGACTCGATTCACCTTCTCCCTCAGCAGCTTCTGCAACTCGTCGTGTAGGACTCCATACAGCAGCTTGCCATCTCCGATGCTTTCCCACAATACGACAGGACCCATCAGTGAACAGGGCATATTTCTTCTCATTTTCTGGTGGCTTGTTGTACAGTGGGGCTTCTTCAGCACGGACCACCTCCTCCTCTGATGATATCCCAAAGTATCTGCATTCTGGCCAGTCCATAATCACTTCCAAGATTCCTGGGTGACTGGGGTTTCCTATTCGAGCCCGCTGAGTAATCAGTGCAACCCACTTGCTCCATGTAGCATCAGTTGCATGATGTGTAGAGGGGACCCTTCCTTTGAACATCCAGCCTAGTACCGGCAGTCGGGGTGCCAGGAGGAGCTGCGCTTCAGTACCGACCACTTCCGAAGCAGATCGAACTCCTTCATATGCTGCCAATATCTCCTTTTCAGTTGGAGTATAGCGGGCCTCAGATCCTCTGTATCCCCGACTCCAAAACCCCAGGGGTCGACCTCGAGTTTCCCCAGGTTCTTTCTGCCAGAGGCTCCAGGTGGGACCATTCTCCCCGGCTGCGGTGTAGAGCACATTCTTTACATCTGGTCCTGTTCGGACTGGCCCAAGGGCTACTGCATGAACTATTTCCTGCTTAATTTGTTCAAAGGCTTGTCGTTGCTCAGGGCCCCATTCAAAAGCATTCTTCTTACGGGTTACTTGGTAGAGCGGGTTTACAATCAGACTGTAATTTGGAATATGCATTCTCCAAAACCCCACGACACCTAGGAAAGTTTGTGTTTCTTTTTTGCTAGTTGGTGGAGACATAGCTGTTATCTTGTTGATCACATCCATTGGGATTTGACGACGTCCATCTTGCCATTTTATTCCTAAAAACTGGATCTCTCGTGCAGGTCCTTTAACTTTATTCTGTTTTATGGCAAAACCGGCCTTCAGAAGGATTTGGACTATTTTCTTCCCTTTCTCGAAAACTTCCTCTGCAGTGTCACCCCACACAATGATGTCATCGATGTACTGCAGGTGTTCAGGAGCTTCCCCCTGCTCCAGCGCAGACTGGATCAGTCCATGGCAAATGGTAGGGCTATGTTTCCACCCCTGGGGCAGCCGATTCCAAGTATATTGGACTCCCCTCCAAGTGAAAGCAAACTGTGGCCTGCACTGTGCTGCTAGAGGGATGGAGAAAAATGCATTAGCGATATCAGTTGTGGCATACCACTTGGCTGCCTTTGACTCCAGTTCATACGGGAGTTCTAGCATGTCCGGCACTGCAGCACTCAGTGGTGGCGTGACGTTCAGGCCACGATAGTCCACTGTTAGTCTCCACTCACCATTAGACTTTCGCACTGGCCATATGGGACTATTAAAAGGTGAATGAGTCTTGCTGATCACTCCTTGGCTCTCCAGTTGACAAATTAGCTTATGGATGGGACTCAGGGAGTCCAGGTTGGTGCGATATTGCCGCCGGTGCACAGTTGTGGTAGCGATCGGCACTTGCTGTTCTTCAACCCTCAGCAACCCCACAACAAAAGGGTCCTCTGAGAGACCAGGCAAGGTAGACAACTGTTTAATGTCCTCTGTCTCTAAGGCAGCTATGCCAAAAGCCCAGCGGAACCCTTTTGGGTCCTTGAAATATCCTCTTCTAAGATAGTCTATGCCAAGGATGCACGGAGCATCCGGGCCAGTCACAATACGGTGCTTTTGCCACTCATTCCCGGTTAGACTCACTTCAGCCTCCAGTACAGTTAACTGCTGGGATCCCCCCGTCACACCATAAATACAGATGGGCTCTGGCCCTTTATAGCTTGATGGCATTAGAGTACATTGTGCACCGGTGTCTACCAAAGCTTTATACTTCTGTGCGTCTGACGTGCCAGGCCATCGAATCCACACAGTCCAATAAACTCGATTGTCCCTTTCCTCCCCCTGGCTGGAGGCAGGGCCCCTCTAGTCCTGGTCAGAATCTTCGTTTCTGTGTTTAAAGGACTGCCTGCTGGAAGTTGGAGCCGCAAACTTTTCAGAGAACTCCTTTTTCCCAATTGTTTTCCTTTGCAATTCATGTACCCGTGTCTCTAGGGTCACAGGGGATTTTCCATCCCATTTTCTCATGTCCTCTCCATGGTCACGCAGGTAAAACCACAGGGTGGCACGGTGTGTGTGCCCACCACCTTGTCTTCCTTGCATAGATGAACGTTTACCCCTAATAGCTGAGACACTGGTTTGTACAGGTGGGGAGGAAAATAATCTCTCTTCAAGTTGGTGGATCTTTTCAGAAAGTTTCTCCAAAGCATTCTCTTTTAGCTGGTGGACACTGGTTCGTTCAGGTGAAGGGGAAGATAATCTTTCTTCAAGTTGGTGGATGTTTTCAGAAAGTTTCTCCAAAGCATTCTCTTTTAGCTGGTGGACACTGGTTCGTTCAGGTGGAGGGGAAGATAAATTCTCTTTAAGTTTGTGGACCTCTTCAGAGAGTTTCTCCACAGCCGAGACACAGGCCTGTAGGGAAGAGGAGAGATTTCCTTCGTACTGCCGGAGTATTTTAGTCACTTCATTCACTGTGGGATTCTCCTCCGCTTTCCAGGCTAGTATTGCCAATGAGCTGGCATATGATGATGGTGCACTCTGTACAAACTTCCGCCACATGGGTAGTGTACACCGGACTGCATCTGGATCTGCGGATGTTTGTGCGTCGTCTAGGTCCTTATAAATTACTTCCCGTATGGCTAATTCCCTCAGGTACTGAATTCCCTTCTCCATGGTGGTCCATTTGCCTGGTAGACATACAAGTTCTTCCTTGAAGGGATACCTTTCCTGCACAGCTGACAGGAGACGCCTCCAGAGGCTGCGAGATCGTGCTCCATCTCCAATTGCTTTGTCAATGCATGCGTCCCTAGCAAGGGATCCCAGCCGCCTGGCTTCCTTGCCCTCTAATTCCACATAATTGGATCCCGTGTCCCAGCACCGGAGCAGCCAGGTGACAAGCTGCTCGCCTATACAGCGACCAAAATCTTTTCGCACATCTCGTAGCTCACGCTGGTATAGAGTCCGGGTAGTTACTGTTGATTTTTCGACATCCTCATCCTCATCTTCAGTCTCCTGCACTTTTGATGGCCCAGCCTCGTCTTCACTATGCCCAGACTTAGCAGAAGACTGTCTGCGTTCTAAACGACCTGAGCCTCTATACCATTTTTTCACCTTGTCTACAGGGGCAACTTGCACTGCTACAGCTCGTTTCTCTGACCCAGACACAGGGTCTGCCACAGGGGTTGGAATACCCTCTGCGGGGTCAACTTGCACTGCTACAGCTTGTTTCTCTGACCCAGACACAGGAGTGGGAGCAGCTGCAGGAGCTGGAGCTGCTGCAGGGGCTGGAGTGGCTGCGGGAGCTGGAGCTGGAGCGGCTGCAGGAGCTGGAGCTGGAGCTGGAGCAGCTGCAGGAGCTGGAGCGGCTGCAGGGGCTGGAGCTGGAGCTGGAGCGGCTGCAGGAGCTGGAACTGGAGCGGCTGCAGGAGCTGGAGCTGGAGCGGCTGCAGGAGCTGGAGCTGGAGTGGCTGCAGGAGCTGGAACTGGAGCGGCTGCAGGAGCTGGAGCTGTCACTAGGTTGCTAGTAGCATCAATTGCAGCTCGATAGGCACAAGCCAGACCCCAGCACGCTACAGTGATTTGTGTCACTTTGGAACTGCCAGAGTCATGACACCTTTTTTTCAAGCATTCTGCCAGCTTTTTAGGATTTTGCAGTTGTTCAGGGGTGAATGTCCAAAACACTGGAGGTGACCACTGCTCTAGAAACCTGCCCATATCCTCCCACACTCCCTGCCACTCGCAACTATCCCACCTCAAGACAGATCTCCGGATGAGATTCCTAGGTAGTTGTTTAACCCTCAACAAAACCTGAAGCGCATTCAGGAGACATAACAACAAGAGCA
The DNA here is from genome assembly GCF_040182565.1 of Anser cygnoides. Taxonomy (NCBI): domain Eukaryota; kingdom Metazoa; phylum Chordata; class Aves; order Anseriformes; family Anatidae; genus Anser; species Anser cygnoides. The sequence continues at coordinate 3,340,888 of NC_089902.1, read as the reverse complement.
GGCTGGTCTGAGTATCCCAAGGATATTCAACATCTCGGAGAACCACCGTAACTAGCTCGGGGGATAAGAGGGTGGTGGTGAAGGAGAAAGGGAGAGTGAACAGGGAGGGAAACATGTCTTCCCCTGTCCCCTTCACAGATTGGCTCCCTAACGAAAACAGGCAATAGGTGTAGTTGCTAATAGTTTCCGAGATATGGTTTCCAAAGTATAGAGTCGACGTCAGTGCTGAGTACAAATACCAGGTTAGAGTCGTGACCAGATATTTCATCATTTCATAAGCCATTGTTACACCGCACAGTACCATAACAATCTTAAACCAGGGCCCGGAAAGGATAAACAGTGCAACAGGGAGCACATACAGAAAGTAACGCACCATAAAACTCAATTTGGAATACAGGTACAGCAGACTGGAGATTAAGGCAATCAACATCGTGACTAGCAACTATTAAGCAGGTCCAATACTTATACCAATTTTAGTTTAACACACTCTGGTCAAATCTGTCGATATCTCAACCCTTCAAGCCCCACGTTGGGCGCTAAAAGGACTGCTGTGGTTTAACCCGGCTGGCAGCTAAACACCACACAGCCGTTCGCTCACCCTCCCCCCTCCCTCTCTGGGATGGGGGAGAGAAACGGGAAAGTGAAGCCGGTGAGTTGAGATAAAGACAGTTTATTAAGACAGGAATATAATAATAACAATAATAATAATAATAGTGATAATGATAATAGTATTAATAATAATAATATGTAAGAAAACACTTGATGCACAATGCAATTGCTCACCACCCGCTGACCGATGCCCAGCCTATCCCCGAGCAGCCGGCCCCCCCACCCCGGCCAGCCACCCCTATATATTGTTTAGCATGACGTCAGATGGTATGGAATACCCCTTTGGCCAGTTGGGGTCAGCTGTCCTGGGTCTGTCCCCTCCCAGCTCCTGCTGCACCCCCAGCCTGCTCGCTGGCTGGACAGAGCGAGAAGCCGAAAAGTCCTTGGCCTGGTGTAAACACTGCTCTGCAACAATTAAAACATCAGCATGTTATCAGCGCTCTTCTCACCCTAATCCAAAACATAGCACCCTACCAGCTACTATGAGGGAAAATTAACTCTGTCCTAACTGGGACCAGGACAATGACACCTGGCCTCTGTTGTGGTACCTTGTTAATAAAAGTAAAGTTGCTCAGTGCTCAGGGCTCTTCTTCCCAAACTGGAGTGCCAAAGACGTTCAGGGAATGCCAGGCTCAAGGCCTCACTCTTGTGCTTGGGTGCCACCTGGACACAGGGGCAGGAGGGCACGGGGTGGGGGGGTGAGGGAGTCAGGGCTGGACTGAGTCCTCACTGGTGGATGCCCAGTGCCCCTGGAGGCCCTGACCGGTCAAGAAGCAGCTTCCTGGGATTGAAACGTGACAGGTCTGGCGGCATCAGGGAGGTATCGGGAGCCACCAGGATATCCTAAGGGTTCTCCTGGGATGCCGTGTGCCTTGTGTTGGGTGGGCAGCGAGTGGGTCTTCACAGTAAAGCCAAGCCAAAGGATGCACGGGCTGATGGGAGCTCTGCAATGCCAGGACACACAGCGAGGCCACAGCACAAAGGTCTCAGAGGCCTTCAGTGAACAAGCGGAAAGGACCTAGACTGGGTGACGAGGCAAGGTCCGGGGGGTGGGGAGAGGTGAGCAGGGGCTGGGCCGGGCTGGGCAGTGCCTGGCAGAGGGCAGCAGCAGCGTCAGGGAGCGGTGGCAGCATGCAGGGGAGGGCTCCCAGCAGGGCTTGGTGCTGCAGAGCCAGGGCTGGGGAAGGGAGCCCCGAGCTGCAGGGGCAGGGGACACGAGGCCGCTCGGGGCCCTTGCTGGCCTGGGCAGAGCAGGAAGGGGGCCCAGGGCATTCGTCCCCTCACCGCAGCCTGCCACGACCTGCAAGGCGCTCACGGAGTGTCCACAACCAGGCTGTGCGCCGTGGTGCGCAGGGAGAGGGCAAAGCCTCTCTGAAAAAGAGGCTGAAACTGAAAACAGTGCCTTCGCTGCCCCGTGGTGTGACAGGGCCAGGGTGGGACAGGTTACCTTTATTTGATGTAGTTCCTGTGTAATTTGCATTGGTGATGGCACAAAAAGACAGCTCCTTCAGCAGTGATGTACATCCTTCTTCATGTTAGGACACAACTCAACGTCCTTCACTCTGCTTTATCTCACGGATGAACTGGATTAGGTCTCCTTGATTATTCTGAGGCACAGTGCAGTGCTTTTTGCCTTCTGACACTCCAGCACAATATGTATGACTTTCCCTTACTCTGCGCATTGACCTGATGGGTCATTTCACACTTTTCACTTTAATATCCCTAATTGGAAGGGGATGATTCCCCAAAGTGGGGCAAGCTGATGGGTTCTGCCTCAGCCATTTGAAGCATGCTATATTTGTGTTTTTCTGCGTGAATTTGCTAGATATGACCCAGGAAGATAAATGGATGTTCATGTGTCTCGTAGGAATAAGGGAAAGTATCTCAGGTTCTCAAAGGCCATTTCAAATCTAGGTCAATCCCAGGAACCCACAGAAGAAGGGGTTTGTTTTTGAATGGGTTTCCTGTGCTGGGCTGGGCTGCAGTTACAGGGACAAAGACCACTGCTGGCAGTGGAGGTGCTCTGGGAACTCCACCTGGCTCCACCTGATTTTCCCAAAGGGCTCCGGTCTCCTGCAGGTCTTTCCTGACATCTGCCCGTCCAGAGAAGTGCCTCAAACACAACGGGGCCACAGGAGGTTTTCCCTGGTTATGCTTATGGTAAGACAGCAAAGCTCTGCCCCAATACCCAGTAATTTTTTTAGTACTTAACTAATAAAGCAACTACTCATCAGCTCAAATGATTCAATCCCTTCCATTATTCCATTAAATGTCTCACATGAATGATAATTTCGATCATGAAGAAATGAGCATTTCCATGATCTACATTCATCGCAGGAGAAGAAATACTGGTGTTCACCTGTACTTGCATTGTCATCGCTTTGTCTATCATGGTGTGTTCCCTCATCTTCCAGGCACAAAACATATCTTGATTACACAGACCCTGCTGAATGTCGCCTTTCCAGCTGCCTGTCTGGACCCATGCACTTCCCATGGTTCTTCTGGCTTGCCCTCCCCTTACTCTTGGATCATTCAGACCGCTCTCACCAACCCAGTTGCTGCTTTGAGTATCAGTGAGTTCCAGCTCGCCCATCTCTCAGCAGTCTGTCTAATGGTTTCCTTAGCAAGAAAATCATCATTTGTCATTGAATTAGTATGACGTGGATTAATATTAACACAATTATTTTGAATTTCCTTTTAATCGGTGTAAAATATATCATGTACCGTCATCCTTTTGGGAAGGTCAACGTGACTGGAGACAACAAAATGAGGAACTTGAATTTTTTTTTTTTTTTTGAAAATTGCAGCATGATTTCCTGTTGTTTGTATTTACATAGGAAAAAACCCTGCTCTTCCTACCTAAGCAAGGCTTCAAAGGAGTAACCCTAGACCAATATCTATAGGAAAATGATGCTCCAAACTGAAATGGTACAAAATTCAGCGTTTAAAATGAGGAAAGATTTCTATTAGATGCTCTTTGAAATCTTCTTCCTTAACTACACCATGAAAGCTCTCCAATTAGCTCTACAAGTCTTGAAGACTTGCAGAAAACTGTGGGAGAGATATGGCTTCTTAGGAGGTTCTGTGTTTTAATGAGTTCCATGGTGTATTTTGGTGCTGAGTCAATGAAACTTGGGTACTGAGAGGAGAATGATGCAACTGCTTGAGAAGGTAAAGTCAGAAGGAAAAGTTGAAGTGACTTGGAGTATTAATGGGCCCCATTGAGGGCTCTTACTAACAAAGTCTCCCCAGGGACTTGTTAGGGCAGATAATTGGAGGCCATGATTGCAGACAGGCAAAGCGCTGTGCTGAGAAAAGTCTTGGTTGGTTTTGGTGAAGCAGAAGGGCCAAGGCCTGACCCCAGCCACTGGGAGGGGAGATCCTGCACCCCCACGTCTGGCTCAGGGCTCTTCTTGGGGTCTGTATGATGTGGTGGGCAGTGTGATGCCACGGGAAGAACTTCATTATGACACCTCCCCACCCCTGCACAGGGTATCAAGGAAGCAGTGAGGCCCCATTGCAATGACTCTATCTCGTCTCCTCAGAAGCTCTAGCCAAAGGGAGAAAAACGTCAGGGCTGTTGGGGCCTTCCATTCCTGCCAGCACCCTCTGCCTTCTCCTCTGCAGGCTTTCCTATGCTGTCCCACACTTTGCCCTATTTCCTGGATGGCACTGTGAGGTGAGGCAGTCTGGCAGAAGCCCCTTGGAGTGTCATAACCCAGCTGGCCCTGGTCAGCCAAGACACTGCAGGGGATGCAGACTGGATATTGGGACACCCCAGCTTGCAAATATCCATCTCTGTCTGTGCTGCATCCTCCTGGTCTGCAGGCTGCTCGCCAGCAGGATGCAGCTCTCTCGTGGCATCCTTGTGTTATCCAGGTGCCCTAAGGAGGAGACACCTCCATGCTAAGGCCGTGTCCATGCTGCTGGATGGCTGTCTGTGGGCAGCTGGAGTGAGGCCTCTGCACCCCGGGTTAGGAGGGAGGAGCTTAGATCTTGCTCAAAACCCACAGACAAGGTGAGGATTCTGCCCAGCTGCACTTGGACTGGGGTTTCTCTGCTCTCAGCTGTCTCTAGTTTCTTCTCAGGCTGTTTCCTGTCTGCAGACACCCATCTCTGTCCACAACCTTGCTCTCATCCAGGACTTTCCATAATCTCACCCATGTCTCGTCAACCCTCATCAGCTGTTCCTTGTAACACAAAGCCATGGTCTGATTACAGACACTCTTTGGGTGACCTCTGTCACCACAGCACAGCACTTTGAGGGACATTTCTTCCACCTCGTGGCCAGTGCCAACCTTCCAAGGTGCACTTTGCGACAGTTTTTTCTCTCCTGCTCTTTCCTGCTTCCAAAGAAAGCTCCATCAGGGTGGAAACCACTCCTGAAGCAGGCATCCCAACCCATCAGGCTGCTTGCGGCCTGTCAGCCAAGCAGACAGAAGTCACCTCAGCAGCATCTTCCAAGGCCTGGGCCTGCTGCTGGCCTTGCAGCTTCTTGGCTAGACGCAGCCAAGCCTTGTGCCTCCTGCTGTCCAGTGCTGGACTCAAGCAGAAGGGACAGGACAAGCCCTGTGCGGGCCTTCTTTCTGTCTGGGTCCTCCTGGGGATGGAGGCAGAGGGGATCCCACAGGCAGCATGCCAAGCAGGGGCCTTCTGCTGGCCTAGCAGGGCCACTGGCAGATGTCAGCCCCAAAGTGCAGATCCCAGGGAGAAGCCAAGGGTGACCTGCCACCTCCAGACACAAGGGACCTCACAGTCCCTTTGCGTGACACGTTCCTGCTGCTGCCCTATCAGCTGCAGAGACAGAAGTGACCTCCCAGTCACTGCCCCAGTCCCATTCCTCCTGCTGGGGCAGGAGATCCTGAGGCAGAGCTGAGCTCAGCAGAGCATTCCCACCCATGTCCTCCTTGTGGCCCACAAGCTGATCAGATCCATGGCCCCTCACATCCATCTCTGAATGCCATGTGACTGCAGAGAAGTCTCACAGTTCCTGCCTTGCCCCAAGGGGCCAAGCACCTTAAGTTAAGGGTTAGGAGAGGGGCTGAAGGTGAGGAGGTTAATGCACAGGAACAGGGGCTTTATGTGTTAGATTTTCATGAATGGGATTAGGGGCTACCTCTCATATTTCTGGGTTAGAGATTAAAAAAGATTTAGTGGGAGGTTTTGGTGTTCTTCTTGGGGTGTCATGCCTGTGGTTAGGGTATGGACTAGCCTTGTGATTTAGGGTTTTGTTTAGTTCTTCCAAGAATCTAGGCTTAAATAGAGCATTTAAATCTAGTGTTAAGGGTAGGGATCAAGGTAAGCAAGAGAGTAAGGGTAAGGGAAAGAGGCTATGGGCTGAGTTTTGCCTTCAGTGCATACTTTGAGGTCAGGCATAAGAGTAGTGCATTCCTGTCAGGGTGTGGAGTAGCATTTAAATTTAGGAATTAAGTTTACTGGTTGAAGCCGGTGTAGGGCCTCGTGTGACTATTTTAAGTCGCAGTTACAACAGCATCAGCAAAAACCTGAACCTTCTTACCTCTACAAAATCCTTAATTTCTGCTGGCCAAGACCCTGTTCCCTCCTCCAAATCTCACATCTCTCCTGTCCTAGGTTTCTCCTGACCTTCCCATATCAGTCATCTTCTTAGGGCCATGTTGATGATGGCTTTCATGATCTCAGCGTATCCATCACACCTCTGCTGGCTACTCTATTTCTGAGAAAAGTGGCACTGAAGACGCAATGGAAAAGGACACAAAAGTCCATCAGAGCACTCTGCACAATGTGCCCAGCAGCTCTGCAGCTCCAGAAATGTGCTGTTCCTGCCTACAAGTTTTCTTTCCAGAATGGCTCCTATGGATCCAGGGTAACTTTTCCCAGGCCCTCACTTCCCCAGGCCACACCACTCTTCCCACAGGCCCCACGTGTCTCTCCAACCCTCCCCTCTTCCCCTGCAGTAGTGGCACCTCACCGCAGCAGGTTGGTGCATCTCCAGGCTCAGGGGTGTTTCCTGAGGGCCTGCCCCGTGTGGGGAGTGGCGGGGAGGAGGAGAACAAGGTCAGCTCCTGGGGCATGGCTGAGCACAGCCCAGCCATCCCGCACCGCGGGCAGGCCCCTTCTCCCAGGCTGAGGCACACACGCAAGGTGGACACTTCTCCATCAGCCCAGCTTCGCGCACGGCCCTTCAGCCCTGCCCCTGTCCTGGGACTCGCCTCCTCCTCCTCCACCCACAGACATACATTGCTTTCCATTTGGGGACCCAGGCAGGACTTTAAGGATCTGCTAAAGCCCTGAATTTCCATGTTTTTCATAGTCTTCACACAAGTCTTCCTCCTGCCATCCCCACTGCCTAGCCCTGCCTTCCGGGTGGAACTCAGTAACGTGGTGCTCAGCAATAAATAAAGGGGTCATCTTTCCAAGAGAGGGGGGCAATTTCTCGGGGGGCAGGCAATTTCTCGGGGGCAGGCTGCAGAGATGAAGAAGTATTGCGGCTTCTTCAGGGCTTTAAATAAGGTCTCCTCAATTACTCTGCAGTCTTATGGGCCTTCACCTGCTGGCTCTTCACAGCCTCCCCTGGTGTTGCAGAGCCCTCCTTAGCCCCTGGACACCTCAGATTCGCTTTTCCCCCTAAAAGACTCTTCCTTGGATGGTCACTCATTTTAAGAGGTCCTAATCACTACCCACGGAGCACATTGTCCCTGCAGATCCCCTGACATCTACTGCCAGCTCCAGATTCCTCTCCAGGCTGGAATCTGCCATCAGCCCCACTGCAGGGGGCACAGTCCCATGCAGATGAGTCCAAGACTGGGTTTGCCCTGAGCAGCCCCTCTTGTTACTATACTCCTAGCAGGGAGGCCGGCTGTGACCCAGGGCTGCACAGTGCCTGCTGCTGCCTGCAGCCACAGGGATGTCACTGCAGAGAGAACAGGACTGTCACCAAGGTACATGAGACCTCAAGACTAACACAGATACAAGAGCACAGGAGGAACACACTGGAAGGCAAAAGAGAGCAGCAGTGAAAAGGCCAAGTCCTGTGGCTGGCCACGGCCATGGCTCCAGGGAAGCAGCAGGGGCCCTGAGCTCTTCCTGCATGCTGGGGCTGCTCCCCAAGCTCCAGAGGAGACAGGAGGAGACAGCAGCTGAGACCAATATAGTTCTGATTTTTTTTTATTGTGTTTGTCTACATGGTAAGCCCGCTTCTTTAGGTAGATTTGATGATTGGGTCACTGTAAATCAAAAAAATATCACGTTGACAGGTTAAGGTTAAAATTATTTAAATCAAAACAACTTGGAGAAAATATTTATAAAGAAATATAATAACAAAAAATTCTCCTCACGGTGTCTGAAATAATCAGGGAAATCAAAACCATTATTGTTTCCGAAGAAGCAAGTATCCATAGAGTTTCCTTACTGCAACCCTGAGCTCCTGGTTCCTCATGCTGTAGATGAGGGGGTTCACTGATGAAGGAACAATTGAGTAGAGAACTGCCACAATAAGATCCATTGATGGAGAGGAGATGGAGGGGGGCTTCAGGTAGGCAAACATGCCAGTGCTTATAAACAGGGAGACCACGGCCAGGTGAGGGAGGCACGTGGAAAAGGCTTTGTGTCGGCCCTGCTCAGAGGGCATCCTCAGCACGGCCCTGAAGATCTGCACATAGGACACCACAATGAAAACAAAACAGCCAAAAGCTAAAGAAACACTACACACAAGTGCCCCAACTTCCTTTAGGTAGGCATCTGAGCAGGAAAGCTTGAGGATCTGGGGGATTTCACAGAAGAACTGGTCCACACCATTGCCTTGGCAGAGGGGCAGGGAAAATGTAGTGGCCGTGTGCAGGACAGCATTGAGAAAGCCACTGCCCCAGGCAGCTGCTGCCGTCTGGACACAAGCTCTGCTGCCCACGAGGCTCCCGTAGTGCAGGGGCTTGCAGATGGCAACGTAGCGGTCGTAGGACATGACAGTGAGAAGCGAATACTCTGCTCCAACCAAGAAAGCAACGAAAAAGAGTTGGGCAGCACATCCTAGATAGGAGATGGCCCTGGTGTCCCAGAGGGCATTGGCCATGGCTTTGGGCAGAGTGGTGGAGATGGATCCCAGTTCGAGGAGGGCGAGGTTGAGGAGGAAGAAGTACATGGGGATGTGGAGGCGGTGGTCGCAGGCTACGGCGGTGAGGATGAGGCCGTTGCCCAGGAGGGCAGCCAGCTGGATGCCCAGGAAGAGCCCAAAGTGCAGGAGCTGCAGCTCCCGCGTGTCTGCGAATGCCAGCAGGAGGAACTCGGTGATGGAGCTTCTGTTGGACATCTGCTGTTTAGAGGCATCGGGTTCTGCTCAAAGAATAGAAAGACATTCATAATGTAGAACTGACTTAGCAGAGGAAAACTCCTACCATTTCTCATTTAAACCTCCCCAAATGATTCTCCACATCCAGGCAGGCATATGGCAGGTCCCTTTCCTGAGTTTTACTTGGTCCTGCGAATGCCAGCAGCAGGAACTAGCTCACAGAGCTGATGTTGGACATTTGATGTCTTTAGACATGCTTTTCTGTTAAAGAGGAAAAGGCAGAAGAAAGTTCAAACAGATTTCTCTGATGAAAACCTATTCTGTCTCTTAGAGGATACCCCAGCCTGAGCCTTTCTTTTTGCAGGAGAACCTTTCTGCAGCTCTCCTGCTTGAGCTGCGGCTGGTGCTGGCTGAGAGTGGCACTGGGAGGAGGGGCTGCTGTGGGCTCCAGAGGAGTCCTTCCTGCTGTGCAGCAGGAGGGAAGCAGGAACATGGGGGAAACTCAACTCCATTCGACTTGTTGGTTGTTGCAAACAAATCATCTGAACGCAGAGCTGAGCTGTAGGGATTTTGTTTGCTTTATTTTATCCCAGTAGGCCCTGTAATGCTTAGGATAGGTATTGGATGGTTGAATGCCCTCACATTCCCTGTACAGTCCTGCTGATATTTTATGGGAGTGTCCATTAGTGAAGACTGAGAAGAGTGATTCTGCCCACCAGTCCTATTCTCAGCTGCCTTGTTTCACCTCTCTCTGAGCTGCACTGTCATCCCATTCAGGTGTTTCCCTGAGAAGAAACAGGAGAATTCTGCTGAGGAAGAAGGGCCACAGCAAGCCAGATGGAGCTTGGGAGCTTCTCTTCTTTCCATGGCTGCAGGAGCTCCGGAGCAGCTGGCAGAGAGCCCGGCCTGGCCAGGCAGTGCAGGGTGTTCTGGGCTGACCGGGGGCACCTGGCTTAGGGCACTCCGAGGGGCTTCGGCCAGACTTCCTCACCTCGCAGTGCCATCCAGCAGGACTCCCAAAGCCTACTGCATTGCCCACTGCCCGCCCACAAACAAGACCCAGCACGAGACCCTTCCAGGACGTGCAGCTGCATGGCCCTGCAGCCAGAGACGTACCTTGTCAAGGGCTGTGCAGATTTCTCCTGCAGGCAGCTCTCAGCATCCTCCCACTGCCAACTGCCTCCAAGCCCTCTCTCCTTCTCTCCTGTCCCCGTGCCAGCTGCGGCCAGAGCCCCCAGCCCTGCTGCGCTGTGCACAGGAGCTGCTCCTGGGCACAGCTGTCTCTCTGCACCACGGCCCTCTTGCCACGAGCTCTCTCTGTCCCAGGAGCCTGGCCCAGCTCAGCACCAGACGCCCAGCCCAAGGCATTGGAATCCCCCCTCGGGGGGCTTTGGGGAGGAGCCCACGAACCTCAGGCAGTGAGAGACAATTGAAGACATCTCTCAACAAGTCCAAGTCAGAGGCAAGTTTCCTGCAGTGTCCCCCTGAGGGCCAGCACTGACACAGCCTCCCTTGGAGCTCGTTAGAGCAGAGCATTGGAGGCAGGGAGGACAAGGAGACAAAGGCAATGTGAAGGTGACCCTGATGTGTAGGAAAACTGGATGTGTTTCACGAATGAAAAGGGCCAGGCCTTGACTCCCCATCCCTGGGAAGGGAGATCCTTTCCCTTCACACACTGCTCAGGGCTCTTCGTGGGGCAGGAGGAGATGGGGATGTGCATGGCCAAGTGCAGGAGAATGGTACGAGCCCTGCCTGGTTCATGGGTGGGGGCGAGGAGGCAATGAGGCCCTGGTGCTTTACCGATAAGCTGTCTCCTCCTAGGCCTCAGTGGCAGAGACAACAGCCAGAGCCATGGACACAAAGCCCTGGGTCCTGTTGGGACTCTCAGCCTTGTCACAGCCCTTGCTGCTCTCCACAACAGGCTAACCTAGGCACTCTCAAAGCTGCACATCTTTCCCTGATGGATGTAGACATTTGTCCCTCTGGTGTCTCACTGGATCTGAGCTGAGTCTGATAACTAAGATCTTCTTGGTGGCCATGCTCCTCATAAGGCAGCTCTGTAGGAAGCTGGCCTGGTTCCTGGGGAGCAGCACCACTGCTCGTATGGCATCCGTCGTGGTGCCCAGGCCCTCCTCCTCCTGGGCACTGCTCACTCAGCAGGGTCCCAGTCTGCCCTGATGTGTGGGGTTGCTCTTTCTCCATTGCACGACCTCACTCCTCCTGTGAGTGTCAAGAGGTTTCTGTAGGCAAATTCATGCAGTTTCTCAATTTGCCCCTAGACAGATGCTCCATTCTGTCAGCTGTTAATGTCTGTATGCAGATGACTCACCGTAATTGTGCTATATTTGACAAGACAGCAGCATCAGGTGCTGCAGCGAAGTTTGGATAATAACGGAGTTACCAGCTGAATGGAACTGCAGCACAGAGTCACAGAATGGTAGGGGATGGAAGGCTGCTAGGTCCCAGCTTTTCTCTGTTTCCTTGTCACACATGCTCTCTTTTTGCCTGGAGCGGTGTCCTAAATGTTGTGAGGCTGTGCAAGGCAAAGTTAGAAGGGCTAAAGCTCTAGTCTCGCTCAGTCTGGCTATTAGTTTCTAAGACAGTAAAAAAGTTTTTCTAATAAATAAAAAATTAAAAAGGAAGATTAAGAAGTGTCTTCGACCTTTATTGGATGTGGGAGGAAGCCTAGTGAGAAGTGATGAGGAAAAGGCTGAGTTACTTAATGACTTCTTTGCCTCAGTCTTTATCAGCTGGACCATTTGTTCCCCTGGTACTCAGCCCCCAGAGCTGGTAGATAAGGACACCAAGAGGGCAATGGGGGGACACTTTTCCCCACTTCTTCACTCTCCCTTTCTACTTCACCTCCTCCTTCTCCTCCAGGATAATTACGCTAGCTCTTCAAAGCTTTGAATATCCTTGGGATGGTCAAACCAGCATGTTCCCATTGTGATGTCTCCTGAATGTGTTTCAGGATTTGTTTAACATTAACCAACTTATTATTAATGCCCTCCAGAGATCTGCCCCAAGACAGGAGAGCTAAGAGTGGCAGGGATTGTGGGAGGATACGAGCAGGCACCTTGATCAGTGGGCACCTCCAGTGCTTTGGAACTTCACTCCTGAACAAGTGCAGAATTCTAGAAAAAATGGTGAAATGCTTGAAAAAGGGTTGTCATCAGCCTGGCAATTCCAAAGAGACACAAATCACTGCAATGTGCAACTTGGCCTGTGCTTACTGAGCTGCAGTCAGTGCCACTCCAACCCTTGTGACAGGCCCCACAGCCGCTGCAACTCCTCTTAATGGCCTTGCAGCCACAGCAACTCCTACAATGGGCCGTGCAACCACTCCAAACCCCTGCAACAGGCCATGCAGCCTGAAGAAGTCCTGTGATGGGCCCTGCAGCCCCAGCAACTCCTGCAACAGGCCCGGCAGCCACTCCAACGGCTGTGATGGGCTTCAGGGCTGGGCCAGAGAACCAACCTGTGCCACTATTGGTTGCTCCTATATGTGAGAGAAAACAATGTATGTGAAAGTCAGGGTTTTTAAAAAGGAAAGAATCTCCTACCCAGACAAGACTGGAGGAAGAAGACGTGGAATGTTACGGTAAAGTTGGGCCATCCTGGAAGCAGAAGGGCAAAGAGAAAGAGATCATAACAACATCAGTAACCACAGCATCTCTATTCCAGGGTGAGCTAGGAGATTTGTGGTAAGATTTCAGCCATCATCTAAGTGAGCACATTGCCACCTGGCTGCTGGGAGAAAGGGGCCAATAGCCTGGAATTAGAGGGCAGGGATGCAAAGCAGCTGGGATCCCCCTCTAGGGAAGGGGTGACTGACAAACAATTGGAAAATGGGCAGAAGGAACATACTCCTGTCAGGTGTGAAGGAAAGGTAACCCCTGAAGGAAGATCTTGTATGTCAACCAGGCAAGCGGACGACAGTGGAGTTCGGTATCTGGTGCCCGATGGAATTAGTCATGCTGGAGGTGATATATAAAAACCTAGCCAACGAACAACTATCCAAAGATCCTGATGAAGTAAAGTGTACATGACCCATGTGGTGGAAGTTTGTATAGAGTGCACCATCCTCATATGCCATCTCATTGGCAGAAATGACTTGGAAAGGCCAAGAGAAACCCAGAGTGGATGAATCAGCTAGCCAACTCTGGCAGTATGAAGAAAGTCTCTCTTCTTCCTCATGGGCCTGTATTTGAGCTGTGGATAAACTTTCTCAAGAGGTCCAGGAAGAACAAGAGAATGCATCTTTCTCCCTACCTGTAGAAACCAATATGTAAGCTGCCAGGAGTAAGTAAAAGAACGTTGCTCAAGAAAGAGAAATGAGTGGGTACACACCATGTGCCAACATGTGGTTCTGCCACGGAGAGGACATGAGAAAATGGGATGGAAAATCTACCTCCATCCTAGAGGCACGAGTCCATGAATTGCAAGGAAATGCAATCACAAAAAGGGGTCCTTCTGAGAAAATTGCTGTTCCAGTTTCTATCAGGCAGTCCGCCAGACAGAGTAGTCATAGAATCATAGAATGGTTTGTGTTGGAAGGGACCTCAAAGATCTTCAAGTTTCAAACCCCCTGTCATAGGCAGGGTCACCACCCACTAGATCCGGTTGCTCAGGGCCTCATCTAACCTGATGAATGAATACTATGTGCAGGACTAGAGGCACCTGGCCTCCAGCCACAGGGAGGGTAGGGACAATCGGGCTTATTGGACTTTGAGGATTCCATGGCCTGGCACATGAGACCCACAGAAGATATAAGGCTCTAGTGGACACCGGTGCACAGCATACCTGCTCCACTGTGGTACACCATAGGCTGTCGGCCTGCTTCATCATGGACCTCACCACAGGCCACAGGGAACTTCTGCTCCGGCTCCTGGAGCACCTCTCCCCCTCCTTCTTCACTGACCTTGGTGTCTGCAAGGCTGTTTCTCACTCCTCTCTCTCTCCCAGATGCTATTCCACAGCAGTTTTTCCCCTTTCTTAAATATGCTCTCACAGAGGCGCAAACAACATCACTTATTGGCTCAGGTCTGGCCAGTGTCGGGGCCCTTATCTGACATGGGGCAGCTTCTGGATTCTTCTCATAGAAGCCACCCCTATGGCTCCCCCGCTACCAAAACCTTGCCACGTAAACCCACTACAGGCCCAGAACAATGACAATCCTTTGAACAAATTCAATGGAAGATAGTTCCTGCTGTAGCTCTGGGGCCAGTCGGAGCAGGACAGGATGTAAAACTTGTGCTCTACACGGCACCTCAGGAGAATCGCCCTGCCTGGAGGCTCTGGCAGAAAGTACCAGGGGAGATGTGAGGTTGACCCCTAGGGTTGTGGAGTCAGGGACAGTGAGGATCCAAGGCTCACTATACTTTGCCTGAAAAGTGATGTTGGCAACATATGAAGGGGTTGGGGCTGCTTTGGAATTGGTTCATACTGAAGCACAGCTCCTCTTGGCACTCTGACGGCTGGCACTGGGTTGGAAGTTCCAAGGGAGGGTCCCTTCTACACATCATGCACCTTCTGCTCCACAGAGTGAGCGGGCTGCACTGATTACGCAGCAGGCTCCAATAGGAAACCCCAGTCTTGGAGTCTTGGAAGTGATCATGGACTGTCCAGAGGACAGGGACTTGGAAATGTCGCCAGAGGAGGAGGTGACTAATGTTGAAGAGGCCTTTCTGTCTGATAAACTCCCAGAAGATCCCAGAATATCATGCTCACTGATGGGTCTGCTCAAATAGTGGAAAAGCCATCCTTCTAAAATGTCTGTTGAGTTCAGTCAGTCCATGAATTTGGGCTCCATCTGTCATCACAGTCCTTCACAGCAACAGCGGCGGTGTGTGGTGTTGCATTGTTGTATGCTGAGGCCAGCTCTGGTTCCATCACTGCTGCGCTTCTCGGGTGCTGTCACCACTGCCCCTTACCTGGTTTTCCATCTCTGGGCCCTTCTGCTTGGTGAAACACATCCGGTTTTCCTACACATCACGGTTACATTCACTTTTCCTTTGTCTCCTTGTCCTCACTGCCTCCAGTGTTCTGCTGTAACGAGCTCCAAAAAAGGCTACGTCTGTGCTGGCCCAGGAGGAGGAGGGCCTGGGCACCACGAGGGATGCCATACGAGCAGTGGTGCCTGCTCACCAGGAACCAGGCCAGCTTCCTACAGAGCTGCCTTACGAGGAGCATGGCCACCAAGACAATCGGAGTTATCAGACTCAGCTCAGATCCGGTGAGATACCACACGGACAAGGGTCTACAATCAGCAGGAAAATAGGTACAGGTGTGGGAGTCCTTAGGACAGTCTGCTGTGGAGAGGATCAAGTCCTCTACCAAGGCTGCAAGTCCCAACAGGACCCAGGGCTTTGTGTCCATGGCTCTGGCCGTTGTCTCTGCCACTGAGGCCTACGAGGAGACAGCTTATCGGTAAAGCCCCAGGGCCTCATTGCCTCCTCGCCCCCACCCATGAACCAGGCAGGGCTCGTACCATTCTCTTGCACTTGGCCATGCACATCCCCATCTCCTCCTGCCCCACGAAGAGCCCTGAGCAGTGTGTGAAGGGAAAGGATCTCCATTCCCAGGGATGGGGGGTCAAGGCCTGGCCCTTGTGCTTGGTGAAACACATCCAGTTTGGAAAAGTGACATCAGGGTCACCTTCACATTGTCTTTCTGTAGTTGTCCTCAGTGCCTCCAATGCTCTGCTTTAACGAGCTCCAAGGGAGGCTGTGTCAGTGCTGGCCCTCAGGGGGACACTGCAGGAAACTTGCCTCTGACTTGGACTTCTTGAGAGATGTCTTCAATTGTCTCTCAGTGCCTGAGCTTCGTGGGCTCCTCCCCAAAACCCCCCAAGGGGGGATTCCAATGCCTTGGGCTGGGCGTGTGGTGCTGAGCTGGGCCGGGCTCCTGGGACAGAGAGAGCTCGTGGCAAGAGGGCCGTGGTGCAGAGAGACAGCTGTGCCCAGGAGCAGCTCCTGTGCACAGCGCAGCAGGGCTGGGGGCTCTGACCGCAGCTGGCACGGGGAGAGGAGAGAAGGAGAGAGGGCTTGGAGGCAGTTGGCAGTGGGAGGATGCTGAGAGCTGCCTGCAGGAGAAATCTGCACAGCCCTTGACAAGGTACGTCTCTGGCTGCAGGGCCATGCAGCTGCACGTCCTGGAAGGGTCTCCTGCTGGGTCTTGTTTGTGGGCGGGCAGTGGGCAATGCAGTAGGCTTTGGGAGTCCTGCTGGGTTGCACGGCGAGATGAGGAAGTCTGGCAGAAGCCCCTTGGAATGTCATAACCCAGCTGCTCCTGGTCAACCAAGAGTGGGATGGCCAAGCCTCCTCCAGGAATTGCAGGGGATGGAAACTGGATATTGGTACACCCCAGCTTGCAAATATCGATCTCTGTGGGGCATCTTCCTGGTCTTCGGGCTTCTCTCCAGCAGGATGCAGCTCTCTCGTGGCATCCTTCTGTTATCCAGGTGCCCCAAGGAGGAGGCACCTCTGTGCTAAGGCCATGTCCGTGCTGCTGGATGGCTGCCTGTGGGCAGCTGGAGTGAGGCCTCTGCAGCCCTGGCTAGGAGGGAAAAGCTGAGATCCTGCTCAGGCACCAAGAGACAAGGTGAGGATTCTGTCCAGCTGCACTTGGTCTGAGGCTCTGTTCTCAGCTGTCTGTAGTTTTTTCTCAGGGGAACACCGAGTAGATTTTTCCTCCTAAACATTACAGGCGTAGCTACCAGAAAATAAAGCAAATAAATGCCCCTTGTTCTACACTGTGGTTGGATACATTCTTTGAAGCAACACTGCAAAGCTCGTGGTCTGACCAGTGGACTGAACTTGAGTTTCCCCCATGTTCCTGCTTCCCTCCTGCTGCACTGCAGGAAGGACTGCTGTGGAGCCCACAGTAGCCCCTGCTCCCAGTGCCACTCTCAGAGAGCACCAGCCGCAGCTCAAGCAGGAGACCTGCAGAAAGGTTCTCCTGCAAAGAGAGAGTCTTGGGCTGGAGGTGCTCTAAGGCTTGCAATAGTTTTTCTTCAGAGAAGCCTCTTCAAACATTGTTCTGCCTTCTTTCTTCAACACAGAACTGTCTCTAAAGACAGCAAATGGCCAACAGCAGCTCTGTGAGCGAGTTCCTCCTGCTGGCATTCGCAGACACGCGGGAGCTGCAGCTCCTGCACTTTGGGCTCTTCCTGGGCATCTACCTGGCTGCCCTCCTGGGCAACGGCCTCATCCTCACCGCCGTAGCCTGCGACCACCGCCTCCACACCCCCATGTACTTCTTCCTCCTCAACCTCGCCCTCCTCGACCTGGGCTGCATCTCCACCACTCTCCCCAAAGCCATGGCCAATGCCCTCTGGGACAATAGGGTCATCTCCTATGAAGGATGTGCTGCCCAACTATTTTTCATTGCTTTCTTGCTTGGAGCAGAGTATTCCCTTCTCACTGTCATGTCCTATGACCGCTACGTGGCCATCTGCAAGCCCCTGCACTACGGGAGCCTCGTGGGCAGCAGAACTTGTGCCCAGATGGCAGCAGCTGCCTGGGGCAGTGGCTTTCTCCATGCTGTCCTGCACACGGCCACTACATTTTCCCTGCCCCTCTGCCAAGGCAATGCTGTGGACCAGTTCTTCTGTGAAATCCCCCAGATCCTCAAGCTCTCCTGCTCAGATGCCTACCTCAGGGAACTTGGGGCACTTGTGTGTAGTGTTTCTTTAGCTTTTGGCTGTTTTGTTTTCATTGTTTTCTCCTATATTCAGATCTTCATGGCTGTGCTGAGGATGCCCTCTGAGCAGGGCCAGCACAAAGCCTTTTCTATGTGCCTCCCTCACCTGGCCGTGGTCTCCCTGTTTATCAGCACTGCCATGTTTGCCTACCTGCAGCCCCCCTCCATCTCCTCTCCGTCCCTGGACCTGGTGGTGGCAGTTCTGTATTCAGTGGTGCCTCCAGCAGTGAACCCCCTCATCTACAGCATGAGGAACCAGGAGCTCAAACATGCGTTGTGGAAATTGATGACTAGATGTGTTTCGGAAGCAATAAATTTCCATTCTACCTCTGCAGATGACTAATAAAGTCAATGACTACAAGAACAACTAATATTATATATATAATTATTTTTCTGTGTGTTTGTGTATTTATGAGTGTTTTCATTACAGGACTTTCTTAGTTTTAATGCGGCTAAAGTTGCCCATTAAAATGATATGATTCATCTCATTTCTTCTACAGTATGTACCTTTCGAGTATAGCTCAGAGGTTCTGTATATGAGGAGCCAGGCCCTCTGTGAATTTAAATAAAAGAAAGGAGCCTGCACTGCCTTCCATGTCTGACATCCTTCCTGTGAGAGCTGCTCTGGCTCTGCAGGGGCAGTGCCATGTGCAGGGCTGCAGAGGAAAAGAGTCCCATCCCAGCAGCACGGCCAGGGAGCACCAGCGCTTGGGGCATGCCGAGCTGCTCTCTTGCCACTGCCCCCCTCTCGTGCTGAGCCCTGCTGGTGGGGTCAGGCCCGGCTGCTCCTGTAGCTTGGTGCCAGTGCTGCTGTGGGGCTGTGCTGGGACTGCAGGCAGGGACAGGCAGTGGGCACGGCAGTGGCACAGCCGGCCTGCACTGAAGCACTTCCCTCCTAAGGGGGGATCTCCTCCGAGGTGGACTCACCACAGCTCAAGGGCTCAATCTGCTGTGAGCAGGCAGAGGAGAGCTCTGCAGCCCCAGGGCACGCAGCAGCCCCAGCCAAGGAGTCTGGCGAGTGATTTGACTGCAAGGTCCCTCCTGCCCTAGCACCTCCCAGAACTGGCACGGCCCTGGCTCCTGTGTGTCAGAGAGGCTGGGAGCCCAGGAGCTGTGCCATGGGCTGGAAGGATCACAACCAGATCACTTCTACCTGGGCAGATTCTGGTCCAAAAAGGGGGTGTTTTGTAGGTGTGGTATTACGAGGGCAGTGGTGCCTTAGAAGCTCCAAGTCCAGTAGGAAGCTAATGGCTGTTAAGTGGCCTGTGAGGTGATTTTTTTGAGGCAGCTGACAGGTCATCCCTTGGCTCCTGGCTGGGATATGTGCCTTTAGGCTCACATCTGCTGGTCTCCATGATAGGCCACCAGATGCATCTGCTTTGCACAGTTTGTGAGATCTTCTCTTCCTAAGTACTGGGTAGGCCTCATAGGGGAAGAGATCTTGAATAGGTGTTGTCATGTCAAAGTTTTGAGCTTTTGCCTGAACTCATCCTTCAGGGCTGCTTTTGTGGTGGTGCAGAGCTGCTGGGCACATTGTGCAGGGTGCTCCTACAGCCTTTGTGTCCTTCTCCATGCTGGCTTGGGAGCTGCTTCTTTCTCAGAAGCAGAGTAGCCCACAGAGGTGAGACAGATACTCTGATTTCATGAAAGCCATCAGAAAGCTGCCCCTAAGAAGATGACTGATATGGGGAAGTCAGGAGAAGCCTGGCCAGGAGAGATGTGAGATCTGGGAGAGGGAAGAGGAGCCTGGCCAGCAGAAGCTAATGATTTTGGAGAGGTAAGAATGCTCAGGTAATGTCGATCCCACAATAACACAGACTTAAAGCAGTCATGTGAGGCCCTTGCCCTATTTTAACCTGTAACATTAATACCTAAATCTAAATGCCACTCCACACCCTGACAGGAATCCACTGCTCTAATTTTTGACCACAATATCCCTTGAGGCCAAAATAAGTCCATAACACCATTTCCATTACCTTTACTCTATTGCTCACTCTGATCCCTGCCCTTAACATTAGCATTAAAATTCACAGATTCACAGATTTTTCTAGGTTGGAAGAGACCTCAAGATCATCGAGTCCAACCTCCGACCTAACACTAAGTACTCCACTAAACCATATCCCTAAGCTCTACATCTAAACGTCTTTTAAAGACCTCCAGGGATGGTGACTCCACCACCTCCCTGGGCAGCCCGTTCCAATGCTTAATAACCCTTTCGGTAAAGAAGTACTTCCTAACATCCAACCTAAAACTCCCCTGTCGCAACTTTAGCCCATTCCCCCTCGTCCTGTCACCAGGCACGTAGGAGAACAGACCAACCCCCACCTCTCTACAGCCTCCTTTCAGGTAACTGTAGAGAGCGATGAGGTCGCCCCTGAGCCTCCTCTTCTCCAGGCTGAACAAGCCCAGCTCCCTCAGCCGCTCCTCGTAAGACTTGTTCTCCAGACCCCTCACCAGCTTGGTCGCCCTTCTCTGGACTCTCTCGAGCACGTCCATGTCCTTCCTGTAGCGAGGGGCCCAAAACTGAACACAGTACTCGAGGTGCGGCCTCACCAGAGCCGAGTACAGGGGCACAATCACTTCCCTCGACCTGCTGGCCACACTGCTTCTTATGCAGGCCAGGATGCCGTTGGCCTTCTTGGCCACCTGGGCACACTGCTGGCTCATATTCAGCCGACTATCCACCAATACTCCCAGGTCCCTCTTGGCCAGGCAGCTTTCCAGCCACTCATCTCCCAGCCTGTAGCTCTGCTTGGGGTTGTTGCAGCCCAGGTGCAGGACCCGGCACTTGGCCTTGTTGAACTTCATGCAGTTGACCTCAGCCCATCGCTCCAGCCTATGCAGATCCTCCTGCAGAGCCTTCCTGCCCTCGAGCAGATCGACACACGCACTTAGCTTGGTGTCATCTGCAAACTTACTGAGGGTGCACTGGACGCCTTCATCCAGATCATCAATAAAGATATTAAAGAGGACCGGCCCCAGTACCGAGCCCTGGGGGACTCCACTAGTGACCGGCCTCCAACCAGATTTGACTCCATTCACCACAACTCTCTGGGCCCGGCCATCCAGCCAGTTTCTAACCCAGCGAAGCGTACGCCAGTCCAAGCCCCGAGCAGCCAGTTTCTTGAGGAGAA
Organism: Anser cygnoides; assembly: GCF_040182565.1. Taxonomy (NCBI): domain Eukaryota; kingdom Metazoa; phylum Chordata; class Aves; order Anseriformes; family Anatidae; genus Anser; species Anser cygnoides. The sequence continues at coordinate 3,320,179 of NC_089902.1, read as the reverse complement.
TGTTGTGGGGAACTGTGTCAAAAGCCTTACTGAGGTCAAGGTAGACCACGTCCACAGCCTTTCCCTCATCCACCAAGCGCGTCACTTGGTCATAGAAGGAGATCAGGTTCGTCAAGCAGGACCTGCCTTTCATAAACCCATGCTGACTGGGCCTGATCGCCTGCTTGCCCTGCAAGTGCCGCGTGATGACCCTCAAGATAATCTGCTCCATGAGCTTCCCCGGCACTGAGGTCAAACTGACAGGCCTATAGTTCCCCGGGTCTGCCCTGCGGCCCTTCTTATAGATAGGCGTCACATTGGCTAGCCGCCAGTCAACCGGGACCTCCCCCGATAGCCAGGACTGCCGATAAATGATGGAAAGCGGCTCGGCCAGCTCCTCCGCCAGTTCTCTCAGTACCCTCGGGTGCATCCCATCCGGCCCCATCGACTTGCGCACATCCAAGCTCCGTAGCAGGTCGCCAACCATTTCCTCATGGATAGCGAAGGCCACATCCAGCTCCCCATCCCCTTCCACCAGCTCAGGGCACTGGGTGTCCGGAGAACAACCGGTATTGCCGCTAAAGACTGAGGCAAAGGCGGCATTAAGCACCTCAGCCTTTTCCTCATCCTTAGTAACTAGGTTTCCCCTCGCATCCAGTAAAGGATGGAGATTCTCCCTAGTCCTCCGTTTCGCGTTGATGTATTTGTAAAAGGATTTTTTGTTGTCTTTAACGGCAGTAGCCAGGTTGAGCTCCAGATGAGCTTTGGCCTTTCTAATTTTCTCCCTGCACAGCCTCGCTACATCCTTGTAGTCCTCCTCAGTGGCCCGCCCTTTTTTCCAAAGATTATAAACCCTCTTTTTTCTGCTAAGCTCCAGCCGCAACTCTCTGTTGAGCCAGGCCGGTCTTCTTCCACGCCGGCTCATCTTTGGGCACGTGGGGACGGACCGCTCCTGTGCCATCACGATTTCCTTCTTGAGGAGTGCCCAGCCTTCCTGGACTCCTTTGCCCTTCAGAACCGCCTCCCAAGGGACTCGGCCAACCAGCGTCCTGAGCAGCTCAAAGTCAGCCCTCCGGAAGTCCAAGACAGCAGTTTTACTGGTCCCCTTCCTGGCCTCGCCAAGAATAGAGAACTCTACCATTTCGTGGTCACTCTGCCCCAGACAGCTTCCGACCACCACATCTCCCACCAGTCCTTCTCTGTTTGTGAAGAGAAGGTCTAGCGGGGCACCACCCCTGGTAGGTTCACTGACCAGCTGCGTCAGGAAGCTATCTCCCACGCTCTCCAGAAACCTCCTAGACTGCTTTCTCTGTGCCGTGTTGTGTTTCCAGGATATGTCCGGGAAGTTGAAGTCCCCCACGAGGACAAGCGCCGACGATTTTGCAACTTCTGTCAGTTGCCTATAAAACTCCTCATCCGTCTCCTCATCCTGGTTCGGCGGTCTATAACAGACCCCCACCAGGATGCTAGCCTTGCCGGCCTTCCTGCGGATCCTAACCCACAGGGATTCAACCTTATCATTCCCAGCCTGGAGTTCTACAACATCAAAAGATTCTCTAATGTAGAGAGCCACGCCACCACCCCTTCTGTGCTGCCTGTCCCTCCTGAAGAGCCGATAGCCAGGCATTGCAGCACTCCAGTCGTGGGAGCGGTCCCACCACGTCTCCGTGATGGCAACCAAGTCGTAGCCTGCCTGCTGCACAATGGCTTCCAGCTCCTCCTGTTTGTTACCCATGCTGCGTGCATTAGTGTAGATGCACTTCAGCTGGGCCATCGCCTTCTTCCCCGGCCTAGCCATTGTTTCCCCCGGCACAGCTCCAACAAGCCTTGTTTGAGCCCCGTCCCCCTTCTTACCTAGTTTAAAGCTCTCTCTATGAGCCCCGCCAGCTCCTGGCCTATGATCCGTTTTCCCCTTGGAGATAGAGACCCATCTGGGGCCATCAGGCCGGGTGCCGAGTAAAGCTCCCCATGGTGAAAAAACCCAAAATTTCTATGCTGGCACCAGCCTCTGAGCCACCTATTAACCACATGAGCTTTCCGCGTCCTCTCCGTGCCTCTCCCTTCCCCCGTAGGGATGGACGAAAACACCACCTGCACTCCCGCTCCCTCCACCAATCGTCCCAGCCCCCTATAGTCCTGTTTGATGGCCCTGAGGCTTCTCTTTTCAACATCATCGCTGCCAGCCTGGACTATCAAAAGCGGGTAATAGTCAGAGGGGCGAACCAGGTTTGGAAGCTTCCTGGTAACGTCTCTGACCCTGGCCCCAGGGAGGCAGCAGACTTCCCTATGTGTGGGGTCAGGCCGACAAATAGGGCCCTCCGTTCCCCTGAGGAGGGAGTCGCCCACAACAATCACCCTTCTTTCTTTCTTGGTGGAGGCAGTCCTGAGGCGTGGAGTCAACTTCCTCACCTCAGGCATCCTCCCGGGTAGGCTTCCTACCTCATCCTCACCCACCGGTCTCTCCAGCTCCAGGGCCTCAAACCTATTGTTCAAGGGCACCTGGGAAGGCGGCGCCGGAAGGGGAGGGCATCTCCTGCGAGGTCGAGCAGGGACCTGCCTCCATTCCTCCTCAACTCGCAGGTCCCCTCCCTCTGCCCGATGGCAACAGGGCAGGGGGTCCACCCCCCTTTGGGGCGTCTCACCCTGGTCCCTCTCCCTCTGGTCCTGCAGGGAGTTACTCCACCAGTCTATCTCCCGCTCGCACTCCCTGATATCCCTCAGCCTCTGCACCTCCTCCTTGAGCTCTGCCACCATGCGGACCAGGTCGTCCACCTGCTCGCACCTCATGCAAGCAGTCTCTCTGCCCCCCGCCGATGGCAGCAAGAGGCTCAGACACTCCCCGCATCCGGAGACCTGAACTGCCGCATGTTTGGACGGGCAGTCGGTCTGTGTGTGCACTGACTTCCTAGAGAAAGCACCGTGCCTGGTGGAGACCATCGCAGCCCAGCTGACGGGAGAGTGTCGTTAGAGGAGTTGTCCCTATGGGCGGGTGTGAGCGCTCCGCCCTGCCTGCCCGCCCTGCCTGCCCCAACTGCCTCGCTAACTGCCGCGTCACTCCCACCGCGTCGCTCCCTGTTTGCCGGCCCTGCTCGCCGCGCTCCTGGTCGCTCGCGCTCCCTAAGGGCTGCCTTTGAACGGCCGGGGGGAGGAGCTGTCGCTGACGCTGCTGGCCCCGCCTACGCCTCGTCAGCCTCCCTCACGAGGGCTGCCGGTGCCTGGCGGCTCCCTCACGTAGGCTCGATGCCCGAAAAATAGCCCTGCCTGTCCCGATCCCGCGCTCCGCTGCAGCACGCGTCTGCCCCGGAGCCGGTCGCCTCGGCAATAGAGCAAAATGCTCTATTTAACCCAACTCTTCTTGCAGACCTAAACAAAAGGCTAAACCAAAGAGCTTGCACATACCCTAACCACAGACCTGACACCCCAAGCACAACACCAAACCCTCCCACTCAATAGTTGCTTAAGCTCTCACCCAGAAATGTTCGCCATATTCCCTAATGCCATACATGAACAACTAACATCCAAACCCTGTCCTCTTGTGCATTAACCTCCTCACCTTCAGCCCCTCTCCTAACCCTTAATGTTAGGTTCTTGGCCCCTTGGAGCAGGGCAGGAACCGTGAGGTGGTGGTGCAGTCACATGGCATTCAGAGATGGATGTGAGGGGCCATGGATCTGATCAGCTTGTGGGCCACAAGGAGGAGATGGGTGGGAATGCTCTGCTGAGCTCAGCTCTGCCTGAGGATCTCCTGCCCCAGCAGGAGGAATGTGACTGGGGCAGTGACTGTGAGGTCACTTCAGAAGTTTTCTTCACTCTCTAACCCAGAAAGGTGAGCCCTAGTTGCTTTGGAACCCTGCCACTATAACTTTGCTTAAACTCCAACCGAGAAATTGAAAACCAAGTCCCCAGGGGACTAGAGAGAGGTCAGCTCAGCCTCAGGAACTCCTGCCCCAGCAGCAGGAATGTGACTGGGGCAGTGACTGGGAGGTCACTTCTGTCTCTGCAGTTGATAGGGCAGCAGCAGGAATGTGTCACGCAAAGGGACTGTGAGGTGCCTTGTGTCTGGAGGTGGCAGGTCACCCTTGGCTTCTCCCTGGGATTCGCACTTTGGAGCTGACATCTGCCAGTGGCCCTACTAGGCCAGCAGAAGGCCCCTGCTTGGCATGCTGCCTGTGGGATCCCCTCTGCCTCCATCCCCAGGAGGACCCAGACACAAAGAAGGCCCGCAGAGGGCTTGTCCTGTCCCTTCTGCTTGAGTCCAGGACTGGACAGCAGGAGGCACAAGGCTTGGCTGTGTCTAGCCAAGAAGCTGCAAGGCCAGCAGCAGGCCCAGGCCTTGGAAGATGCTGGTGAGTATCTACGATCAGACTCTAGCTTTGTGTTTCAAGGAACAGCTGGTGAGGGTTGATGAGACATTGGTGAAACGATGGAAATGCCGGGATGAGAGCAAGGTGGTGAACAGAGATGGGTGTCTGCAGACTTCAAGGAAATAGGGCGAAGAGTGGAACAGCATAGGAAAGCCTGCAGAGAAGGCAGAGGGTGCTGGCAAGAATGGAAGGCCCCAACAGCCCTGACGTTTTTGTCCCTTTGGCTAGAGCTTCTGAGGAGACGAGGTATAGTCATTGCAATGGGGCCTCTTTGCTTCCTTGATACCCTGTGCAGGGGTGGGGAGGTGTCCTAATGAAGTTCTTGTCGTGGCATCACACTGCCCACCACATCATACAGACCCCAAGAAGAGCCCTGAGCCAGACGTGGGGGTGCAGGATCTCCCCTCCCAGGCGCTGGGGTCAGGCCTTGGCCCTTCTGCTTCACCAAAACCAACCAAGACTTTTCTCAGCACAGCGCTTTGCCTGTCTGCAATCATGGCCTCCAATTATCTGCCCTAACAAGTCCCTGGGGAGACTTTGTTAGTAAGAGCCCTCAATGGGGCCCATTAATACTCCAAGTCACTTCAACTTTTCCTCCTGACTTTACTTTCTCAAGCAGCTGCATCATTCTCCTCTCAGTACCCAAGTTTCATTGACTCAGCACCAAAATACACCATGGATTTCATTAAAACGGAGAAAGTCCTAAGCAGCCATATTTCTCCCACAGTTTCTTCAAGACTTGTAGAGCTATTTGGGGAGCTTTCATGGTGTAGTTAAGGAGGAAGATTTCAAAGAGCATCTGTTGTGGTTTAACCCAGCCAGCAGGTAACACCACACTGACGTTTGCCCACCCTCCCCCCTCCCTCTCTGGGATGGGGGAGAGAAACGGGAAAGTGAAGCCTGTGAGTTCAGTTAAAGACAGTTTATTAAGACAGGAAAATAATAATTAAAATAATTAATAATAATGTCTACGAAACAAGTGATGCACAGTGCAATTGTTCACCACCCGCTGACCTGTTTTTTCCTATGTGCAGATCTTCAGGGCAGTGCTGAAGATCCCCTCTGAGCAGGGCCGGCACAAAGCCTTTTCCACGTGCCTCCCTCACCTGGCCGTGCTCTCCCTGTTTGTCAGCACTGCCATAGTTGTCTACCTGAAGCCCCCCTCCATCTCCTCCCCATCCGTGGACCTGCTGCTGGCAGTTTTATATGTAGTAGTACCTCCAGCAGTGAACCCCCTCATCTACAGCATGAGGAACCAGGACCCTTAAGACACACTGAAGAAACTGATTCTAGTGGTAATATTTACTTAGCAATGAATTGGCTATCTCCCTTTTCTAGTTTTACTCAAGTTAATCTCAGGCAATTCGTGACCTTTAGGTACGTATTCTTTAAAATTCTGTTTGCAGATAAATATTTGCTTTCATTCCTCTTTTCCAGATGACCAACCCTCTCTTTGACCGAGAGGCTTTCTCTGAATGTGTTTATTCCTAAATGACACCTGGCCTCTGTTGTGGTATCTTGTCAATAAAAGTGAAGTTGCTCATTGCTCAGGGGTCTTCTTCCCAAACTGGAGTGCAGAAGACGCTCAGGGAATGCCAGGCTCAAGGCCTCACTCTTGTGCTTGGGTGCCACCGGGACACAGGGGCACGAGGGCACGGGGTGGGGGGTGAGGAAGTCAGGGCTGGACTGAGTCATCACTGGCGGATTCCCAGTGCCCCTGGAGGCCCTGACCGGTCAAGAAGCAGCTTCCTGGGATTGAAACGTGACAAGGCTGGCGGCATCAGGGAGGTATCGGGAGCCACCAGGATACCCTAAGGGTTCTCCTGGGATGCCGTGTGCCTTGTGTTGGGTGGGCAGCGAGTGGGTCTTCACAGTAAAGCTAAGCCAAAGGATGCACGGGCTGATGGGAGCTCTGCAATGCCAGGACACACAGCAAGGCCACAGCACAAAGGTCTCAGAGGCCTTCAGTGAACAAGCGGAAAGGGCCAAAACTGGGTGACCAGGCAAGGGCAGGGAGGTGGGGAGAGGTGAGCAGGGGCTGGGCTGGGCTGGGCAGTGCCCGGCAGAGGGCAGCAGCAGCGTCAGGGAGCGGTGGCAGCATGCAGGGGAGGGCTCCCAGCAGGGCTTGGTGCTGCAGAGCAGGGCTGGGGAAGGGAGCCCCGAGCTGCAGGGGCAGGGGACACGAGGCCGCTCGGGGCCCTTGCTGGCCTGGGCAGAGCAGGAAGGGGGCCCAGGGCATTTGTCGCCTCACCGCAGCCTGCCAGGGCCACGGAGCGCTCATGGAGCATCCAGCGCCAGGCTCTACCCCGTGGTGCTCAGGGAGAGGGCAAAGCCTCTCTGAAAAAGAGGCTGAAAGTGAAAAAGGTCCCTCCACTGCCCCGTGGTGTGACAGGGCCAGGGTGGGACAGCTGACCTTTATTTGATGTAGTTCTTGTGTAATTTGCATTGGTGATGGCACAAAAAGACAGCTCCTTCAGCAGTTATGTACGTCCTTCTTCATGTTAGGCCACAACTCAACGTCCTTCACTCTGCTTTATCTCACAGATGAACTGGATTAGGTCTCCTTGATTACTCTGAGGCACAGTGCAGTGCTTTTTGCCTTCTGCTACTCCAGCACAATATGTGTGACTTTCCCTTACTCTGCGCATTGACCTGACTGGTCATTTCACATTTTTCACTTTAAAAACCCTAGTTGGACAGGGACAATTTCCAAAGTGGGGCAAGCTGATGGGTTCTGGCTCAGTCATTTGAAGCGTGCTAGACTTGAGTTTTGAAGCCTGAATTTGCTGAAGATGACCGAGGAAGGTAAACAGATGTTCAAGTGTCTCGTAGGAGTAAGGAAGAGTGTCTCAGGTTTCCAATGGCCATTTCAAATCTATGTCAATCCAAGAAACCCACTGAAGAAGGGGTTTGTTTTGAAGGGGTTTCCTGTGCTGGTCTGGGCTGCAGTTACAGGGACAAAGACCACTGCTGGAAATGTTGAGGTGCCCTGGGAACTCCACCTGGCTCCACCTGATTTTTCCAAGGAGTTCCAGTCTCCTACAGGTCTTTTCTGACATCTGCTGGTCCAGGGAAGTGCCTCAAACACAACGGGGCCACAGGAGGTTTTCCCTGGTTATGCTTATGGTCACACAGCAAAGCTCTGTCTCAATACCCTGTAATTTTTTTAGTCCTTAACCAATAAAGCAACTACTCATCAGCTCAAATGATTCAATCCCTTCCGTTAAATGTCTCACGTGAAGTATAATTTCTATCATGAAGAAATGTGAATTTCTTCACAGGATGAATATTCATCACAGAAAAAGAAATACTGGTGTTCACCTGTACTTGCATTGTCATCGCTTTGTCTATCGTGGTGTGCTCCCTCATCTTCCAGGCTCAAAACCTGACTTGATTACACAGACCCTGCTGAATGTCCCCTTTCCAGCTGCCTGTCTGGACACACACACTATTATTTTAAATTTCCTATTAATCAGTGTAAAATAGATCATCTTCAGTCATCCTCATTGGAAGGTAAACTTCACTGGAGGCAAAAAAATGAGGAACTTGAACTTTGGTTTTTTTGTTTGTTTGTTTGTTTGTTTGTTTGCTTTTTAAATTGCAGCATGATTTCCTGTTGTTTGTTTCTAAACAGGAAAAACCCTGCTCTTCCTACCTTTGCAGGGCTTCAAAGGAGTAACCCTAGACCAATATCTGTGGAAAAATGGTGCTCCAAACTGAAATGCAACAAAATTCAGCCTTTAAAATGAGGCAGGGTTTCTAACAGATACTCTTTTAAATCTTCCTCCTTAACTACACCATGAAAGCTCTCCAATTAGCTCTACACATCTTGAAGACCTGAAGAAAACTGTGGGAGAGATATGGCTGCTTAGGACTTTTTCTGTTTTAATGAGTTCCGTGGAGTACTTTGGTGCTGAGTCAGTGAAACTTGGGTTCTGAGAGGAGAATGATGCAACTGCTTGAGAAAGTAAAGTCAGGAGGAAAAGTTGAAGTGACTTGGAGTATTAATGGGCCCCACTGAGGGCTGTTCCTAACAAAGCCCCCCCAGGGACTTGTTAGGGCAATAATTGGAGGCCATGATTGCAGACAGGCAAAGCGCTGTGCTGAGAAAAGTCTTGGTTGGTTTTGGTGAAGCAGAAGGGCCAAGGCCTGACCCCAGCCACTGGGAGGGGAGATCCTGCACCCCCACGTCTGGCTCAGGGCTCTTCTTGGGGTCTGTATGATGTGGTGGGCAGTGTGATGCCACGACAAGAACTTCATTAGGACACCTCCCCACCCCTTCACAGGGTATCAAGGAAGCAAAGAGGCCCATTGCAATGACTCTATCTCGTCTCCTCAGAAGCTCTAGCCAAGGGGACAAAAACGTCAGGGCTGTTGGGGCCTTCCATTCTTGCCAGCACCCTCTGCCTTCTCCTCTGCAGGCTTTCCTATGCTGTTCCACACTTTCCCCTATTTCCTTGAAGTCTGCAGACACCCATCTCTGTCCACCACCTTACTCTCATCCAGGACTTTCCATCATCTCACCCATGTCTTGTCAACCCTCACCAGCTATTCCTTAAAACACAAAGCCATGGTCTGATTACAGACACTCTTTGGGTGATCTCTGGCACCACAGCACGACCCTTTGAGGGACATTTCTTTCTGCTCATGGCCAGTGACAACCTTCCAAGGGGCCAGTGCTACACTTCCAAGGTGCACTTTATGGCAGTTTTTCCTCTCCTGCTCTTTCCTACTACCAAAGAAAGCTCCATCAGGGTGGAAACCACTCCTGAAGTAGGCATCCCAACCCATCAGGCTCCTTGCGGCCTGTCAGCCAAGCACACAGAAGTCACCTCAGCAGCATCTCCCAAGGCCTGGGCCTGCTGCTGGCCTTGCAGCTTCCTGGCTAGACACAGCCAAGTCTTCTGCCTCCTGCTGTACAGTCCTGGCGTCAAGCAGAAGGGACAGGACAAGCCCTGTGCGGGCCTTCTTTGTGTCTGGGTCCTCCTGGGGATGGAGGCAGAGGGGATCCCACAGGCAGCATGCCAAGCAGGGGCCTTCTGCTGGCCTAGCAGGGCCACTGGCAGATGTCAGCCCCAAAGTGCAGATCCCAGGGAGAAGCCAAGGGTGACCTGCCACCTCCAGACACAAGGGACCTCACAGTCCCTTTGCGTGACACGTTCCTGCTGCTGCCCTATCAGTTGCAGAGACAGAAGTGACCTCCCAGTCACTGCCCCAGTCCCATTCCTCCTGCTGGGACAGGAGATCCTGAGGCAGAGCTCACCTAGGGGAGTCATAGCTGACCTACAGCGCCCATTCAGTACATGTTTTTCACTTTCTGGGTTAGAGATGTAGCAAAGTTTTAGTGGGAGTGTTTGGTGTTCTGCTTGTGGTGTCAGGTCTGTGGTTAAGGTATGGACAAGCTCTATGGTTTAGGGTTTTATTTAGGTCTCCCAAGAAGTCTAGGTTTAAAGAGACCATTTTAATGCTAGTGTTAAGGGAAGGCATTAGGGTTAGCAAGAGAGAAAACTGATTCCTGTCAGAGTGATGTAGTAGCATTTAGGTTTAGGGATTAAAGTTCCTGGTTCAAGTAATGTAAGGGCCATACATGACTGTTTTAAGTCAGTGTTACCGCAACATCTACATTACATGAACCCTCTTACCTCTATGAAATATTAAGCTTCTGCTGGCCAAGCTCTTCTTCCCACCCCAAAATCTCACATCTCTCTTGTCCAGGCTGCTCCTGACCTCCCCATACCTTATTGGGATCAGCTTTCTGATGACATTCTTGATCCCAGAGTATCTGTCTCACCTCTGTTGGCGACTCTATTCTTGAGAGAGAAGTGGCGTTGTTGTCAGGAGGGAAAAGGGCACAAAGGTCTTTAGTAGCATCCTCCAAAATGTGCCCATCAGCTCTGCACCTCCACCAAATTATGCTTCTTGTGGTTTAACCCAGCCAGCAGCTAAACACCACACAGCCGTTCGCTCACCCTCCCCCCTCCCTCTCTCGGATGGGGGAGAGAAGCGGGAAAGTGAAGCCTGTGATTGAGATAAAGACAGTTTATTAAGGCAGGAATATAATAATAACAATAATAATAATAATAATATTACTAATAATAATGCGTACAAAACAAGTGATGCACAATGCAATTGCTCACCACCCACTGACCGATGCCCAGCCTATCCCTGAGCAGGCGGCCCCCCCACCCCGGCCAGCCACCCCTATATATTGTTTAGCATGACACCAGATGGTATGGAATACCCCTTTGGCCAGTTTGGGTCAGCTGTCCTGGGTCTGTCCCCTCCCAGCTCCTGCTGCACCCCCAGCCTGCTCGCTGGCAGGACAGAGCGAGAAGCCGAAAAGTCCTTGGCCTGGTGTAAGCACTGCTCTGCAACAATTAAAACATCAGCATGTTATCAGCGCTCTTCTCATCCTAATCCAAAACATAGCACCCTACCAGCTACCAGGAGGAAAATTAACTCTCTCCTAACTGGAACCAGGACAGATATCCACCCCTTATTCCATACCATTTATGTCATGCTCAGGTTACACTCTTTCCAATACCTTGTAATTAATCACCATTTTCATCTATGATATATAGCAACCATGGTAGTGATGACATACAGTATTATATAATAATTAACATGCTACAATTCAACTCATGGTCTATTCTCACCCAGTATCAAATCCCCTTGAGGTACACACCGGACTTCCCCATTCTTTTGCATTACCCACCAAGTGCATCCAGGTCCCTGAGCAAAAGCAATCCCACGAATGGGTTTGCCTTTTCCTGAGGCAGGAGTAGCCCAGACTGTTTTACCCAGCATGTTTCTTACGTGCACTACAGGAACTTTATCCCCTTCTACAGTGCGTAACAGGCTTGATTGGGCAGGTCCAGCTCGGTTGGCCGATCCCCTGGTATTGACTAACCAGGTGGCCTTTGCCAAATGTGTATCCCAATTTTGGAATGTCCCAGCACCCATTGCTTTCAGTGTAGTCTTCAACGGTCCATTGTATCGTTCAACTTTTCCAGAGTCTGGTGCATGATAGGGGATGTGATACACCCACTCAATACCATGTTCTTTGGCCCAAGTGTCTATAAGGTTGTTTCGGAAATGAGTCCCGCTGTCTGACTCAATTCTCTCTGGGGTGCCATGTCGCCATAGGACTTGCTTTTCAAGGCCCAGGAGAGTGTTCCGGGCTGTGGCATGGGGCACAGGATATGTTTCCAGCCATCCGGTGGTTGCTTCCACCATTGTAAGTACGTGGCGCTTGCCGTTGCAGGTTTGAGGGAGTGTGATGTAATCAATCTGCCAGGCCCCTCCATATTTATATTTCAGCCATCGTCCTCCATACCAAAGAGGCTTTGACCGTTTGGCTTGCTTGATTGCAGCACATGCTTCACAATCATGAATAACCTGTGCTATAGTGTCCATGGTCAGGTCCACCCCTCGATCACGAGCCCATCTGTATGTTGCATCTCTACCTTGATGGCCTGAGGTGTCATGGGCCCATCGGGCTATAAATAATTCACCTTTACGTTGCCAGTCCAGGTCACCCTGAGCCACTGCAATCTTAGCAGCCTGATCCACCTGCTGGTTGTTTTGATGTTCTTCAGTAGCCCGATTCTTGGGCACATGAGCATCCACATGGCGTACCTTTACAACCAGGTTCTCTACCCGGGCAGCAATATCTTGCCACAATGCAGCAGCCCAGATGTGTTTGCCCCTGCGCTCCCAGTTGTTCTGCTTCCATTATTGTAACCACCCCCACAAGGCATTTGCTACCATCCATGAATCAGTACAGAGATAGAGAACTGACCACTTTTCTCGTTTAGCAATATCTAAAGTCAGCTGAATGGCTTTCACTTCTGTAAACTGACTCGATTCACCTTCTCCCTCAGCAGCTTCTGCAACTCGTCGTGTAGGACTCCATACAGCAGCTTTCCATCTCCGATGCTTTCCCACAATACGACAGGACCCATCAGTGAACAAGGCATATTTCTTCTCTTTTTCTGGTAGCTTGTTGTACAGTGGGGCTTCTTCAGCACGGACCACCTCCTCCTCTGATGATATCCCAAAGCATTTGCCTTCTGGCCAGTCCATAATCACTTCCAAGATTCCTGGGCGACTGGGGTTTCCTATTTGAGCCCGCTGAGTAATCAGTGCAACCCACTTGCTCCATGTAGCATCAGTTGCATGATGTGTAGAGGGGACCCTTCCTTTGAACATCCAGCCTAGTACCGGCAGTCGGGGTGCCAGGAGGAGCTGCGCTTCAGTACCGACCACTTCCGAAGCAGATCGAACTCCTTCATATGCTGCCAATATCTCCTTTTCAGTTGGAGTATAGCGGGCCTCAGATCCTCTGTATCCCCGACTCCAAAACCCCAGGGGTCGACCTCGAGTTTCCCCAGGTTCTTTCTGCCAGAGGCTCCAGGTGGGACCATTCTCCCCGGCTGCGGTGTAGAGCACATTCTTTACATCTGGTCCTGTTCGGACTGGCCCAAGGGCTACTGCATGAACTATTTCCTGCTTAATTTGTTCAAAGGCTTGTCGTTGCTCAGGGCCCCATTCAAAAGCATTCTTCTTACGGATTACTTGGTAGAGCGGGTTTACAATCAGACTGTAATTTGGAATGTGCATTCTCTAAAACCCCATGACACCTAGGAAAGTTTGTGTTTCTTTTTTGCTAGTTGGTGGAGACATAGCTGTTATTTTGTTGATCACATCCATTGGGATTTGACGACGTCCATCTTGCCATTTTATTCCTAAAAACTGGATCTCTCGTGCAGGTCCTTTAACTTTATTCTGTTTTATGGCAAAACCGGCCTTCAGAAGGATTTGGACTATTTTCTTCCCTTTCTCGAAAACTTCCTCTGCAGTGTCACCCCACACAATGATGTCATCGATGTACTGCAGGTGTTCAGGAGCTTCCCCCTGCTCCAGCGCAGACTGGATCAGTCCATGGCAAATGGTAGGGCTATGTTTCCACCCCTGGGGCAGCCGATTCCAAGTATATTGGACTCCCCTCCAAGTGAAAGCAAACTGTGGCCTGCACTGTGCTGCTAGAGGGATGGAGAAAAATGCATTAGCGATATCAGTTGTGGCATACCACTTGGCTGCCTTTGACTCCAGTTCATACGGGAGTTCTAGCATGTCCGGCACTGCAGCACTCAGTGGTGGCGTGACTTTGTTCAGGCCACGATAGTCCACTGTTAGTCTCCACTCGCAATTAGACTTTCGCACTGGCCATATGGGACTATTAAAAGGTGAATGAGTCTTGCTGATCACTCCTTGGCTCTCCAGTTGATGAATTAGCTTATGGATGGGAATCAGGGAGTCCAGGTTGGTGCGATATTGCCGCCGGTGCACAGTTGTGGTAGCGATCGGCACTTGCTGTTCTTCAACCCTCAGCAACCCCACAACAGAAGGGTCCTCTGAGAGACCAGGCAAGGTAGACAACTGTTTAATGTCCTCCGTCTCCAAAGCAGCTATGCCAAAAGCCCAGCGGAACCCTTTTGGGTCCTTGAAATATCCTCTTCTAAGATAGTCTATGCCAAGGATGCACGGAGCATCTGGGCCAGTCACAATACGGTGCTTTTGCCACTCATTCCCGGTTAGACTCACTTCAGCCTCCAGTACAGTTAACTGCTGGGATCCCCCCGTCACACCATAAATACAGATGGGCTCTGGCCCTTTATAGCTTGATGGCATTAGAGTACATTGTGCACCGGTGTCTACTAAAGCCTTATAATTCTGTGCGTCTGACGTGCCAGGCCATCGAATCCACACAGTCCAATAAACTCGATTGTCCCTTTCCTCCCCCTGGCTGGAGGCAGGGCCCCTCTAGTCCTGGTCAGAATCTTCGTTTCTATGTTTAAAGGACTGCCTGCTGGAAGTTGGAGCCGCAAACTTTTCAGAGAACTCCTTTTTCCCAATTGTTTTCCTTTGCAATTCACGTACCCGTGCCTCTAGGGTCGCAGTAGATTTTCCATCCCATTTTCTCATGTCCTCTCCATGGTCACGTAGGTAAAACCACAGGGTGGCGCGGTGTGTGTGCCCACCATATTGTCTTCCTTGCACAGATGAACGTTTACCCCTAATAGCTGAGACACTGGTTTGTACAGGTGGGGAGGAAAATAATCTCTCTTCAAGTTGGTGGATCTTTTCAGAAAGTTTCTCCAAAGTATTCTCTTTTAGCTGGTGGACACTGGTTCGTTCAGGTGAAGGGGAAGATAATCTTTCTTCAAGTTGGTGGATCTTTTCAGAAAGTTTCTCCAAAGCATTCTCTTTTAGCTGGTGGACACTGGTTCGTTCAGGTGGAGGGGAAGATAAATTCTCTTTAAGTTGGTGGACCTCTTCAGAGAGTTTCTCCACAGCTGAGACACAGGCCTGTAGGGAATAGGAGAGATTTCCTTCGTACTGCCGGAGTATTTTAGTCACTTCATTCACTGTGGGATTCTCCTCCGCTTTCCAGGCTAGTATTGCCAATGAGCTGGCATATGATGATGGTGCACTCTGTACAAACTTCCGCCACATGGGTAGTGTACACCGGACTGCATCTGGATCTGCGGATGTTTGTGCGTCGTCTAGGTCCTTATAAATTACTTCCCGTACGGCCAATTCCCTCAGGTACTGAATTCCCTTCTCCATGGTGGTCCATTTGCCTGGTAGACATACAAGTTCTTCCTTGAAGGGATACCTTTCCTGCACAGCTGACAGGAGACGCCTCCAGAGGCTGCGAGATCGTGCTCCATCTCCAATTGCTTTGTCAATGCATGCGTCCCTAGCAAGGGATCCCAGCCGCCTGGCTTCCTTGCCCTCTAATTCCACATAATTGGATCCCGTGTCCCAGCACCGGAGCAGCCAGGTGACAAGCTGCTCACCTATACAGTGACCAAAATCTTTTCGCACATCTTGTAGCTCACGCTGGTATAGAGTCCGGGTAGTTACTGTTGATTTTTCGACATCCTCATCCTCATCTTCAGTCTCCTGCACATTTGATGGCCCAGCCTCGTCTTCACTATGCCCAGACTTAGCAGAAGACTGTCTGCGTTCTAAACTACCTGAGCCTCTATACCATTTTTTCACCTTGTCTACAGGGGCAACTTGCACTGCTACAGCTCGTTTCTCTAACCCAGACACAGGGTCTGCCACAGGGGTTGGAATACCCTCTGCGGGGTCAACTTGCACTGCTACAGCTTGTTTCTCTGACCCAGACACAGGAGTGGGAGCAGCTGCAGGAGCTGGAGCTGCTGCAGGGGCTGGAGTGGCTGCGGGAGCTGGAGCTGGAGCAGCTGCAGGAGCTGGAGCGGCTGCAGGAGCTGGAGCTGGAGCTGGAGCAGCTGCAGGAGCTGGAGCGGCTGCAGGAGATGGAGCTGGAGCAGCTGCAGGAGCTGGAGCGGCTGCAGGGGCTGGAACTGGAGCGGCTGCAGGAGCAGGAGCGGCTGCAGGAGCTGGAGCTGGAGTGGCTGCAGGAGCTGGAGCTGGAGCAGCTGCAGGAGCTGGAACTGGAGTGGCTGCAGGAGCTGGAGCTGGAGCGGCTGCAGGAGCTGGAACTGGAGCGGCTGCAGGAGCTGTCGATAGGTTGATAGTAGCATCAATTGCAGCTCGATAGGCACAAGCCAGACCCCAGCACGCTACAGTGATTTGTGTCACTTTGGAACTGCCAGAGTCATGACACCTTTTTTTCAAGCATTCTGCCAGCTTTTTAGGATTTTGCAGTTGTTCAGGGGTGAATGTCCAAAACACTGGAGGTGACCACTGCTCTAGAAACCTGCCCATATCCTCCCACACTCCCTGCCACTCGCAACTATCCCACCTCAAGACAGATCTCCGGATGAGATTCCTAGGTAGTTGTTTAACCCTCAACAAAACCTGAAGCGTATTCAGGAGACATAACAACAAGAGCAGGCTGGTCTGAGTATCCCAAGGATATTCAACATCTCGGAGAACCACCGTAACTAGCTCGGGGGATAAGAGGGTGGTGGTGAAGGAGAAAGGGAGAGTGAACAGGTAGGGAAACACGTCTTCCCCTGTCCCCTTCACAGATTGGCTCCCTAACGAAAACAGGCAATAGGTGTAATTGCTAATAGTTTCCGAGATATGGTTTCCAAAGTATAGAGTCGACGTCAGTGCTGAGTACAAATACCAGGTTAGAGTCGTGACCAGATATTTCATCATTTCATAAGCCATTGTTACACCGCACAGTACCATAACAATCTTAAACCAGGGCCCGGAAAGGATAAACAGTGCGACAGGGAGCACATACAGAAAGTAATGCGCTATAAAACTCAATTTGGAATACAGGTAGAGCAGACTGGAGATTAAGGCAATCAACATCGTGACTAGCAACTATTAAGCAGGTCCAATACTTATACCAATTTTAGTTTAACACACTCTGGTCAAATTTGTCGATATCTCAACCCTTCGAGCCCCACGTTGGGCGCCAAAAGGACTGTTGTGGTTTAACCCGGCTGGCAGCTAAACACCACACAGCCGTTCGCTCACCCTCCCCCCTCCCTCTCTGGGATGGGGGAGAGAAACGGGAAAGTGAAGCCGGTGAGTTGAGATAAAGACAGTTTATTGAGACAGGAATATAATAATAACAATAATAATAATAATAGTGATCATGATAATAGTATTAATAATAGTAATGTGTAAGAAACAAGTGATGCACAATGCAATTGCTCACCACCCGCTGACCGATGCCCAGCCTATCCCCGAACAGCCAGCCCCCCACCCCGGCCAGCCACCCCTATATATTGTTTAGCATGACGTCAGATGGTATGGAATACCCCTTTGGCCAGTTTGGGTCAGCTGTCCTGGGTCTGTCCCCTCCCAGCTCCTGCTGCAACCCCAGCCTGCCCGCTGGCAGGACAGAGCAAGAAGCCGAAAAGTCCTTGGCCTGGTGTAAACACTGCTCTGCAACAATTAAAACATCAGCATGTTATCAGCGCTCTTCGCACCCTAAACCAAAACATAGCACCCTACCAGCTACTAGGAGGAAAAATTAACTCTGTCCTAACTGGAACCAGTACATGCCCTATCAGCTGCAGAGACAGAAGTGACCTCCCAGTCACTGCCCCAGTCCCCTTCCTCCTGCGGGGCAGGAGATCCTGAGGCAGGGCTGACCTCTCTCTAGCCCCCTCGATACCTGTTTTAACTTTCTGGGTTAGAGATGAAATGCAGTTTTAGTGGGAGTGTTTGGAGTTCTGCTTGTGCTGTCAGGTCTGTGGCTACGGTATGGACAAGCTCTGTGGTTTAGGGTTTTTTAGGTCTACCAAGGATACTACGGTTAAGTAGAGCATTTTAATGCTAGTGTTAAGGAAAGGGATCAGGATGAACAAGAGAGAAAATGGATTCCTGTCAGAGTGTTGTAGTAGCATTTAGGTTTAGGGATTAAAATTACTGGATCAAGAAAGGGAAGGGCCATACGTGACTGTTTTAAGTCAGTGTTACTGCAGCATCAACATTACATGACCCCTCTTACCTCTACGAAATCATTAATTTCTGCTGACCAAGCTCTGCTTCCTACCCCAAAATCTCACATCTCTCTTGTCCAGGCTGCTCCTGACCTCCCCATATCTTATTGGGATCAGCTTTCTGATGACATTCATGATCCCAGAGTATCTGTCTCACCTCTGTTAGCTACTCTACTCTTGAGACAGTAGTAGTCAGGAGGGAAAAGGGCACAAGGTCTTTAGGAGCATCCTGCACAATGTGCCCATCAGCTCTGCACCTCCACAAAACTGCGCTTCCTACCTACAAGTTTTGTTTCTGAAATGGCTTCTATGGTCCAGGGTTCCTTTTTCCAGGCCCTCACGCATGGTTTTTTTTCGGATGTGCAGGGATGGGATAAGGAAAGCCAAGGCATGAATGGAACTGAGCTTATCAAGTGAAGCAAAGAATAACAGGAAGAGATTCTACAGATACATGGCTCAGAAAAGAAAGGCCAGGGAGAGTGTACCCCCTCTGATGGATGAGAAGGGTGAACTGGTAATGACAGACATGGAGAAGGCTGAGGGACTCAGCAATGTCTTCTCCTCAGTCTTCCCTGCCAGTCAGGCTTCCCAAGTCTTTCATTTCCCTGAACAAACAGATGGAGGCTGGGGGTCAAAGTCCCACCTGCTGTAAGTGAAGAGCAGGTTTGAGACCACCTGATGAAACTAAACAAGTACAAGTCTATGGGGCATGATAACTTGCACTCCAGGTCCTGAGGGAACTGGCCGATGTAGTTGCCAAGCCTCTCTCCATCCTATTTGAAGAGTTCTGGCAGTCGGGTGAAGTCCATGGTGACTGAGAAAAGGAAAACATCACTCCCCTTTTTAAAAAGGGTAGAAAGGAGGATCCAAGGAACTAGAGAACGGTGAACCTCACTTCTGTGCCTGGTAAGATCATGGAAAAGATCCTCCTGGAATCAATGTCAATGCACATGCAAGAGAAAGAGGTGATCCGAGACACCCAGCATGGCTTCACCAAAGGGTAAATCATGCTGGCCCAATTTGATGGCTTTCTACAATGGAGTGACTACATCAGACGACAAGGGAAGACCGAGTGATGTCATCTACTTGGAATTGTGATGTCACAGTCCGCCATGACATCCTGGTCTCCAAATTGGAGGGATACACATTTGATGGGTGCGCCATTGAGTGGATAAAGGTTTGGCTTGAAGGCCACACGCAGAGAGTCACGGTCAATAGCTCTATGTCCAAGTGGAGGCTGGTTATGAGTGGCGTCCCTCAGGGGTATATCCTGAGACCGGTACTGTTTAATATCTTTATCAATGACAGGGATAGTGGGATAAAGTGCACCCTCAGCAAGTGTGCAGATGACACCAAGCTGAGTGGTGTAGTTGATGCAACAGAGGAAGGGATGCCATCCAAAGGGTCCTGGACGAGCTTGAAATTTGGGCCCAAGTTAACCTAAGGAGGGTCAAGAAGTCCAAGTGCAAGGTGCTGCACGTGGGCCGGGGAAATCCCAGACATGGGGATAGGCTGGGAGAAGAACTCATTGAGAGCAGCCCTGCAGAGAAGGACTTGGGGGTTCTGCTGGATGAAAAGTTTGAAATGAGCCAGCAGTGTGTGCTGGCAGCCCAGAAGGCCAACTGCATCCTGGGCTGCATCAAGACAGGAGTGGCCAGCAGATAGAGGCAGGTGACTGTCCCCCTCTGCTCTGCCCTTGTGAAGCCTCACCTGGAGTACTGTGTCCAGGTTTGGGGCCACCAGCACAAGAAGGATGTGGAGCACCTACAGCACATCTAGAGGAGGGCTACAAAGATGATCAGAGGGGTGGAGCACCTCGCCTGTGAAGACAGGCTGAAGGAGTTAGGTTTGTTCAGCCTGGAGAAGAGGAGGCTCCAGGGAGACCTCCTTGCAGCTTTTCAGTCCTTAAAGGGGTCTTCTAAAAACAATGGAGAAGGACTCTTTACTCGGGTAGACAATGACAGGAGGATGTGGGAATGGTCTTTTAGATTTAGACTAGACATCAGGAGGAAAATCTTCAGTGTAAGGGTAGTGAGGTACTGGAACAGGTTGCCCAGAGAAGTTGTGGATGCCCCATCCCTGGAGGTGTTCAAGGCCAGGCTGGATGAGGCCTTGGCCAACCTGATCTAGTGGGTGGAATCTGGGGGGAGTTCAGTTAGATGATCTTTAAGGTCCCTTCCAACCCAAGCCATTCTACGATTCTATGATACTAGGATGAAAATTAACTGAATCCTAACCAAAACCAGGACACAAATAGACTAAGGGCAAGACATCTCTGTGCGTATATCAAAAGAGAGGATAGATGGTGATAGTTATTTAGAAAGTGTCAGACCTGAGTATGACATAGGAACAATGGTATGGAGTAAGGGGTGGATATAGTCTGAGTTTTAGCTGGGATAGACTTAATTTTTCTTCCAAGGAGCTGGGGGTCAAGGTTCAGCACCTTGCACTTGGACTTGTTGACCCTCCTTATGTTAGCTGGGGGTCAAGGCCTGGCCCTTGTGCGTGGTGAAACACATCCAGCTTTTCTTCACATCAGGGTCACCTTCACATTGCCTTTGTCTCCTTGTCCTCACTGCCTCCAATGCTCTGCGCTAACGAGCTCCAAGGGAGGCTGTGTCAGTGCTGGCCCTCAGGGGGACACTGCAGGAAACTTGCCTCTGACTTGGACTTCTTGAGAGATGTCTTCAATTGTCTCTCAGTGCCTGAGCTTCGTGGGCTCCTCCCCAAAGCCCCCCGAGGGGGGATTCCAATGCCTTGGGCTGGGCGCCTGGTGCTGAGCTGGGCCGGGCTCGTGGGACAGAGAGAGCTCGTGGCAAGAGGGCCCTGGTGCAGAGAGGCAGCTGTGCCCAGGAGCAGCTCCTGTGCACAGCACAGCAGGGCTGGGGGCTCTGACCGCAGGTGGCACGGGGACAGGAGAGAAGGAGAGAGGGCTTGGAGGCAATTGGCAGTGGGAGGATGCTGAGAGCTGCCTGCAGGAGAAATCTGCACAGCCCTTGACAAGGTACGTCTCTGGCTGCAGGGCCATGCAGCTGCACGTCCTGGAAGGGTCTCCTGCAGGGTCTTGTGCCTGGGAGGGCAGTGGGCAATGCAGTAGGCTTTGGGAGTCCTGCTGGATGGCACTGCGAGGTGAGGAAGTCCGGCAGAAGCCCCTTTGAGTGTCAGAACCCAGCTGCCCCTGGTCAACCAAGAGTGGGTGGCCAAGCCTCCTTCAGACACTGCAGGGGATGCAGACGGTATATTGGGACGCCCCAGCTTGCGGATATTCATGTCTGTCTGTGGGGCATCCTCCTGGCCTGCAGGCTGCTCTCCAGCAGGATGCAGCTCTCTCGTGGCATCCTTGTGTTATCCAGGTGCCCCAAGGAGGAGACACCTCCGTGCTAAGGCCATGTCCGTGCTGCTGGATGGCTGCCTGTGGGCAGCTGGAGTGAGGCCTCTGCAGCCCTGGATAGGAGGGAAGAGCTGAGTTCCTGCTCAGGCACCAAGAGACAAGGTGAGAATTCTGTCCAGATGAACTGGGACTGGGGCTTCTCTGCTTTAAGCAGTCTCCACTTATTGGGAAACACAAGAGTGTGATCACTGTCCTAAGCATAGGAATATTTGCCTTGCTGTACATTGGTTGCATGAGTTCTTTGGAACAACACTGCAAAGTTTATAGATCTCATAAGTGGATTGAACTTGAGTTTCCCCCATGTTCCTGCCTCCCTCCTGCTGCACTGCAGGAAGGACTGCTCTGGAGCCCACAGCAGCCCCTGCTCCCAGTGCCATTCTCAGACAGCACCAGCCGCAGCTCAAGCAGGAGAGCTGCAGAAAGGTACTCCTGCAAAGAGAGAGGGTTGGGATGAGAGTGCTGTAAGACCTGCAACAGGTTTTCCTCAGAGAAGTCTGTTCTAAACGTTTTCTGCCTTCTCCTTTTCAACAGACAACAGTGTCCAGAGTAAGCAAATGGCCAACAGCAGCTCTGTGAGCGAGTTCCTCCTGCTGGCATTTGCAGACACGCGGGAGCTGCAGCTCCTGCACTTCGGGCTCTTCCTGGGCATCTACCTGGCTGCCCTCTTGGGCAACGGCCTCATCCTCACCGCCGTAGCCTGCGATCACCGCCTCCACATCCCCATGTACTTCTTCCTCCTCAACCTCGCCCTCCTCGACGTGGGATCCATCTCCACCACTCTCCCCAAAGCCATGGCCAATGCCCTCTGGGACACCAGGACCATCTCCTATCAAGGGTGTGCTGCACAGGTCTTTCTGTTTGTATTTTTGATGTCAGCTGAATATTCCCTTCTCACTGTCATGTCCTACGACCGCTACGTTGCCATCTGCAAGCCCCTGCACTACGGGAGCCTCGTGGGCAGCAGAGCTTGTGCCCAGATGGCAGCAGCTGCCTGGGGCAGTGGCTTTCTCACTGCTGTCCTGCACACGGCCACTACCTTTTCCCTGCCCCTCTGCCAAGGCAATGCTGTGGACCAGTTCTTCTGTGAAATCCCCCAGATCCTCAAGCTCTCCTGTTCAGATGCCTACCTCAGGGAACTTGGGGCACTTGTGTGTAGTGTTTCTTTATTTTTTGGTTGCTTTATTTTCATTGTGCTGTCCTATGTGCTGATCTTCAGGGCGGTGCTGAGGATGCCCTCTGAGAAGGGCCGGCACAAAGCCTTTTCCACGTGCCTCCCTCACCTGGCCGTGGTCTCCCTGTTTGTCAGCACTGCCATGGTTGCCTACCTGAAGCCCCCCTCCATCTCTTCCCCATCCCTGGACCCGCTGGTGGCAGTTCTGTACTCAGTGGTGCCTCCAGCCTTGAACCCCCTCATCTACAGCATGAGGAACCAGGAGCTCAAGGATGTGCTCTGGAAATTGATAACTAGATGAGTTTCGGAAGCAATAAATTTCCATTCTACGTCTGCAGATGACTAATAATGTCAATGACTACAAGAATATTATTAACTAATATTATATATATAATTATTTTTTGTGTGTTTCTGTATTTATGAATGTTTTCATTACAGGACTTTGTTTTAATGCAGCTAAAGTTGCCCATTAAAATATGATTCCTCTCATTTCTTTTACAGTATGTACCTGTTGAGTATAGCTCAGAGACTCTGTATACGAGGAGCCCGTTTCTCTGTGAACATAAACAAAGTGAAGGAGCCTGCACTGCCTTCCTTGTGTGACGTCCTTCCTGTGAGAGCTGCTCTGGCTCTGCAGGGGCAGTGCCATGTGCAGGGCTGCAGAGGAAAAGAGTCCCATCCCAGCAGCACGGCCAGGGAGCACCAGCGCTTGGGGCATGCCGAGCTGCTCTCTTGCCACTGCCCCCCTCTGGTGCTGAGCCCTGCTGGTGGGGTCAGGCCCGGCTGCTCCTGTAGCTTGGTGCCAGTGCTGCTGTGGGGCTGTGCTGGGACTGCAGGCAGGGACAGGCAGTGGGCACGGCAGTGGCACAGCCGGCCTGCGCTGCAGCACTTCCCTCCTAAGGGGGGATCTCCTCCAAGGTGGACTGACCACAGCTCAAGGGCTCAATCTGCTGTGAGCAGGCAGAGGAGAGCTCTGCAGCCCCAGGGCACGCAGCAGCCCCAGCCAAGGAGTCTGGCGAGTGATTTCACTGCAAGGTCCCTCCTGCCCTAGCACCTCCCAGAACTGGCACGGCCCTGGCTCCTGTGTGTCAGAGAGGCTGGGAGCCCAGGAGCTGTGCCATGGGCTGGAAGGATCACAACCAGATCACTTCTACCTGGGCAGATTCTGGCCCAAAAAGGGGGTGTTTTGTAGGTGTGGTATTACGAGGGCAGTGG
Source organism: Anser cygnoides (assembly GCF_040182565.1). NCBI lineage: Eukaryota > Metazoa > Chordata > Aves > Anseriformes > Anatidae > Anser > Anser cygnoides. Next base: position 3,296,596 of record NC_089902.1, on the reverse strand, counting down.
TGCCTCAGAAGCTCCAAGTCCAGTAGGAAGCTAATGGCTGTTAAGTGGCCGGTGAGGTGACTTTTTTCTGAAGCAGCTGACAGGTCATCCTTGGACTCCTGGCTGGGATCTGTGCCTTTAGGCTCACATCTGCTGGTCTCCATGATAGGCCACCAGATGCATCTGCTCTGCACACAGTTTGTGAGATGCTCTCTTCCTAAGTAGCTGGTAGGCCCCATAGAGGAAGAGGTCTTGAATTGGGGTTGTCATGTCAGAGGTATCCGCTTTTCCCTGAACTCATCCTTCAGGGCTGCTTTTGTGGTGGTGCAGAGCTGCTGGGCACATTGTGCAGGGTGCTCCTACAGCCTTTGTGTCCTTCTCCATGCTGGCTTGGGAGCTGCTTCTTTCTCAGGAGCAGAGTAGCCAACCAAGGTGAGACAGATACTCTGAGTTCATGAAAGCCATCAGAAAGCTGCCCCTAAGAAGATGACTGATATGGAGAAGTCAGGAGAAGCCTGGCCAGGAGAGATGTGAGATTTGGGGGAGGGAAGAAGATCTTGGCCAGCAGAAGCTAATGATTTTGGAGAGGTAAAAATGCTCAGGTAATGTCGATCCCACAATAACGCAGACTTAAAGCAGTCATGTGAGGCCCTGTTTTAACCTGTAACATTAATACCCTAATCGAAATGCCACTCCACACCCTGACAGGAATCCACTGCTCTAATTTTTGACCACAATATCCCTTGAAGCCAAAATTAGTCATAACACCATTTCCATTACCTTTACTCTCTTGCTCACCCTGATCCCTGCCCTTAACATTAGCATTTAAATGCTCTAATAAAATCTAGTATTCTTGCAGACCTAAACAAAATGCTAAACCAAAGAGCTTGCCCATACCCTAACCACAGATCTGACACCCCAAGCCCAACACCAAACCCTCCCACTCAATAGTTGCTTAAGCTCTCACCCAGAAATGTTCTCCGTAGTCCCTAATGCCATACATGAACAACTAACATCCAAACCCTGTCCTCCTGTGCATTAACATCTTCACCTCCAACCACTCACCTAACTCTTAACTTTAGGTTCTTTTTCCCTTGGGGTAATGCAGGAACCGTGAGGATGTCGTACAGTCACATGGCATTCAGAGATGGATGTGAGGGGCCATGGATCTGATCAGCTTGTGGGCCACAAGGAGGAGATGGGTAGGAATGCTCTGATGAGCTCAGCTCTGCCTCAGGATCTCCTGCCCCAGCAGGAGGAATGGGACTGGGGCAGTGACTGGGAGGTGACTTCTGTCTCTGCAGCTGATAGGGCAGCAGCAGGAACGTGTCACGCAAAGGGACTGTGAGGTCCCTTGTGTCTGGAGGTGGCAGGTCAGCCTTGGCTTCTCCCTGGGATGTGCACTTTGGGGCTGCCATCTGCCAGTGGCCCTGCTAGGCCAGCAGAAGGCCCCTGCTTGGCATGCTGCCTGTGGGATCCCCTCTGCCTCCATCCCCAGGAGGACCCAGACAGAAAGAATGCCCGCACAGGGGTTGTCCTGTCCCTTCTGCTTGAGGCCAGAACTGGACAGCAGGAGGCACAAGGCTTGGCTGTGTCTAGCCAAGAAGCTGCAAGGCCAGCAGCAGGCCCAGGCCTTGGGAGATGCTGGTGAGGTGACTTCTGTGTGCTTGGCTGACAGGCCGCAAGGAGCCTGATGGGTTGGGATGCCTACTTCAGGAGTGGTTTCCACCCTGATGGACCTTTCTTTGGTATTAGGAAAGAGCAGGAGAGAGAAACTGCCACAAAGTGCACCTTGGAAGGGTGGCACTGGCCACATAGAGGAAAAAATATCCCTCAAAGTGTAGTGCTGTAGTGACAGAGGTCACCCAAAGAGTATCTGTGATCACACCATGGCTTTGAGTTTCAAGGAACAGCTGGTTAAGGTTGAAGAGACATGGGTGAGATGATGGAAATGCCGGGATGAGAGCAAGGTGGTGGACAGAGATGGGTGTCTGCAGACTTCAAGGAAATAGGGCAAAGTGTGGAACAGCATAGGAAAGCCTGCAGAGGAGAAGGCAGAGGGTGCTGGCAGGAATGGAAGGCCCCAACAGCCCTGACGTTTTTGTCCCTTTGCCTAGAGCTTGTGAGGAGACGAGATAGAGTCATTGCAATGGGGCCTCACTGCTTCCTTGATACCTTGTGCAGGGGTGGGGAGGTGTCATGATGAAGTTCTTCTCGTGGCATCACACTGCCCACCACATCATACAGACCCCAAGAAGAGCCCTGAGCCAGACGTGGGGGTGCAGGATCTCCCCTCCCAGTGGCTGGGGTCAGGCCTTGACACTTCTGCTTCACCAAAACCAACCAAGACTTTTCTCAGCACAGCGCTTTGCCTGTCTGGAATCATGGCCTCCAATTATCTGCCCTAAGAAGTCCCTGGGGAGGCTTTGATAGTAACAGCCCTCAGTGGGGCCCATTAATACTCCAAGTCACTTCAACTTTTCCTTCTGACTTTACCTTCTCAAGCGGTTACATCATTCTCCTCTCAGTACCTGAGCTTCATAGACTGAGCACCAAAATACACCATGGAACTCATTAAAATGCATAACGTCCTAAGCAGACATATCTCTCCCAGAATTTTCTTCAAGTCTTCAAGACTTGTACAGCTAATTGGAGAGCTTTCATGGTGTAGTTAAGGAGGAAGATATCAAGAAGCACCTGAAAAAAATCTTTTCTCATCTTAAAGGATGCGTTTAGTTGAATTTCAGTTTGGAGCATTATTCTCTAACTGATACTGATCCAGGGTGTCTCCTTTGGAGACCTGCACAGGGAGGAAAAACAGACTCTTGAGGTCTGACACTGCATGGAGAACCTTGCTCCTCACCACCCCAGTCCTGACATTTCTCTCTTTGGCACTTGCATCACTCTCCTTCCACCAGACTTTGGCACAGAGGTCTGCAGCTGGATGTTACAGCTCCTTTGCACCAGTTCCCTCCTGCTTGCCTTAGAGACCTGGATGCACACAGGCGCAGAAGGGTTTCTCCTTATTTCAAACCAAACAACAGGAAAACATGCAGCAATCTTCCAAAAGCAAAGCAAGCTCCTCATCCTGTATGCCTCCTGTGAGGTTTATGTTCCCAAAAGAATGACTGTACAAGAAGTCTTCTATACTGATAGACCGGAAATTATTAGTTAAGATTAGAACTAATCCATATGATATTAATTCAGTGATAAATGATGATGAGCTTTCTAAGGACACAGTTAGACAGACTGCAGATAGCTGGGCAAGCTTCAACTCCCTGAAGCTCAAAGCAGCACCTGGGTTGGTGAGGGCGCTCTGAGTGATCCAAGAGGAAGGGGAGGGCAAGCCAGGAGAACCATGGAAAGTGCATAGGTCCAGACACGCAGCTGGAAAGGGGACATTCAACATGGACTGTTTAATCAAGATGGGTGGATGTACCTGGAAGATGAGGGAGCACACCATGATAGACAAAGCGATGACAATGCAAGTACAGGTGAACACCAGTATTTCTTCTTCTGTGATGAATGTACATCCTGAAAATGCCTATTTCTTCATGAGAGAAACTACACTGTGTGACATTTTACAGAACGGATTGAATCAATTGAGGTAATGAGTAGTTGCTTTATGACTTAGGTACTGAAGAAAATACTGGGTATTGAGGCAGAGCTTTGCTGTCTGACCATAAGCAACCAGTGCCAAGGTCTTCAGAGTAGTTTACACACTTTTGAAATATTTCCTTGAAATCACATTTAATCACAGTAATTCCCTGGAATGGAAGCTGTCTGAAAGGACCTGCAGGAGACCAGAGCCCGTTGGTGGATACGGTGGAGACAGGTGATGTTTCCCGGGCACCTCCACTGACAGCAGTGCTCTTCCTCCTTGAAACTGCAGCCCAGCCCAGCACAGGAAATCCCTTCAAGGCAAATTCCTTCTTCAGCTCTTTCTTGGGATAGACCTAAATTTGAAATGGCCATTGGGATCCCAAGACACTCTCCCTCCTTCCTAGTAGGCACCTAAATATCCATTTACCATCCTAGGTCATGTGTGGAAAACTCAGCCTGAAAGACTCAAGAGCAGGACACTTCAAAGGGCTGAGGCAGAACCCATCAGCTTGCCCCCCTTTGGGGACTCACCCTCTTTCAACTAGGGATTTGAAAGTGAAAAATGTGAAATGACCCGTCAGGTCAATGCACAGAGGAAGGGAAAGTCACACATATTGTGCTGGAGTGTCAGAAGGCAAAAAGCACTGCATTGTGCCTCAGAATAATCAAGGAGACCTAATCCAGTTCATCTGTGAGATAAAGCAGAGTGAAGGACGTTGAGTTGTGTCCTAACATGAAGAAAGATGTACATCACTGGTGAAGGAACTGTCTTTTTGTGCCATCACCAATGCAAATTACACAAGAACTACGTCAAATAAAGGTAACCTGTCCCACCCTGGCCCTGTCACACCATGGGGAAGCGGAGGGACCTTTTTCACTTTCAGCCTCTTTTTCAGAGAGGCTTTGCCCTCTCCCTGTGCACCACGGGGCAGAGCCTGGCCCTGGACGCTGCGTGAGCGCCGTGCAGGTCGTGGAAGGCTGCGGTGAGGGGACGAATGCCCTGGGCCCCCTTCGTGCTCTGCCCAGGCCAGCAAGGGCCCCGAGCGGCCTCGTGTCCCCTGCCCCTGCAGCTCTGGGCTCCCTTCCCCAGCCCTGGCTCTGCAGCACCAAGCCCTGCTGGGAGCCCTCCCCTGCATGCTGCCACCGCTCCCTGACGCTGCTGCTGCCCTCTGCCGGGCACTGCCCAGCCCAGCCCAGCCCCTGCCCACCTCTCCACACCTCCCGGACCTTTCCTGGTCACCCAGTCTTGGCCCTTTCCTACAGTTCACTGAAGGTCTCTGAGACCTTTGTGCTGTGGCCTCGCTGTGTGTCCTGGCATTGCAGAGCTCCCATCAGCCCGTGCATCCTTTGGCTTAGCTCTACTGTGAAGACCCACTTGCTGCCCACCCAACACAAGGCACACAGCATCCCAGGTGAACCCTTAGGGTATCCTGGTGGCTCCCGATACCTCCCTGATGCCGCCAGCCCTGTCACGTTTCAATCCCAGGAAGCTGCTTCTTGACCAGTCAGCGCCTCCAGGGGCACTGGGAATCCACTAGTGGTGACTCAGTCCAGCCCTGACTCCCTCACTCAGCACTCCGTGTCCTCCTGCCCCTGTGTCCAGGTGGCACCCAAGCACAAGAGTGAGGCCTTGAGCCTGGCATTCTCTGAGCGCCTTCTGCACTCCAGTTTGGGAAGAAGAGCCCTGAGCACTGAGCAACTTCACTTTTAGTACCGAGATGCCACAGTGGAGGCCAGGTGTCATTTAGGAATAAACATGTTTACAGAAAACGTCTCGGTCACACAGAGGGTTGGTCATTTGGAAAAGAGGAATGAAAGCAAACATTTAACTGAAAACAGAATTGCAAACAATACTACACATAAAGGTCAAAAATTGGCTCAGATTAACTTTAATAAAACTAGAAAAGTGAGATAGCCAACTCATTACTAAGTAAATATTACCACTAGAATCATTTTCTTCAGTGTGGCTTTCAGGTCCTGGTTCCTCATGCTGTAGATGAGGGGGTCACTGCTGGAGGTACTACTACATATAAAACTGCCACCACCAGGTCCAGGGATGGGGAAGAAATGGAGGGGGGCTTCAGGTGTGCAAACATGATAGTGCTGATAAAGAGAGAGACCACGGCCAGGTGAGGGAGACGTGTAAAAGGTTTTGTGCCGGCCCTCCTCAGAGGGCAACCTCAGCACAGCCCTGAAGATCTGCACATAGGACACCACAATGAAGACAAAACAACCAAAGACTAAAGAGACATTAAACACAAGTGCCCCAACTTCCCTGAGGTAGGCATCTGAGCAGGAGAGCTTGAGGATTTGGGGGATTTCACAGAAGAACTGGTCCACAGCATTGCCTTGGCAGAGGGGCAGGGAAAATGTAGTGGCCGTGTGCAGGACAGCAGTGAGAAAGCCACTGCCCCAGGCAGCTGCTGCCATCTGGGCACAAGCTCTGCTGCCCACGAGGCTCCCGTAGTGCAGGGGCTTGCAGATGGCAACGTAGCGGTTGTAGGCCATGATGGTGAGAAAACAATACTCCGCTCCAATGAAGAAGACAAAAAAGAAGACCTGTGCAGCACATCCTTGATAGGAGATGACCCTGGTGTCCCAGGGGGAATTGGCCATGGCTTTGGGGAGAGTGGTGGAGATGCAGCCCAGGTCGAGGAGGGCGAGGTTGAGGAGGAAGAAGTCCATGGGGGTGTGGAGGCGGTGGTGGCAGGCTACGGCGGTGAGGATGAGGCCGTTGCCCAGGAGGGCAGCCAGGTAGATGCCCAGGAAGAGCCCGAAGTACAGGAGCTGCAGCTCGTGCGTGTCTGCAAATGCCAGCAGGAGGAACTCGCTCACAGATCTGCTGTTGGGCATTTCCTGCTTCTGGGCATGGGGTCCTGCCAAAGGAGCAAAAGCACAGTAGGATAGTACAGAATTACCTGATAATAACTAATTCCCTTTTGTCCTCTCAAGCAGACATTGGTCAGGTCCCTTTCATGAGTTTTAACTGACGCTGAGTGAGGGTGTCCCTGGAATAAGGGAACTTTGCTGTGGTCAGTGTAGTAACCAGTCCTCACCTATAACAATAAGGAAAGGGGAACATGCGGTAATCCCTGATTAAATTCACTCCTGATATCAAGTGATTATTCACATTGCCGTTCCAAATTCACTCAACTGCATAGCAGAGCTGTGAGAAATTCTTTTTTTTTATATATATATATTTTCATTTCTTCTGTACTCCAAGTGAAACCTTGTTGATCCTCAGATACAAAGGGACTGTCCCTTTAGTGCAGACTGCCCTTCCAAGGGGACAGCCAGTCTGTCAAAAAAGGCTGGTCTCTTCTGCTGACATGTCTATGAGCTGCAGGATAACTACATGTTCACCTGAAAAGAACCAGGACACTGCTGAATCAGGGCTCCAAGTGCCCATCTCCAGACCCCTCACCCTGTCCCCGTACTCCCCTTCCCCTAAGCACCCCGAGGGCTCACTCCATGGGCAGGTGAAACCCCCATCCCCAGGCAGCCTGGGAACAAGAGCAGCAGCAGCACGGCCAGGTAAAGAAGCCAGGAGGAATGGCAGCGTCTACCTCATATTGGAGAAACACAGAGATATATCCTGTCACATGCTATCAGCCATGAGATGTGTTGGCTTCAGAAAAACTCTTTGGAAATCCCATTTACATGTTCTGCTGCCAGAGCCTCACGGTGCCAAGAGCCTGCAGATCTGTCCTGCCACACGCTGCCCTCTGTTGTTGGCTCCTCACTGCCTCCAAGCCCTCTCTCCTTCTCTCCTGTCCCCGTGCCAGCTGCGGTCAGAGCCCCCAGCCCTGCTGTGCTGTGCACAGGAGCTGCTCCTGGGCACAGCTGTCTCTCTGCACCAGGGCCCTCTTGCCACGAGCTCTCTCTGTCCCACGAGCCCGGCCCAGCTCAGCACCAGGCGCCCAGCCCAAGGCATTGGAATCCTCCCTCGGGGGGCATTGCTGAGGAGCCCACGAAGCTCAGGCACTGAGAGACAATTGAAGACATCTCTCAAGGAGTCCAAGTCAGAGGCAAGTTTCCTGCAGTGTCCCCCTGAGGGCCAGCACTGACACAGCCTCCCTTGGAGCTCATTAGAGCAGAGCATTGGAGGCAGTGAGGACAAGGAGACAAAGGCAGTGTGAAAGTGACCCTAATGTGTAGGAAAACTGGATGTGTGTCACCAAGCACAAGGGTCAGGCGTTGATCCCCAGCCCCTGGGAAGGGAGATTCTTTCCCTTCACACACTGCTCAGGGCTCTTCCTGGGGCAGGAGGAGATGGGGTTGTGTATGGCCAAGTGCAGGAGAATGGTACGAGCCCTACCTGGTTCATGGGTGGGGGCGAGGAGGCAATGAGGCCCTGGTGCTTTCACGATAAGCTGTCTCCTCCTGGGCCTCAGTGGCAGAGACAACAGCCAGAGCCATGGACACAAAGCCCTGGGTCCTGTTGGGACTCTCAACCTTGGTAGAATCCTTGATCCTCTCCATACCAGGCTGTCCTAGGGAATCCCAGACCTGTAACTTGTTATCTGCTCATGTAGACCACTGTGTGGTGGTGTCTCACTGAATTTGAGCTGAGTATGTTAAGTCAGATCTTCTTGGTGGCCATGCTCCTTGTAAGGCAGCTCTGTAGGGAGCTGGCCTGGTTCCTGGGGAGCAGCACCACTGCTCGTATGGCATCCCTCGTGGTGCCCAGGCCCTCCTCCTCCTGGGCACTGCTCACTCAGCAGGGTCCCAGTCTGCCCTGATGTGTGGGGTTCCTCTTCCTCTGGTGCGGGACTGGGCTCTCCTTCTTTTAAATGTCAAGATGTTTCTGTAGGCAAAATCCTGTAGTTTCTCAAGGTTCCCCTGGACAGTTGCTCCATTCTGTCAGCTGTTAGTGTCTGCAGGCAGATGGCTCACCCTGATTGTTATGATCCGGGGAACTACAGGCCTGTCAGTGTGACCTCTTTGCCAGGTAAACTCATGGAGTAGATTATCTTGAGTACCATCACGCAACACTTCCAAGGCAACCAGGTGATCAGGCCCAGTCAGCATGAGTTTACCAAAGCAGGCCCTGCTTGACAAGTCAGATCTCAATCTATGACAAGGTGATGTGGTCAGGGGACAAGGGAAAGGCTGTGGATGTTGGCTACCTAGGCTTCAATAAGGTTTTTGAAACCACTTCCCAAAGCATTCTCCCAGAGAAACTCAAGGCCTGGATGGACGTAGACTTCATTGGGTTAAAGACTGTCTGAGTCTCCAAGTCCAAAGCGCTGTGGTGAATGGAGCCAAAGGTAACTGGAGGCCAGTCACTAGTGGTGTCCCCCAGGGCCTAGTAGTGGGGCCAGTTCTCTTCAATATCTTTAACAGTGATCTGGATGAGGGGATCGAGTGCACCCTCAGTAAGTTTGCAGGTGACACCAAGTTCAGAAAGAGTGTTGATCTGCTCGAGGGTAGGAGGGCTCTGCAGAGGGATCTGGATAGGCTGCACCCATGGGCTGAGGCCAACTCTCTGAGGTTCAACAAGCCCAAGTGCTGAGCCCTGCTCTTGGGGAACAACAACCCCACCCATACAGGGAGCAGAGAATCTGGACAGCTGGCTGGTGATAAGGGCCCTGGGGATAGTGGTAGATCGTTGGCCGAATATGAGCCAGCAGTGTGCTCAGGTGGCCAAGAAGGCCAACAGCATCCTGGCTTGTACCAGGAATAGTGTGGTCAGCAGGAGTAGGGAAGTGATTGTCCCTCTGTGCTCAGCCCTGGTGAGGCCACACCTTGAGTACTGCACTCAGCTCTGGGGCCCCCAGCACAAGAAGGACATGGATCTATTCGAATGAGTCCAAAGGAGGGCCACGAGGATGATCAAGGGGCTGGAGCACCTCTCCTGTGAAGACAGGCTGAGGGAGTTGGGGTTGTTCAGCCTGGAGAAGAGAAGGCTCCGGGGAGACCTTACAGCGGTCTTCCAGTACCTAAAGGGGCCTACAGGAAAGCTGGGGAGGGACTCTTCATCAAAGAGAGTAGCGATAGGACTAGGGGTAATGGTTTAAACTGAAAGAGAGTAGATTCAGATTAGACATTAGAAAGAAGTTCTTTACTCAGAGGGTGGGGAGGAACAGGCTGCCCAGAGAACTTGTGGATGCCCCATCCCTGGAGGTGTTCAAGGCCAGATGGGACTTTGAGCAACCTGGTCTAGTGGAAGGTGTCTCTGCCCATGGCAGGGGAGTTGGAATGATGTGATCTTTAAGGTCCTTTCATACCCAAACTGTTCTGTAATTCTGTAAATATGAAACACAGCACCATACCAGCTACTAGGAAGAAAAACTAACTCTATCACAGCCAAAACTAGGACAATATCCACCACTTATTCCATACTGTCTCTGTCATGCTCAGGTCTGACATTTTCTAATTAATCACCACCACCTTTCCTGTCTTTTGATATGCACATAAAAATATGACCTTAATCTATTGGTGTCAATAACAACAACAACAACAACAACAACAACAACAATAATAATAATAATAAAAATACCTTTTGTGTCCTATTAAACTGCCTTTATCTCAACCTGTGAACTTTTACATTTTTTTTTCCTCCCAGTTCTCTCCTCCATCCCAGTGGATGAATAGCTTTGTAGTGCTGAGCTGCCTGCCGGGTCAGACCACTGCAAGTCTTCTTGGTGCCTAGCGTGGAGCACAACGGTTGAGATGGCAGATCTGACCAGAGCATTTTAAAAGTGAGTTGTTCTAAGCATTAGGTCAGTTTAACAGTTGCTGATCACAATGTCGAACTTTTTGATCTGGGGTCTGTTGTGCTTGTTTTCAGAATTGTGTTGTGTAGCACATTGCTAAGAGTCTGACTTCCATGTCATGCTGTTCATCAATTCTGGGGGCAGGTTTAAGGTTAATCTTTTGCTATATTGGATAACACTGACTTCTGATAGGATAAAATTATTGCCACCTCTGTACCTCGGGAACCATCTCTCCATCTCTTAGAAACTCTTAATAATTGCACTCTTTTACACTTTTTGCCTTTTCTCCTCAGGGAGTAAATCTATGTGGGGTGGGGCAGGAGGTGGGGGGGTGGAACTGGTATGGACAGTGGGGGAGGCCTTTCCCCACTTCTTCACTCTCCCTTTCTCCTTCACCTCCCCCTTCTCCTCCCCGCTAATTACAATAGCTCTTCAAAGCTTTGAATATCCTTGGGATGGCCAAACCAGCTTGTTCCTATTGTTATGTCTCCTGAGTGTGTTTCAGCTTCTGTTTGATGTCAAACAACCACTTAAGCATGCCATCCACAGATGTGTATGGAGACAGGAGAGTTAGGAGTGGCAGGGAGTGTGGGAGGATCTGGGCAGGCACCTAGAGCAGGGGGCACCTCCAAAGCTTTGGAACTTCACCTCTGAGCAAAGGTAGAATCCTAAAAAAAATGGTTAAATGCTTGAAAAAGTGGTGTTATCACCCTGGCATTTCCAAAGAGACACATACCACTGCAGTGTGCTGGCTCTTGGCCTATGCCTACAGAGCCACAATCAATGCCACTCCAACCTCTGTGACAAGCCCTGCAGCCACTCCAACCCCTCTGACAGACCCTGCAGCCACTACAGCATCTGCAAAATGCCCTGCAGCAACTCCAGCTCCTTTTATGGGCCCTGTGTCTGGGCCAGAGAAGCAACCTGTGTCTGTATCAGTTGCTCCTATATGCAAGAAAAAACAATGGATATGAAAGTCAGGTTTTTTTTTTGTTTTTTTTTTTTTTTTGTTTTTAAGAAAGGAAAGAAACTCCTACCAAGACAAGAAAGAAGGAGAAAGAAGATGAGGCAGGCTTCAGAAAAACTGGGACATCATGTGAGTAGGAGGACGAAGAGGAAGAGGTCCTAAGAGCATCAGTAATCACGCGATCCCTGTCCCTGTGCCGCTCTGGTTCTGGGAGAAATGGGGCCCCTCCCTGGAGTCAGAGGGCAGGAAAGGAAAGATGGAGGGTACACACATTGTGTCACCCTGTGGTTTCACCTGTGTGACCATGGAGAGGGCATGAGAAAGTGGGATGGAAAATCTGCCTCAACCCTAGAGGCATGGGTATGTGAGTGGCAAGGAACAACAATCCCTAAAAGGGGTTCTTAGAGAACTGCTGCTGCACTTTCCAGCGGGCAGTCCTGCAGACACAGTAAGGAATACTATGAGCAGGACGAGAGGGGCCCTGCCTCCAGCCAGGGGGAGGAAGGGGACAATCGGCTGTATTGGACTGTGTGGATTCGATGGCCTTGCACATCAGGCCCCCAGAAGTCTCAGGCTCCAGTGGACACCACTGCACAGCGTACCCTAGTGCCATCAAGCTGTGGAGGGGTGAACCCATTTGTATGTCTGGAGTGACAGGGGGATGCCAACACTGACCTGTACTGGAGGCTGAGGTGAGTCTAAGTGGGAAGGAGTGGCAAAAGCACCCCACTGGGACTGGCCCCGGACTCTGTGCGTCCTTGGAAGAGACTGCTTCAGGAGAGGAGAGATATTTCAAGGACCCAAAAGGGTATGGGTGGGCTTTTGGCACAGCTGCCTTGGAGACGGAGGACATGATGCTATTGTCTGCCTTGCCTTGGTCTCTCACAGGACCCTTCTGTTGTGGGGTTGATGAGGGCTGAAGGACAGCTGGTGCCAATCACTGCCACAGCCGTGCACCTCAGTCAGTAGAGCACCAACCGAGTCCGCTGACAGAGGATTGTCGTGGCCTGAAGGAAGTCATGCAGTGCTGAGTGCTGCCATGCCGGACACGGTAGAGCTTCCATGCACACTGGGATCAAAGGCACCCAAGCGTTTTGCCACAACTGATATCGCTAATGCATTTTTCTCCATGCGTTTGCCAGCAGTGTGAAGGCCACAGCTTGCTTTCAACCTGGAGCCGACTGCCCCGGGGCAGGAAACTCAGCCCTACCATTTGCCATGGACTGATCCAGAGTGCCCTGGAAGAGGAGGAAGCTCCTGAACACCTGCAGTACATCGATGGCATCGTTGTGTGGGGTGACAGAGCACAGGAAGTGTTTGAGAAAGGGAAGAAAATACTCCAAATTCCTCTGAAAGATGATTTTGCACTAAAAGAAATGAAGGTGAAGGGACGTGCACAAGAGATCCTGCTGCAGGCTGGCCAGGGTCAGGGGGACCAATGCTCAGGGACAGGTTGAGCATCGGTGAGGGGCTTCTCAGTGATTGCATGGTGCATCACTTGCTTTGTACATATTATTGTTATTCTTGTTATTGTTATTATTGTTATTCTTACTGTTTTAACTCCTTTTTTCTGTCTTTTCAAATTTTCAATCATTCATTATTGTCTGGGCCCTTGTGCTTAGTGAAACACATCCAGTTTTCCTACACATCAGTGTCACCTTCACACTGCCTTTGTCTCCTTGTCCTCCCTGCCTCCAATGCTCTGCTCTAACGAGCTCCAAGGGAGGCTGTGTCAGTGCTGGCCCTCAGGGGGACGCTGCAGGAAACTTGCCTCTGACTTGGACTTGTTGAGAGATGTCTTCAATTGTCTCTCAGTGCCTGAGCTTCGTGGGCTCCTCCCCAAAGCCCCCCGAGGGGGGATTCCAATGCCTTGGGCTGGGTGTCTAGTGCTGAGCTGGGCCGGGCTCCTGGGAAAGAGAGAGCTCGTGGCAAGAGGGCCCTGGTGCAGAGAGACAGCTGTGCCCAGGAGCAGCTCCTGTGCACAGCGCAGCAGGGCTGGGGGCTCTGACCGCAGCTGGCACAGGGACAGGAGAGAAGGAGAGAGGGCTTGGAGGCAGTTGGCAGTGGGAGGATGTTGAGAGCTGCCTGCAGGAGAAATCTGCACAGCCCTCGACAAGGTACGTCTCTGGCTGCAGGGCCATGTAGGTGGGGTTGCCAGAGGGGTCTTCTACAGCTGGCACATCCGATGCCTGACAGCATCTGTCGGGTAGTTGTCTCTCTGTTTCTCCAGCAAAGTGTAGAAGAAGCTGTAGAGAATGGCATTTATTAGAGGAAATTTCGAAGGGAAGACTGAGGATTGGTTTATCTGAAGGGAAGAGATTTTTTGGACTCTGTGCTTTCAGATTCCTGCAGTGGAGGGGAATCTGAGTGAATCTGAGTACACAGCTTGTGGGATGGGTCTGTGAGCATGGACAGGGAGGAGATGTGGGGACACAGAAGCGGCTCCCAGCAGGGACACGGGCCGGCAGCAGGGACATGGGCAGGCGGTGAGAGGGAGCTGCTGCCACAAATGCTGTGCGAGGGAGGGCTCAGGCACCTCCCAGCCATCCCCTGCAGGGCAGGCGCCTTCCCTGGGACACCCCCTGCTCTCCTCTGCCACCAGCACAGCCTCTGCCCTCAAGCCCCCGCTGTCCCCAGCAGGAGCTGCCTCCTCTGCAGGCAGAGCTGCAGCACAGGAGGGTGTGCTGAGTGTCCGTCTGTCCCTCCCTGGCCTTGCCTCCCCTGGCAGCAGCACGCTGCCATTCCTCCTGGCTTCTCCACCTGGCCGTGCTGCTGTTGCTCTTGTTCCCAGGCTGCCTGGGGATGGGGGTTTCACCTGCCCATGGGGTGAGCCCTCGGGGTGCCTGGGGGAAGGGGAGTACAGACACGGGGAGGACACGGAAAGCTCATGTGGTTAATAGGTGGCTCAGAGGCTGGTGCCAGCATAGAAATTTTGGGTTTTTTCACCATGGGGAGCTTTACTCGGCACCCGGCCTGATGGCCCCAGATGGGTCTCTATCTCCAAGGGGAAAACGGATCCTAGGCCAGGAGCTGGCGGGGCTCATAGAGAGAGCTTTAAACTAGGTAAGAAGGGGGACGGGGCTCAAACAAGGCTTGTTGGAGCTGTGCCGGGGGAAACAATGGCTAGGCCGGGGAAGAAGGCGATGGCCCAGCTGAAGTGCATCTACACTAATGCATGCAGCATGGGTAACAAACAGGAGGAGCTGGAAGCCATCGTGCAGCAGGCAGGCTATGACTGGGTTGCCATCACGGAGACGTGGTGGGACCGCTCCCACGACTGGAGTGCTGCAATGCCTGGCTATCGGCTCTTCAGGAGGGACAGGCAGCACAGAAGGGGTGGTGGCGTGGCTCTCTACATTAGAGAATCTTTTGATGTTGTGGAACTCCAGGCTGGGAATGATAAGGTTGAATCCCTGTGGGTTAGGATCCGCGGGAAGGCCGGCAAGGCTAGCATCCTGGTGGGGGTCTGTTATAGACCGCCGAACCAGGATGAGGAGACGGATGAGGAGTTTTATAGGCAACTGACAGAAGTTGCAAAATCGTCGGCGCTTGTCCTCGTGGGGGACTTCAACTTCCCGGACATATCCTGGAAACACAACACGGCACAGAGAAAGCAGTCTAGGAGGTTTCTGGAGAGCGTGGGAGATAGCTTCCTGACGCAGCTGGTCAGTGAACCTACCAGGGGTGGTGCCCCGCTAGACCTTCTCTTCACAAACAGAGAAGGACTGGTGGGAGATGTGGTGGTCGGAAGCTGTCTGGGGCAGAGTGACCACAAAATGGTAGAGTTCTCTATTCTTGGCGAGGCCAGGAAGGGGACCAGTAAAACTGCTGTCTTGGACTTCCGGAGGGCTGACTTTGAGCTGCTCAGGACGCTGGTTGGCCGAGTCCCTTGGGAGGCGGTTCTGAAGGGCAGAGGAGTCCAGGAAGGCTGGGCGCTCCTCAAGAAGGAGATCGTGATGGCACAGGAGCGGTCCGTCCCCACGTGCCCAAAGATGAGCCGGCGTGGAAGAAGACCGGCCTGGCTCAACAGAGAGTTGCGGCTGGAGCTTAGCAGAAAAAAGAGGGTTTATAATCTTTGGAAAAAAGGGCGGGCCACTGAGGAGGACTACAAGGATGTAGCGAGGCTGTGCAGGGAGAAAATTAGAAAGGCCAAAGCTCATCTGGAGCTCAACCTGGCTACTGCCGTTAAAGACAACAAAAAATCCTTTTACAAATACATCAACGCGAAACGGAGGACTAGGGAGAATCTCCATCCTTTACTGGATGCGAGGGGAAACCTAGTTACTAAGGATGAGGAAAAGGCTGAGGTGCTTAATGCCGCCTTTGCCTCAGTCTTTAGCGGCAATACCGGTTGTTCTCCGGACACCCAGTGCCCTGAGCTGGTGGAAGGGGATGGGGAGCAGGATGTGGCCTTCGCTATCCATGAGGAAATGGTTGGCGACCTGCTACGGAGCTTGGATGTGCGCAAGTCGATGGGGCCGGATGGGATCCACCCAAGGGTACTGAGAGAACTGGCGGAGGAGCTGGCCGAGTCGCTTTCCATCATTTATCGGCAGTCCTGGCTATCAGGGGAGGTCCCAGTTGACTGGCGGCTAGCCAATGTGACGCCCATCTATAAGAAGGGCCGGAGGGCAGACCCGGGGAACTATAGGCCTGTCAGTTTGACCTCAGTGCCGGGGAAGCTCATGGAGCAGATTATCTTGAGGGTCATCACGCGGCACTTGCAGGGCAAGCAGGCGATCAGGCCCAGTCAGCATGGGTTTATGAAAGGCAGGTCCTGCTTGACGAACCTGATCTCCTTCTATGACCAAGTGACGCGCTTGGTGGATGAGGGAAAGGCTGTGGACGTGGTCTACCTTGACCTCAGTAAGGCTTTTGACACCGTTCCCCACAACATTCTCCTCGAGAAACTGGCTGCTCGGGGCTTGGACTGGCGTACGCTTCGCTGGGTTAGAAACTGGCTGGATGGCCGGGCCCAGAGAGTTGTGGTGAATGGAGTCAATTCTGGTTGGAGGCCGGTCACTAGTGGAGTCCCCCAGGGCTCGGTACTGGGGCCGGTCCTCTTTAATATCTTTATTGATGATCTGGATGAGGGCGTCCAGTGCACCCTCAGTAAGTTTGCAGACGACACCAAGCTAAGTGCGTGTGTCGATCTGCTCGAGGGCAGGAAGGCTCTGCAGGAGGATCTGGATAGGCTGGAGCGATGGGCTGAGGTCAACTGCATGAAGTTCAACAAGGCCAAGTGCCGGGTCCTGCACCTGGGCTGCAACAACCCCAAGCAGAGCTACAGGCTGGGAGATGAGTGGCTGGAAAGCTGCCTGGCCGAGAAGGACCTGGGAGTATTGGTGGATAGTCGGCTGAATATGAGCCAGCAGTGTGCTCAGGTGGCCAAGAAGGCCAACGGCATCCTGGCCTGTATAAGAAGCAGTGTGGCCAGCAGGTCGAGGGAAGTGATTGTGCCCCTGTACTCGGCTCTGGTGAGGCCGCACCTCGAGTACTGTGTTCAGTTTTGGGCCCCTCGCTACAGGAAGGACATGGACGTGCTCGAGCGAGTCCAGAGAAGGGCGACCAAGCTTGTGAGGGGTCTGGAGAACAAGTCTTACGAGGAGCGGCTGAGGGAGCTGGGCTTGTTCAGCCTGGAGAAGAGGAGGCTCAGGGGCGACCTCATCGCTCTCTACAGTTACCTGAAAGGAGGCTGTAGAGAGGTGGGGGTTGGTCTATTCTCCCATGTGCCTAGTGACAGGACGAGGGGGAATGGGCTAAAGTTGCGACAGGGGAGTTTTAGGTTGGATGTTAGGAAGTACTTCTTTACCGAAAGGGTTATTAAGCATTGGAACGGGCTGCCCAGGGAGGTGGTGGAGTCACCATCCCTGGAGGTCTTTAAAAGACGTTTAGATGTAGAGCTTAGGGATATGGTTTAGTGGAGTACTTAGTGTTAGGTCGGAGGTTGGACTCGATGATCTTGAGGTCTCTTCCAACCTAGAGAAATCTGTGAATCTGTGAGTATGGGGACAGGGTGAGGGGTCTGGAGATGGGCACTTGGAGCCTGGATTCCTTTGCTCCCGGAAGTGTCCAGGCTTTTTAGGCACAGGAACAAACACCGCAGGGAAGTGGTCACAGCACTGAGGCTATCACAATTTAAGAAATATTTGGACAACACCCTCAGGCATGTGGACCAATTTTTGGGTGCTTATATACAGATTCAGGGGTGGGATTTGACGATCCTTGTGGAACCCTTCCAAGTCAGGATATTCTATGAGTCTATGCCTCTATGAACCTCTGAGTACAATTGTCCTGCATTTCAGGTGGATGCCAGTACAGGGCAGCTGTGACCAGCTGTAATGGACAGACTGGGTGGCCTCTCTAAAGAACACTCTGTATTAAAGGGACGGTCCCTTTGCCTCTGATGATCCACAGGTTTTCTCTTGGATTGCAGCAGAAATGCCCAGGATTTCTGCCTTAGAAAAGGTCCTCAGGATTGGGGTGGGCAGCTAGACAAAAAAAAAATACAAAAATAAATCCCCGCAGCCATGCTCTGCAAATGGATGAATTGTGAGCAACAATATGAAAAAGCTCTTTATTAGCAGGTGACTTGAATGTGAAATGAGCCAATGTTCCTCTTAAACTCTTGTTGTTGGGCAGGACTGCCTCGTGTTGCTCACAGCAGAATCCCCTATTCACTGGGGTATCCTCAGGCAGTGTCAGTAAGACCTCCTGAAAGGCACCTGCCAACTGTAATCCTGAAAGAGGACAGTCATTACATTGGATTAATTGAGAAAGAGAAAAAGATTTTCTCATAAAAGTTTTTGGATTTATTAATGCTTTTTATCCCCCTGGGACAGAAACACATGCCAAGAACCAGCAAATGGCCAACAGCAGCTCTGTGAGCGAGTTCCTCCTGCTGGCATTCGCAGACACGCGGGAGCTGCAGCTCCTGCACTTCGGGCTCTTCCTGGGCATCTACCTGGCTGCCCTCCTGGGCAACGGCCTCATCCTCACCGCCGTAGCCTGCGACCACCGCCTCCACACCTCCATGTACTTCTTCCTCCTCAACCTCGCCCTCCTCGACCTGGGCTGCATCTCCACCACTCTGCCCAAAGCCATGGCCAATGCCCTCTGGGACACCAGGGCCATCTCCTATCAAGGGTGTGCTGCACAGGTCTTCTTTTCTGTCTTCTTGGTTGGAGCAGAGTATTCCCTCCTCACCCTCATGGCCTATGACCGCTACGTTGCCATCTGCAAGCCCCTGCACTACGGGAGCCTCGTGGGCAGCAGAGCTTGTGCCCAGATGGCAGCAGCTGCCTGGGGCAGTGGCTTTCTCAATGCTGTCCTGCACACGGCCACTACCTTTTCCCTGCCCCTCTGCCAAGGCAATGCTGTGGAGCAGTTCTTCTGTGAAATCCCCCAGATCCTCAAGCTCTCCTGCTCAGATGCCTACCTCAGGGAAGTTGGGGCACTTGTCTTTACTCTTTCCTTAGTGTTTCTTTGTTTTATTTACATTGATCTGTCCTATGTGCAGATTTTCAGGGCAGTGCTGAGGATGCCCTCTGAGCAGGGCCGGCACAAACTCTTTTCAATGTGCCTCCCCCACCTGGCTGTGGTCTCCTTGTTTGTCAGCACTGCCATGTTTGCCTACCTGAAGCCCCCCTCCATCTCTTCCCCATCCCTGGACCTGGTGTTTGCATTTTTGTACTCGGTGGTGCCTCCAGCAGTGAACCCCCTCATCTACAGCATGAGAAACCAGGAACTGAGAAATGCACTAAGGAAATTACTTTCATAGATACTCCTGAAGCATCAGTAATATCCTCCCCATCCTAACAGTACTGAGAGAATTTCTCACAAAATGTTTTCTGAAATTGTTTTGTCTTATTTTTAAAATGTGTGATTATAATATTTTATTTTAAGAAAATTTCTTCTTATCCTCCTACCTGGTAATTTTTATTTTTACCCAGTCATCTAGTCTACTTTGAGAATCAAAATTCCTGTGTAGATGAAGACAATAAAGAAGCTATGAGATATTCAAAGCTCTCAGATCCCATCTCATTCTCTCAACAGAGAAGGGGCTCAGGGCCAAAAGCCCTGCTGTCACATTCAGGAACATCCCTGGTAGTCCTTGGGGCTGCCCATCCCTGCTCAGTGGGGCAATCTGAAGCTTCATGGAGAGGAATCTGGATCTGCTCTGTGCCTGGGCCAGGCCTCTTGTGCTGGCCTGGGGAGCGGGGCTGGCCCTGCGGGGCACAGGCACTCTGTGCTGGGGATGTCCCAGGCAGGAGAGCAGGGCTCCTGCAGCTTCACGGCCCTCCATCTCCTGAGCCGTGGCTGGCCCCAGCGCGGGGGCTGCTGGGGAGGCCCAGAGCCGCCTTTGTGCCAGCAGCTGCGGTGCCTTGCGAGGGGCTGGGGCTGTGCTGGCCATGCCCAGAGCCCTGCAGCAGCCTGCGGTGGGCACTGGCCTGGGGTCAGCCCAGCCTGGGCTGCTGGGCTGGGGAGAGGCCCGGGAGGTGGGGAGAGGTGGGCAGGGGCTGGGCTGGGCTGGGCAGTGCCCGGCAGAGGGCACCAGCAGCATCAGGGAGCGGTGGCAGCATGCAGGGGAGGGCTCCCAGCAGGGCTTGGTGCTGCAGAGCCAGGGCTGGGGAAGGGAGCCCCGAGCTGCAGGGGCAGGGGACACGAGGCCGCTCGGGGCCCTTGCTGGCCTGGGCAGAGCAGGAAGGGGGCCCAGGGCATTCGTCCCCTCACCGCAGCCTGCCACGACCTGCACGGCACTCACGGAGCGTCCAGGGCCAGGCTCTGCCCCGTGGTGCGCAGGGAGAGGGCAAAGCCTCTCTGAAAAAGAGGCTGAAACTGAAAAAGGTCCCTCCCCTGCCCCGTGGTGTGACAGGGCCAGGCTGGGACAGGTTACCTTTATTTGATGTAGTTCTTGTGTAATTTGCATCGGTGATGGCACAAAAAGACAGTTCCTTCACCAGTGATGTACATCCTTCTTCATGTTAGGACACCACTCAACGTCCTTCACTCTGCTTTATCTCACAGATGAACTGGATTAGGTCTCCTTGATTACTCTGAGGCACAGTGCAGTGCTTTTTGCCTTCTGCTACTCCAGCACAATATGTGTGACTTTCCCTTACTCTGCGCATTGACCTGACGGGTCATTTCACATTTTTCACTTTCAAAACCTCAGATGGACAGGGACCATTTCCTAAGTGGGGCAAGCTGATGGGTTCTGGCTCAGCCATTTGAAGCGTACTCTACTTGAGTTTTGCAGCCTGAGTTTGCTAGAGATGACCCAGGAAGGTAAAGGGATGTTCAAGTGTCTAGTAGGAATAAGGGAGAGTATCATGGGTTTCCAATGGCCATTTCAAATCTAAGTCGATCCCAGGAACCCACTGAACTAGGGTGTTGTCTTTGAAGGGGTTTCCTGTGCTGGGCTGGGCTGCAGTTACAGGGACAAAGACCACTGCTGACAGTGGAGGTGCCCTGGCAACTCCACCTGGCTCCACCTGATTTTCCCAAAGGGCTCCGGTCTCCTGCAGGTCTTTTCTGACATCTGCTGGTCCAGGAAAGTGCCAAAAACAGAATGGGGCCACAGGAGGTTTCCCCCGGTTATGCTTATGGTCACACAGCAAAGCTCTGCCTCAATGCCCAGTAATTTTTTAATACTTAACTAATAAAGCATCTACTCATCATCTCAAATGATTCAACTCCTTCCGTTAAATGTCTCACGTGAAGTGTAATTTCTATCATGAAGAAATGTGAATTTTCAGGATGTATATTCATCACAGGAGAAGAAATACTGGTGTTCACCTGTACTTGCATTGTCATCACTTTGTCTATCACAGTGTGCTCCCTCATCTTCCAGGCTCAAAACCTGACTTGATTACAGAGACCCTGCTGAATGTCCCCTTTCCAGCTGCCTGTTTGGATATATGAATTTCCCATGGTTCTCCTGGTTTGCCCTCCCCTTACTCTTTGATCATTCAGACCGCTCTCACCAACCCAGTTGCTGCTTTGAGTTTCCATGAGTTCCAGTTCGCCCATCTCTCAGCAGTCTGTTTAATGGTTTCCTTAGCAAGAAACTCACCGTTTCTCATTGAGTTAGTATGATATGGATTAATATTAACACTACTGTTTTAAATTTCCTATTAATCAGTGTAAAATAGATCATTTACAGTCATCCTTATGGGAAGGTAAACATCACTGGAGGCCAAAAAATAAGGAACTTGGATTTTTTTTTAAGGAAAAACCTTGCTCTTCCTACCTATGCAGGGCTGCTCTCTTTTGCATTAGGATGAAAAGAGTGCTGATAACATGCTGATGTTTTAATTGTTGCAGAGCAGTGCCTACACCAAGCCAACGACTTTTCAGCTTCTCGCTCTGTCCTGCCAGCGAGCAGGCTGGGGGTGCAGCAGGAACTGGGAGGGGACAGACCCAGGACAGCTGACCCAAACAGGCCAAAGGGGTATTCCATACCATCTGGCGTCATGCTAAATAATATATAGGGGTGGCTGGCCGGGGTGGGGCGTCGGCTGCTCGGGGATAGGCTGGGCATCGGTCAATGGGTGGTGAGCAATTGCATTGTGCATCACTTGTTTCGTACACATTATTATTAGTAATACTGTTATCATTATTATTATTGTTATTATTATTTTCCTGTCTTAATAAACTGTCTTTATCTCAACTCACAGGCTGCACTTTCCCATTTCTCTCCCCCATCCCAGAGAGGGATGGGGGAGGGTGGGCGAACGGCTGTGTGGTGTTTAGCTGCCGACCAGGTTAAACCACGCCTGTGACAACACTATTCCAAGTAGATGACATCGCTCGGGCTTCCCTTGTCGTCTGATGTGGTCACTCCATTGTAGAAAGCCACCAGATTGGTCCGGCACGATTTACCCTTTGGTGAAGCCATGCTGGCTGTCTCGGATCACCTCTTTGTCTTTCATGTGCCTTGAGATTGATTCCAGGAGGATCTTTTCCATGATCTTACCAGGCACTGAGGCGAGCCTCACTGTTCTGGAGATCCCTGGGTCCTCCTTTCTACCGTTCATCAAAAGGGGAGTGATGTTTCCCTTTTCCCAGTCACCAGGGACTTCACCCGACCGCCAGGACTATTCAGATAGGATGGAGAGAGGCTTGGCAACTACATCAGCCAGTTCCCTCAGGACCCTGGGATGCAAGTCATTAGGCTCCATAGACTTGTACTTGTTGAGTTTCATCAGGTGCTCCTAAACCTGCTCTTCACTTAGAGCGGGTGGGACTTTGACCCCCAGCCTCCATCTGTGGGTTCAGGGAAATGAAAGACTTGGGAAGCCTGACTGGCAGGGAAGACTGAGGAGAAGACGTTGCTGAGTCCCTCAGCCTTCTCCATGTCTGTCATTACCAGTTCACCCTTCTCATCCATCAGAGGGGGAACACCCTCCTTGGCCTTTCTTTTCTGAGCAATGTAGAAACTGTAGAATCTCTTGCTGTTATTCTTTGCTTCACTTGATAAGCTCAATTCCATCTCTGCCTTGGCTTTCCTTATCCCATCCCTGCACATCCAAAACAAAACCGTGCCTGAGGGCCTGGAAAAAGGAACCCTGGACCATAGAAGCCAATCTGGAAACAAAACTTGTAGGTAGGAAGCGCAGTTTTGCGGAGGTGCAGAGCCGATGGGCACGTTGTGGAGGATGATCCTAAAGACCTTTGTGCCTTTTCCCTCCTGATTACAATGCCACTTCCTTCTCAAGAACAGAGTAGCCAACAGATGTGTGACAGATAGTCGGGGATCAAGAATGTTATCAGAAAGCTGATCCCAATAAGATATGGGAGTTCAGCAGCAGCCTGGACAAGAGAGATGTGAGATTTGGGGGTGAGAAGAAGAGCTTGGCCAGCAGAAATTAATGATTTCATAGAGGTAAGAGGGCTCATCTAATGTAGATGCTGTGGTAACACTGACTTAAAACAGTCATGTATGGCCCTTACCTTACTTGAACCAGGAATTTTAATCCCTCAACCTAAATGCTACTACATCACTGTGACAGGAATCCATTTTCTCTCTTGCTAACCCTAATGCCTTCCCTTAACACCAGCATTAAAATCTTCTATATACCGTAGACTTCTTGGCAGACCTAAACAAAAACCTAAACCACAGAGCTTGTCCATACCTTAACCGCAGACCTGACACCACAAGCAGAACACCAAAGATTCCCACTAAAACTCTGCTTAGTCTCTAACCCAGAATGTGAAAAACAGATACGGAGGGGGCTCTGTATGTCAGCTACGATTCCCCTAGGTGAGCTCTGCCTCAGGATCTCCTGTCCCAGCAGGAGGAATGGGACTGGGGCAGTGACTGGGAGGTCACTTCTGTCTCTGCAGCTGATAGGGCAGCAGCAGGAACGTGTCACGCAAAGGGACTGTGAGGTCCCTTGTGTCTGGAGGTGGCAGGTCACCCTTGGCTTCTCCCTGGGATCTGCACTTTGAGGCTGACATCTGCCAGTGGCCCTGCTAGGCCAGCAGAAGGCCCCTGCTTGGCATGCTGCCTG
This sequence comes from Anser cygnoides, assembly GCF_040182565.1. NCBI lineage: Eukaryota > Metazoa > Chordata > Aves > Anseriformes > Anatidae > Anser > Anser cygnoides. Next base: position 3,272,813 of record NC_089902.1, on the reverse strand, counting down.
TGCGATCCCCTCTGCCTCCATCCCCAGGAGGACCCAGACACAAAGAAGGCCCGCACAGGGGTTGTCCTGTCCCTTCTGCTTGAGTCCAGGACTGGACAGCAGGAGGCACAAGGCTTGGCTGTGTCTAGCCAAGAAGCTGCAAGGCCAGCAGCAGGCCCAGGCCTTGGGAGATGCTGGTGAGGTGACTTCTGTGTGCTTGGCTGACAGGCCGCAAGGAGCCTGATGGGCTGGGATGCCTGCTTCAGAAGTGGTTTCCACCCTGATGGAGCTTTCTTTGGTAGTAGGAAAGAGAAGGAGAGAAAAAACTGTCAGAAGGTGCACCTTGGAAGGTTGGCACTGGCCATGAGGAGGAAGAAATGTCCAGGGGAACAACTGGTCTTGTTCCTAGAGCCTGAGGAAAAGAAGACATTAAGTGCCTTTACCTCATCTCTTGTCACCAGGTTTCCCCCACATCCAGTAAAGGATGATGATTCTCCTTAATGCTCCTTTATTAACATATCAACAAATTTTTATTTTTTTATCTTGCCTTGCACAAAAATCGGTCCCTCAGATAGCTTGGGGTGGAGAGGACAGAGGCCTCTGACAAGGCTGAGAGTCCCAACAGGACCCAGGGCTTTGTGTCCATGGCTCTGGCTGTTGTCTCTGCCCCTGAGGCCTACGAGGAGACAGCTTATCGGTAAAGCACCAGGGCCTCATTGCCTCCTCGCCCCCACCCATGAACCAGGCAGGGCTCGTACCATTCTCCAGCACTTGGCCATGCACATCCCCATCTCCTCCTGGCCCAGGAAGAGCCCTGAGCAGTGTGTGAAGGGAAAGGATCTCCCTTCCCAGGGGCTGGGGGTCAAGGCCTGGCCCTTGTCCTTGGTGAAACACATCCAGTTTGGAAAAGTGACATCAGGGTCAACTTCACATTGTCTTTCTCTATTTGTCCTCACTGCCTCCAATGCTCTGCTCTAACGAGATATCCCTAGCTGGAAGGGGATGAGTCCCCAAAGTGGGGAAAGCTGATGGGTTCTGCCTCAGCCTTTGGAAGTGTCCTGCTCTTGAGTCTTTCAGGCTGAGTTTTCCACACATGACCTAGGATGGTAAATGGATGTTTAGGTGTCTACTAGGAAGAAGGGAGAGTGTCTTGGGATCCCAAAGGCCATTTCAAATTTAGGTCTATCCCAAGAAACCGTTGAAGAAAGAATTTGTCTTGAAGGGATTTCCTGTGCTGGGCTGGGCTGCAGTTTCAAGGAGAAACACCACTACTGGCGGTGGAGGTGCCCGGGAAACATCACCTGTCCCCACCTTATCCACCCACGGGCTCTGGTCTCCTGCAGGTCCTTTCAGACTGCTTCCATCCAGGGAATTACTCTAAATGCACCAGAGCCTCTGGAGGCCTAACGATTTCATTGAAAGCATAACCAGGAAATGGGATTTCAAGGAAATATTTCAAATGTCAGTAAACTTCTCTGAAGACCTTGGCACTGGTTGCTTATGGTCAGACAGCAAAGCTCTGCCTCAATACCCAGTATTTTCTTCAGTACTTAAGTCATAAAGCAACTACTCATTACCTCAAATGATTCAATCCCTTCCATAAAATGTCACACAGTGTAGTTTCTCTCATGAAGAAATAGGCATTTTCAGGATGTATTTTCATCACAGAAAAAGAAATACTGGTGTTCCCCTGTACTTGCATTGTCATCGCTTTGTCTATCATGGTGTGCTCCCTCATCTTCCAGGTACATCCACCTGGCTTGATTAAACAGTCCATGTTGAATGTCCCCTTTCCAGCTGCGTGTCTGGACCTATGCACTTCCCATGGTTCTCCTGGCTTTCCCTCCCCTTCCTCCTGGATCACTCAGACCGCCCTCACCAACCCAGGTGCTGCTTTGAGCTTCAGGGAGTTGAAGCTTGCCCATCTACCTGAACTCTGTCTAACTATGTCCTTAGAAAGCTCATCATCATTTATCATTGAATTAATATCATATGGATTAATTCTAATCTTAATATTTATAATTTCCGGTCTATCAGTATAAAAGACTTCTGGTCCAGTCATCCTTTTGGGAACATAAACCTCACAGGAGGCATACAGGATGAGGAGCTTGCTTTGCTTTTGGAAGATTGCTGCATGTTTTCCTGTTGTTTGGTTTGAAATAAGGAGAAACACTTCTGCGCCTGTGTGCATCCAGGTCTCTAAGGACAGCAGGAGGGAGCTGGTGCAAAGGAGCTGTAACATCCAGCTGCAGATTTCTGGGCCGAAGTCTGGTGGAAGGAGAAGTGATGCAAGCGCCAAAGAGAGAAATGTCAGGGCTGGGGTGGTGAGGAGCAAGGTTCTCCATGCAATGTCAGACCTCAAGAGTCTGCTTTTCCTCCCTATGCAGGTCTCCAAAGGAGACACCCCGGATCAATATCAGTTAGAGAATAATGCTCCAAACTGAAATTCAATTAAACACATCCTTTAAGATGACAAAAGATATTTTCAGGTGCTTCTCAAAATCTTCCTTCTTAACTACACCATGAAAGCTCTCCAATAAGCTCTACAAGTCTTGAAGACTTGAAGAAAATTCTGGGAGAGATATGTCTGCTTAGGACGTTCTGCATTTTAATGAGTTCCATGGTGTATTTTGGTGCTCAGTCTATGAAGCTCAGGTACTGAGAGGAGAATGATGCAACTGCTTGAGAAGGTGAAGTCAGAAGGAAAAGTTGAAGTGACTTGGAGTATTAATGGGCCCCACTGAGGGCTGTTCCTAACAAAGCCTCCCCAGGGACTTGTTAGGGCAGATAACTGGAGGCCATGATTGCAGACAGGCAAAGCACTGTGCTGAGAAAAGTATTGGTTGGTTTTGGTGAAGCAGAAGGGCCAAGGCCTGACCGCAGCCACTGGGAGGGGAGATCCTGCACCCCCACGTCTGGCTCAGGGTTCTTCTTGGGGTCTGTATGATGTGGTGGGCAGCGTGATGCCACGAGAACTTCATTATGACAACTCCCCAACCCTGCACAGGGTATCAAGGAAGCAGTGAGGCTCCATTGCAATGACTCTATCTCGTCTCCTCAGAAGCTCTAGCCAAAGGGACAAAAAGGTCAGGGCTGTTGGGGCCTTCCATTCTTGCCAGCACCCTCTGCCTTCTCCTCTGCAGGCTTCCCTAAGCTGTTCCACACTTTGCCCTATTTCCTTGAAGTCTGCAGACACCCATCTCTGCCCACCACCTTGCTCTCATCCTGGACTTTCCATCGTTTCGTCAATGTCTCGTCAACCCTCACCAGCTGTTCCTTGAAACACAACGCTTGGTCTGATCATAGATGCTCAGCAGCATCTGCCAAGGCCTGGGCCTGCTGCTGGCCTTGCAGCTTCTTGGCTAGACACAGCCAAGCCTTGTGCCTCCTGCTATCCAGTCCTGGACTCAAGCAGAAGGGACAGGACAAGCCCTCTGCGGGCCTTCTTTCTGTCTGGGTCCTCCTGGGGATGGAGGCAGAGGGGATCCCACAGGCAGCATGCCAAGCAGGGGCCTTCTGCTGGCCTAGCAGGGCCACTGGCAGATGTCACCCCAAAGTGCACATCCCAGGGAGAAGCCAAGGCTGACCTGCCACCTCCAGACACAAGGGACCTCACAGTCCCTTTGCGTGACACGTTCCTGCTGCTGCCCTATCAGCTGCAGAGACAGAAGTGACCTCCCAGTCACTGCCCCAGTCACATTCCTCCTGCTGGGGCAGGAGATCCTGAGGCAGAGCTCACCTAGGGGAATCGTAGCTGACCTACAGAGCCCCCTCCGTATCTGTTTTTCACATTCTGGGTTAGAGACTAAGCAGAGTTTTAGTGGGAATCTTTGGTGTTCTGCTTGTGGTGTCAGGTCTGCAGTTAATGTATGGACAAGCTCTGTGGTTTAGGTTTTTGTTTAGGTCTGCCAAGAAGTCTACGGTATATAGAAGATTTTAATGCTGGTGTTAAGGGAAGGCATTAGGGTTAGCAAGAGAGAAAATGGATTCCGTTCAGAGTGTTGTAGTAGCATTTATGTTTAGGGATTAAAATTCCTGGTTCAAGTAAGGTAAGGGGCATACCTGACTGTTTTAAGTCAGTGTTACTGCAGCATCTACATTACATGAACCCTCTTACCTCTATGAAATCATTAATATCTCCTGGCCAAGCTCTTCTTCCCACCCCAAAATCTCACATCTCTCTTGTCCAGGCTGCTCCTGACCTCCCCATATCTTACTGGGATCAGCTTTCTGATGACATTCTTGATCCCAGAGTATCTGTCTCACCTCTGTTGGCTACTTCATTCCTGAGAAGGAAGAGGCATTGTTGTCAGGAGGGAAAAGGACGCAAAGTTCTTTAGGATCATCCTCCACAATTTGCCCATCAGCTCTTTACCTCAACAAAACTGTGCTTCCTACCTCCAAGTTTTGTTTTTAGAATCGCTTCTGTTGTCCAGGGTTCCTTTTTCCATGCCCTCACACATGGTTTTGTTTCAGATCTGCAGGGATGGGATAAGGAAAGCCAAGGCACGAATGGAACTGAGCTTATCAAGTGAAGCAAAGAATAAAAGGAAGAGATTCTAGAGATACATTGCTCAGAAAAGAAAGGCCAAGGAGAGTGTACCCCCTCTGATGGATGAGAAGGGTGAACTGGTAATGACAGACATGGACGTGGCTGAGGAACCCAACAACATCTTCTCCTCAGTCTTCACTGCCAGTCAGGCTTCCCAAGTCTTTCATTTCCCTGAACCCACAGATGGAGGCTGGGGGTCAAAGTCCCACCTGCTGGAAGTGAAGAGCAGGTTCAAGACCACCTGATGAAATTAAACAAGCACAAGTCTATGGGGCCTGATGACTTGTATCCCAGGGTCCTGAGGGAACTGGATGATGTAGTTGCCAAGCCTCTCTCCATCCTATTTGAAGAGTCCTGGCAGTCGGGTGAAGTCCCTGGTGACTGGAAAAAAGGAAAACATCACTCCAATTTCTAAAAAGGGTAGAAAGGAGGACCCAAGGAACTCCAGAACAGTGAGCCCCACCTCTGTGCCTGGCAAGATCATGGAAAAGATCCTCCTGGAATCAATGTCAGGCACATGCAAGACAAAGAGGTGATCCAAGACAGCCAGCATGGCTTCACCAAAGGGTAAATCGTGCCAGACCAATCTGGTGGCTTTCTACAATGGAGTGACCACATCACATGACAAGGGAAGACCGACCGATGTCATCTACTTGGACTTCTGTAAGACCTTTGACACGGTCCCACATGACATCCTGGTCTCCACATTGGAGGGATACACATTTGATGGGTGGACCATTGAGTGGATAAGGAGTGGGCTTGAAGGTCACACCCAGAGAGCGATGGTCAACGGCTCTATGTCCAAGTGGAGGCTGGTGATGAGTGGCGTCCCTCAGGGTTCTATCCTGGGACCGGTACTGTTTAATATCCTTATCAATGACAGGGGCAGTGGGATCAAGTGCACCCTCAGCAAGTGTGCAGGTGACACCAAGCTGAGGGGTGCAGTGGATGCAACAGAGGAAGGGATGCCATCCAAAGGGTCCTGGACAAGCTTGAAATTTGGGCCCAAGTTAACCTAAGGAGGGTCAACAGGTCCAATTGCAAGGTGCTGCACCTGGTCCGGGGAAATCCCAGACATGGGGATAGGCTGGGAGAAGAACTCATTGAGAGCAGCCCTGCAGAGAAGGACTTGGGGGTTCTGCTGCATGAAATGCTCAACATGAGCCAGCAGGGAGCACATGCAGGCCAGAAGGCTAAGTGCATCCTGGGCTGCATCAAGAGAGGAGTGGGCAGTAGGTGGAGGCAGGTGATTATCCCCCTCTGCTCTGCCCTTGTGAGGCTTCACCTGGAGTACTGTGTCCAGGTTTGGGGCCTCCAGCACAAGAAGGATGTGGACCTCCTACAGCAAATCTAGAGGAGGGCTCCAAAGATGATCAGAGGGCTGGAGCACCTCGCCTGTGAAGACAGGCTGAAGGAGTTAGGTTTGTTCAGCCTGGAGAAGAGAAGGCTCCAGGGAGACCTCCTTGCAGCTTTTCAGTCCTTAAAGGGGTCTTCTAAAAAAAATGGAGAAGGACTCTTTACTGGGGTAGATAATGACAGGAGGATGTGGAAATGGTCTTAAACTAAAAGAGGGGAGATTTAGACTAGACATTAGGAGGAAAATCTTCGCTGTAAGGGTAGTGAGGTACTGGAACAGGTTGCCCAGAGAAGTTGTGGATGCCCCATCCCTGGAGGTGTTCAAGGCCAGGCTGGATGAGGCCTTGTCCAACCTGATCTAGTGGGTGGAATCTGGGGGGAGTTCAGTTAGATGATCTTTAAGGTCCCTTCCAACACAAACCATTCTACGATTCTATGACACTAGGATGAAAATTAACTGAATCCTAACCAAAACCAGGACACAAATAGACTAAGGGCATGATATCTCTGTGCGTATATCAAAAGAGAGGAAAAGTGGTGATAGTTATTTAGAAAGTGTCAGACCTGAGTAGGACATAGGAACAATGGTATGGAGTAAGGGGTGGATATAGTCCAAGTTTTAGCTGGGATAGACTTAATTTTTCTTCCAAGGAGCTGGTGTGGTGCTGTGTTTTGGATTTACAGAATCAGTGAATCACAGAGTAGTTTGGGTAGGAAAGGGCCTTAAATCCTAAAATTCCAACCCCTCTGCTGTGGGCAGAGACACCTTCCACTAGACCAGGTTGCTGAAAGCCCCATCCAACCTGGCCTTCAAAACTTCCAGTGAGGGGGGATCCACAACATCTCTGGGCAGCCTGTTCCAGTGCCTCACCACCTTCTGAGTAAAGAACTTCTTTCGAATATCTAATCTAAACCTACCCTCTTTCAATTGAAAACCATTTCCCCTAGTCCTATCACTACGCTAGTTGATGAAGAGTCCCTCCCCAGCTTTCCTACAGCCCCCTTTAGGTATTAGAAGGTCGCCATAAGGTCTCACCAGAGCCTTCTTTTCTCTAGGCTGAACAACACCAAATCCCACAGCCTGTCTTCAGAGGAGAGGTGCTCCAGCCCCTTGATCATCCTCGTGGCCCTCCTCTGGATTCATTCAAATAGATCCGGGTCCTTCTTATGCTGGGGGACCCACAGCTAAACACAATACCTGACGTGTGGCCTCACCAGGGCTGAGTAGAGAGGCACAATCACTTCCCTGCTCCTGCTGACCACAGCATTCCTGGTACAAGCCCGGATGCTGTTGGCCTGCTTGGCCACCTGAGCACCCTTCTGGCTCCTATTCAGCCGACTGTCCACCAATACCCCCAAGTCCCTTTCCGATGGGCAGCATTCCATGCGCCATTCCCCAGCATTGCGTAGGGTTGTCGTGCCCCAAGTGCAGGACCCAGCACTTGGCCTTGTTTGGCCTTGGCCCATGAGTCCAGCCTATCTAGGACCCTCTGCAGAGCCCACCTACCGTCGAGCAGACCAACACTCGCTTCTAACTCGGTGTTGTCTGCAAACTTACTGAGGGTGCACTTAATCCCCTTGTCCAGATCATTGATGAAAATATTCAAGGGAACTGGCCCCAGAACTGAGCCCTGGGGGTCACCACTAGAGAACGGCCGCCAACTCCATTTAGCTCCATGTCCCACAACTCCTTGGGCCCAGCCACCCAGACACTTTTTAATCCAAGGAAGCAGATACCCGTCCAAGCCTCGAGCAGCCAGTTTCTCTGGGAGAACGCTGTAGGAAACAGTTTCAGAATCCTTACTGAGGTCTAGATAAACCACATCCACGGCCTTTCTGTCATCCACTAAGTACATCACTTTGTCATAGAAGGAGTTTAGATTTGTGAAGTAGGACCTGACTTTGATAAAGCCCTCCTGACTGCCCCTGATCACCTGGTTGTCTTCTAAGAGTTGCATGATGGTACTCAAGATAATGTGCTCCGTGAACTTCCCCGTCACTGGTCAGACTGACAGGCCTGTAGTTCCCCACATCCTCCTTCCAGTCATTTTGTAGGTGGGCATCATATTTCCATGTCACCAGTTGACTGGGAACACCCCTGATAGCCAGGACTGCTGATAAATGATGGAAAGCGGCTTGGTGAGCACTTCTGCCAGTTCCCTCAGTACCAAGAGGGGGATCCCATCTAGCTCCATAGACTCGTGAACATCCCCCATGAGGGATGCCATATGAGTAGTTGTGCCTGCTCCCCAGGAACCAGGCGAGCTTCCTACAGAGCTGCCTCATGAGGACCATGCCCACCAAGAAGATCTGAGTTATCAGATCCTGTGAGATACCATATGGATAAGGTTCTAGAGCCAGCAGGAAAAGAGCTACAGGTCTGGGAGTCCCTAGGACAGCCTGGTGTAGAGAGGAGCAATGGCTGTAGCAAAGCTGAGAGTCCCAACAGGACCCAGGGCTTTGTGTCCATGGCTCTGGCTGTTTTCTCTGCCCCTGAGGCCTAGGAGGAGACAGCTTATCGGTAAAGCACCAGGGCCTCATTGCCTCCTCGCCCCCACCCATGAACCAGGCAGGGCTCGTACCATTCTCCTGCACTTGCCCATGCACATCCCCATCTCCTCCTGCCCCACGAAGAGCCCTGAGCAAGGTGTGAAGGGAAAGGATCTCCCTTCCCAGGGACTGGCGGTCAAGGCCTGGCCCTTGTGCTTGGTGACACACATCCAGCTTTTCTACATATCAGTGCCACCTTCACATTGCCTTTGTCTCCTTGTCCTCACTGCCTCCAATGCTCTGCTCTAACGAGCTCCAAGGGAGGCTGTGTCAGTGCTGGCCCTCAGGGGGACACTGCAGGAAACTTGCCTCTGACTTGGACTTGTTGAGAGATGTCTTCAATTGTCTCTCAGTGCCTGAGGTTCGTGGGCTCCTCAGCAGAGCCCCCCGAGGGAGGATTCCAATGCCTTGGGCTGGGCGTCTGGTGCTGAGCTGGGCCGGGCTCCTGGGACAGAGAGAGCTCGTGGCAAGAGGGCCCTGGTGCAGAGACAGCTGTGCCCAGGAGCAGCTCCTGTGCACAGCGCAGCAGGGCTGGGGGCTCTGACCGCAGCTGGCACGGGGACAGGAGAGAAGGAGAGAGGGCTTGGAGGCAGTTGGCAGTGGGAGGATGCTGAGAGCTGCCTGCAGGAGAAATCTGCACAGCCCTTGACAAGGTACGTCTCTGGCTGCAGGGCCATGCAGCTGCACGTCCTGGAAGGGTCTCCTGCTGGGTCTTGTTCCTGGGAGGGCAGTGGGCAGTGCAGTAAGCTTTGGGAGTCCTGCTGGATGGCACTGCGAGGTGAGGAAGTCTGGCAGAAGCCCCTTGGAGTGTCAGAACCCAGCTGCCCCTCGTCAGCCAAGATCTGGGTGGCCGAGCCTCCTGCAGACACTGCAGGGGATGCAGAATAATATTGGGACACCCCAGTTTGTGAATATGCTGCTCTCTCTGTGGGGCATCCTCCTTGTCTGCAGGCTGCTCTCCAGCAGGATGTAGCTCTCTTGTGCCATCCTTGTGTTATCCACGTGCCCCAAGGAAGAGACACCTCAGTGCTAAGGCCATGTCCGTGCTGCTGGATGGCTGTCTGTGGGCAGCTGGAGTGAGGTTGCTGTACCCGTGGTTAGGTAGGATGAGCTGAGATCCTGCTGAGACACCTGGAAACAAGGTGAGAATTCTGTCCAGAGGCACTGGGACTGGGGCTTCTCTGTTTTAAGCAGTCTCCACTTATTGGGAAACACAAGAGTGTGATTGTTGTCCTAAGCATAGGAATATTTGCCTTGCTGTACACTGGTTGCTTGAGTTCTTTGCAACAGCACTGCAAATTTCATTGACCTGATAAACGGACCAAGCTTGAGTTTCCCCCATGTTCCTGCCTCCCTTCTGCTGCACAGCAGGAAGGACTCCTCTGGAGCCCACAGCAGCCCCTGCTCCCAGTGCCACTCTCAGCCAGCACCAGCCGCAGCTCAAGCAGGAGAGCTGCAGAAAGGTTCTCCTGCAAAGAGAGAGGCTTGGGATGAGAGTGCTCAAAGAGTTGCAACAGGTTTTCCTGAGATAAGTCTGTTCCAACATTTTTCTGCCTTCTCCTTTTCAACAGACAACTGTGCCTAATGTCAGAAAATGCCCAACAGCAGCTCTGTGAGCGAGTTCCTCCTGCTGGCATTCGCCGACACGCGGGAGCTGCAGCTCCTGCACTTCGGGCTCTTCCTGGGCATCTACCTGGCTGCCCTCCTGGGCAACGGCCTCATCCTCACCGCCGTAGCCTGCGACCACCACCTCCACACCATGTACTTCTTCCTCCTCAACCTCGCCCTCCTCGACCTGGGCTCCATCTCCACCACTCTGCCCAAAGCCATGGCCAATGCCCTCTGGGACACCAGGGCCATCTCCTATCAAGGGTGTGCTGCACAGGTCTTGCTGTTTGTCTTCTTGGTTGGAGCAGAATTTTATGTTCTCACGGTCATGGCCTACGACCGCTACGTTGCCATCTGCAAGCCCCTGCACTACGGGAGCCTCGTGGGCAGCAGAGCTTGTGCCCAGATGGCAGCAGCTGCCTGGGGCAGTGGCTTTCTCAATGCTGTCCTGCACACGGCCACTACATTTTCCCTGCCCCTCTGCCAAGGCAATGCTGTGGACCAGTTCTTCTGTGAAGTCCCCCAGATCCTCAAGCTCTCCTGCTCAGATGCCTACCTCAGGGAAGTTGGGGCACTTGTGTGTAGTGTTTCTTTATTTTTTGGTTGTTTCATTTTCATTGTGGTGTCCTATGTGCTGATCTTCAGGGCTGTGCTGAGGATCCCCTCTGAGCAGGGCCGGCACAAAGCCTTTTCCACATGCCTCCCTCACCTGGCCGTGGTCTCCCTGTTTGTCAGCACTGCCATGTTTGCCTACCTGAAGCCCTCCTCCATCTCTTCCTCATCCCTGGACCTGGTGGTGTCATTTCTGTACTCAGTGGTGCCTCCAGCAGTGAACCCCCTCATCTACAGCATGAGGAACCAGGAGCTCAAGGATGTCTTGTGGAAACTGATGCCTTGATGTGTTTCAAAATCACTGAGGAGTGATTCTAAGGCATAAATCCTGGGCGTTCTGCTGCACTCCAAGTAAAACCTTGTGGATCCTCAGAGGCAAAGAAACTGTCCCTTTAGTGCAGAGCGTCCCACAGAGACGACAGCCAATCTGTCCATCAGTGCTGGTCTCAGCTGCGCTGGCATCTCTTTGAGTTGCAGGATAATTACCGTCAGTGGTTGTCCTGAGAAGAACCTGGGTACTGCTGAGTGCAGAAGAAGCCAGGCTCCAAGTGCCCATCTCCAGACCCCTCACCCTGTCCCCGTACTCCCCTTCCCCCAAGCACCCCGAGGGCTCACTCCATGGGCAGGTGAAACCCCCATCCCCAGGCAGCCTGGGAACAAGAGCAGCAGCAGCACGGCCAGGTGGAGAAGCCAGGAGGAATGGCAGCGTGCTGCTGCCAGGGGAGGCAAGGCCAGGGAGGGACAGACGGACACTCAGCACACCCTCCTGTGCTGCAGCTCTGCCTGCAGAGGAGGCAGCTCCTGCTGGGGACAGCGGGGGCTTGAGGGCAGAGGCTGTGCTGGTGGCAGAGGAGAGCAGGGGGTGTCCCAGGGAAGGCGCCCGCCCTGCAGGGGCTGGCAGGGAGGTGCCTGAGCCCTCCCTCGCACAGCATTTCTGGCAGCAGCTCCCTCTTGCCGCCTGCCCATGTCCCTGCCTGGAGCCAGATCAGTGTCAGATCAGTTAAATCCTGAAAGGAGCACAAACCTGATGTTGGTGCAGTCTTTAAGGTGAGGTGACTGAAGGGACTTTATGAAGTTCATCGCTTCCATACTGAAATCTCAGTGCAATGCTCTAGGAGTTTCAGTCTCCTGTACAATCCTTACAACAAACTACCACGAAACCTGCCTTCCGTCCACTGCAGTAACCTGAAAGCACAGACTACAGAAAAAACAGTACCCTTAATGTAACTCCTGTGTTAGCCTTCCTCCTTAAAAGTCCAGTCATACATGCCATTCTCTAAAGCATTTTCTACTCACTTCTGGAGAAACAGAGACACCCATCCTGACAGCTGCTATCAGGCATCGGATGTGCCAGCTGTAGAAGACCCCTCTGGCAACCCCACCTGCATGGCCCTGCTGCCAGAGACTCACAGTGCCAAGAGCCTGCAGATCTGTCCTGCCACACGCTGCCCTCTGTTGCTGCGCTCCTCACTGCCTCCAAGCCCTCTCTCCTTCTCTCCTGTCCCCTTGCCACCTGCGGTCAGAGCCCCCAGCCCTGCTGCGCTGTGCACAGGAGCTGCTCCTGGGCACAGCTGTCTCTCTGCACCAGGGCCCTCTTGCCACGAGCTCTCTCTGTCCCACGAGCCCGGCCCAGCTCAGCACCAGACGCCCAGCCCAAGGCATTGGAATCCCCCCTCGGGGGGCTCTGCTGAGGAGCCCACGAACCTCAGGCACTGAGAGACAATTGAAGACATCTCTCCAGAAGTCCAAGTCAGAGGCAAGTTTCCTGCAGTGTCCCCCTGAGGGCCAGCCCTGACACAGCCTCCCTTGGAGCTCGTTAGAGCAGAGCATTGGAGGCAGTGAGGACAAGGAGACAAAGGCAGTGTGAAGGTGACACTGATGTGTAGGAAAACTGGATGTGTTTCACTAAGCACAAGGGCCCAAACAATAATGAATGATTGAAAATTTGAAAAGACAGAAAAAGGAGTTAAAACAGTAAGAATAACAATAATAACAATAACAAGAATAACAATAATATGTACAGAGCAAGTGATGCACCATGCAATCACTGAGAAGCCCCTCACCGATGCTCAACCTGTCCCTGAGCATTGGTCCCCCTGACCCTGGCCAGCCTGCAGCAGGATCTCTTGTGCACGTCCCTTCACCTTCATTTCTTTTACTGCAAAATCAGCTTTCAGAGGAATTTGGAGTATTTTCTTCCCTTTCTCAAACACTTCCTCTGCTCTGTCACCCCACACAACGATGCCATCGATGTACTGCAGGTGTTCAGGAGCTTCCTCCTCTTCCAGGGCACTCTGGACCAGTCCATGGCAAATGGTAGGGCTGAGTTTCCTGCCCTGGGGCAGTCGATTCCAGGTTGAAAGCAAGCTGTGGCCTTCACACTGCTGGCAAACGCATGGAGAAAAATGCATTAGCGATATCAGTTGTGGCAAAACGCTTGGGTGCCTTTGATCCCAGTTTGCATGGAAGCTCTACCGTGTCCGGCATGGCAGCACTCAGCACTGCATGACTTCCTTCAGGCCACGACAATCCTCTGTCAGCGGACTCGGTTGGTGCTCTACTGACTGAGGTGCACGGCTGTGGCAGTGATTGGCACCAGCTGTCCTTCAGCCCTCATCAACCCCACAACAGAAGGGTCCTGTGAGAGACCAAGGCAAGGCAGACAACAGCATCATGTCCTCCGTCTCCAAGGCAGCTGTGCCAAAAGCCCACCTATACCCTTTTGGGTCCTTGAAATATCTCTCCTCTCCTGAAGCAGTCTCTTCCAATGATGCACAGAGTCCGGGGCCAGTCCCAGTGGGGTGCTTTTGCCACTCCTTCCCACTTAGACTCACTTCAGCCTCCAGTACAGGTCAGTGTTGGCATCCCCCTGTCACTCCAGACATACAAATGGGTTCACCCCTCCACAGCCTGATGGCACGAGGGTACGCTGTGCAGTGGTGTCCACTGGAGCCTGAGACTTCTGGGGGCCTGATGTGCAAGGCCATCGAATCCTCACAGTCCAATACAGCCGATGGTCCCCTTCTTCCTCCTGGCTGGAGGCAGGGCCCCTCTAGTCCTGCCCATAGTATTCCTTACTGTGTCTGCAGGACTGCCCGCTGGAAAGTGGAGCAGCAGTTCTCTAAGAACCCCTTTTTGTGACTGTTTTTCCTTGCCACTCAAATACCCGTGCCTCTAGGGTTGAGGCAGATTTTCCATCCCACTTTCTCAATCACAGGGTGACACATCGTGTGTACCCACCATCTCTCCTTTCGTGCCCTCTGACTTCAGAGAGGGGCCCCATTTCTCCCAGCACCAGAGCAGCACAGGGATAGGGATCGCGTGAATACTGATGCTCTTAGGACCTCTTCCTCTTCATCCTCCTACTCACATGATGGCCCAGCTTTTCTGAAGCCTGCCTCATCTTCTTTCTCCTCCTTTCTTGTCTGGGTAGGAGTTTCTTTCCTTTCTTAAAAAAAAAAAAAAAAAAAAAAAAAAAACCTGACTTTCACATCCTTTTTTCTTGCATATAGGAGCAGCTGATACAGGCAAAGATTGGTTTTCTGGCCCAGACACAGGGCCCATGAAAGGAGCTGGAGTTGCTGCAGGGCATTCTGCAGATGCTGTAGTGGCTGCAGGGTCTGTCAGAGGGGTTGGAGTGGCTGCAGGGCTTGTCACAGAGGTTGGAGTGGCATTGATTGTGGCTCTGTAAGCATAGGCCGAGAGCCAACACACTGAAGTGGTATGTGTCTCTTTGGAAATGCCAGGGTGATAACACCACTTTTTCAAGCATTTCACAGTTTTTTAGGACTCTACACTTGCTCAGGGATGAAGTTCCAAAGTTTTGGAGGTGCCCCCTTCTCTAGGTGCCTGCCCAGATCCTCCCACACTCCCTGCCACTCCTCACTCTACTGCCTCTGGACAGATCTCTGGATGGCATGCATTAAGTAGTTGCTTAAACATAAACAAAAGACTGAACACATGCAGGAAATGTAACAATAGGAACATGCTGGTTTGACCATCCCAAGGATATTCAAAGCTTTGGAGAGCTATTGTAATTAGCCTGTAGGAGAAGGGGGAGGTGAAAGAGAAAAGGAGAGTGAAGAAATGGGGAAAGGCAGGGGATCCCACAGGCAGCATGCCAAGCAGGGGCCTTCTGCTGGCCTAGCAGGGCCACTGGCAGATGGCAGCCCCAAAGTGCACAACCCAGGGAGAAGTCAAGGGTGACCTGCCACCTCCAGACACAAGGCACCTCACAGTCCCTTTGCGTGACACGTTCCTGCTGCTGCCCTATCAGCTGCAGAGACAGAAGTGACCTCCCAGTCACTGCCCCAGTCCCATTCCTCCTGCTGGGGCAGGAGATCCTGAGGCAGAGCTGACCTAGGGGAGATGCAGCTGACGTAGAGCCCCCTCGGTACGTGTTTTTCACTTTCTGGGTTAGAGATTAAGCAAAGTTTTAGTGGGTGTGTTTGGTGTTCTGCTTCTGGTGTCAGGTCTGTGGTTAAGGTATGGACAAGCTCTGTGGTTTAGGGGTGTTTTCGGTCTGCCAAGATGTCTAGGGTTAAATAGAGCATTTTAATGTTAGTGTTAAGGGAAGACATTAGTGTTTGCAAGAGAGAAAGTGGATTCCTTTCAGAGTGTTGTAGTAGCATTTATGTTTAGGGATTAAAATTCCTGTTTCAAGTAAGGTAAGGGGCTTACATGACTGTTTTAAGTCAGTGTTACCGCAGCATCAACACTACATGAACCCTCATACCTCTATGAAATCATTAATTTCTGCTGGCCAAGCTCTTCTTCCCACTCCAAAATCTCACATCTCTCTTGTCCAGGCTGCTCCTGACCTCCCCATATCTTACTGGGATCAGCTTTCTGATGACATTCCTGGTCTCACCTCTTTTGTCTACTTTATTCCTAAGAAGGAGTGGTGTTGTTGCCAGGAGCAAAAAAGACACAAAGGTCTTTAGGATCATCCTGAACAATGGGCCCATCAGCTCTGCACCTCCACAGAATCACACTTCCGACCTAAAACTTTTGTTTCCCAAATGGCTTCTGTGGATCCAGGGTTCCTTTTCCCAGGCCCTCATGCATGCTTCAGTTTTGGATGTGCATAGATGGAATAATGAAAGCCAAGGCGCAGATGGAACTGTGCTTGTCATGGGATGAACGGAATAACAGGAAGAGATTCTGCAGATACACTGCTCAGAAAAGAAAGGGCAAGGAGAGTGTTCCCCTTCTGATGGATGAGAAGGGTGAACTGGTAATGACAGACATGGAGAAGGCTGAGGGACTCAGCAACGTCTTCTCCTCAGTCTTCCCTGCCAGTCAGGCTTCCCAAGTCTTTCATTTCCCTGAACCCAGAGATGGAGGCTGGGGGTCAAAATTCCACCCGCTGGAAGTGAAGAGCAGGTTCGAGACCACCTGATGAAACTAAACAAGTACAAGTCTATGGGGCATGATGACTTGCATCCCAGGGTCCTGAGGGAACTGGCTGATGTAGTTGCCAAGCCTCGCTCCATCATATTTGAAGAGTCCTGGCAGTCGGGTAAAGTCCCTGGTGACTGGAAAAAGGGAAACATCACTCCCCTTTTGATTAAGGGTAGAAAGGAGGACCCAGGGAACTACAGAATGGTGAGCCTCACCTCAGTGCCTGGCAAGATCATGGAAAAGATCCTCCTGGAATCAAAGTTAAGGCACATGGAAGACAAAGAGGTGATCCAAGACAGCCAGCATGGCTTCACCAAAGGGTAGGTTGTGCCGGACCAGTCTGGTGGCTTTCTACAATGGAGTGACCACATCAGACGACAAGGGAAGACCGACCGATGTCGTCTACTTGGACTTCTGTAAGACCTTTGACATGGTCTCACATGACATCCTGGTCTCCAAATTAGAGAGATACACCTTTGATGGGTGGACCATTGAGTGGATAAGGAGTGGGCTTGAAGGTCACACCCAGGAGCGATGGTCAACGGCTCTACGTCCAAGTGGAGGCTGGTGATGAGTGGTGTCCATCAGGGGTTTATCCTGAGACCGGTACTGTTTAATATCATTGTCAATGACAGGGACAGTGGGGTAGAGTGCACCCTCAGCAAGTGTGCAGATGACACCAAGCTGAGAGGTGTAGTGGATGCAACAGAGGAAGGGATGCCATCCAAAGGGTCCTGGACAAGCTTGAAATTTGGGCCCATGTGAACCTAAGGAGGTTCAACAAGTCCAAGAGCAAGGTGCTGCACGTGGGCCGGGGAAATCCCAAACATGGGGATAGGCTGGGAGAAGAACTCATTGAGAGCAGCCCTGCAGAGAAGGACTTGGGGGTTCTGCTGGATGAAATGCTCAACATGAGCCAGCAGGGAGCGCTTCTAGCCCAGGAGGCCAATTGCATCCTGGGCTGCATCAGGAGAGGAGTGGGCAGCAGGTGGAGGCAGGTGATTGTCCCCCTCTGCTCTGCCCTTGTGAGGCTTCACCTGGAGTACTGTGTCCAGGTTTGGGGCCTCCAGCACAAGAAGGATGTGGACCTCCTACAGCAAATCTAGAGGAGGGCTCCAAAGATGATCAGAGGGCTGGAGCACCTCGCCTGTGAAGACAGGCTGAAGGAGTTAGGTTTGTTCAGCCTGGAGAAGAGAAGGCTCCAGGGAGACCTCCTTGCAGCTTTTCAGTCCTTAAAGGGGTCTTCTAAAAAAAATGGAGAAGGACTCTTTACTGGGGTAGATAATGACAGGAGGATGTGGAAATGGTCTTAAACTAAAAGAGGGGAGATTTAGACTAGACATTAGGAGGAAAATCTTCGCTGTAAGGGTAGTGAGGTACTGGAACAGGTTGCCCAGAGAAGTTGTGGATGCCCCATCCCTGGAGGTGTTCAAGGCCAGGCTGGATGAGGCCTTGTCCAACCTGATCTAGTGGGTGGAATCTGGGGGGAGTTCAGTTAGATGATCTTTAAGGTCCCTTCCAACACAAACCATTCTACGATTCTATGACACTAGGATGAAAATTAACTGAATCCTAACCAAAACCAGGACACAAATAGACTAAGGGCATGATATCTCTGTGCGTATATCAAAAGAGAGGAAAAGTGGTGATAGTTATTTAGAAAGTGTCAGACCTGAGTAGGACATAGGAACAATGGTATGGAGTAAGGGGTGGATATAGTCCAAGTTTTAGCTGGGATAGACTTAATTTTTCTTCCAAGGAGCTGGTGTGGTGCTGTGTTTTGGATTTACAGAATCAGTGAATCACAGAGTAGTTTGGGTAGGAAAGGGCCTTAAATCCTAAAATTCCAACCCCTCTGCTGTGGGCAGAGACACCTTCCACTAGACCAGGTTGCTGAAAGCCCCATCCAACCTGGCCTTCAAAACTTCCAGTGAGGGGGGATCCACAACATCTCTGGGCAGCCTGTTCCAGTGCCTCACCACCTTCTGAGTAAAGAACTTCTTTCGAATATCTAATCTAAACCTACCCTCTTTCAATTGAAAACCATTTCCCCTAGTCCTATCACTACGCTAGTTGATGAAGAGTCCCTCCCCAGCTTTCCTACAGCCCCCTTTAGGTATTAGAAGGTCGCCATAAGGTCTCACCAGAGCCTTCTTTTCTCTAGGCTGAACAACACCAAATCCCACAGCCTGTCTTCAGAGGAGAGGTGCTCCAGCCCCTTGATCATCCTCGTGGCCCTCCTCTGGATTCATTCAAATAGATCCGGGTCCTTCTTATGCTGGGGGACCCACAGCTAAACACAATACCTGACGTGTGGCCTCACCAGGGCTGAGTAGAGAGGCACAATCACTTCCCTGCTCCTGCTGACCACAGCATTCCTGGTACAAGCCCGGATGCTGTTGGCCTGCTTGGCCACCTGAGCACCCTTCTGGCTCCTATTCAGCCGACTGTCCACCAATACCCCCAAGTCCCTTTCCGATGGGCAGCATTCCATGCGCCATTCCCCAGCATTGCGTAGGGTTGTCGTGCCCCAAGTGCAGGACCCAGCACTTGGCCTTGTTTGGCCTTGGCCCATGAGTCCAGCCTATCTAGGACCCTCTGCAGAGCCCACCTACCGTCGAGCAGACCAACACTCGCTTCTAACTCGGTGTTGTCTGCAAACTTACTGAGGGTGCACTTAATCCCCTTGTCCAGATCATTGATGAAAATATTCAAGGGAACTGGCCCCAGAACTGAGCCCTGGGGGTCACCACTAGAGAACGGCCGCCAACTCCATTTAGCTCCATGTCCCACAACTCCTTGGGCCCAGCCACCCAGACACTTTTTAATCCAAGGAAGCAGATACCCGTCCAAGCCTCGAGCAGCCAGTTTCTCTGGGAGAACGCTGTAGGAAACAGTTTCAGAATCCTTACTGAGGTCTAGATAAACCACATCCACGGCCTTTCTGTCATCCACTAAGTACATCACTTTGTCATAGAAGGAGTTTAGATTTGTGAAGTAGGACCTGACTTTGATAAAGCCCTCCTGACTGCCCCTGATCACCTGGTTGTCTTCTAAGAGTTGCATGATGGTACTCAAGATAATGTGCTCCGTGAACTTCCCCGTCACTGGTCAGACTGACAGGCCTGTAGTTCCCCACATCCTCCTTCCAGTCATTTTGTAGGTGGGCATCATATTTCCATGTCACCAGTTGACTGGGAACACCCCTGATAGCCAGGACTGCTGATAAATGATGGAAAGCGGCTTGGTGAGCACTTCTGCCAGTTCCCTCAGTACCAAGAGGGGGATCCCATCTAGCTCCATAGACTCGTGAACATCCCCCATGAGGGATGCCATATGAGTAGTTGTGCCTGCTCCCCAGGAACCAGGCGAGCTTCCTACAGAGCTGCCTCATGAGGACCATGCCCACCAAGAAGATCTGAGTTATCAGATCCTGTGAGATACCATATGGATAAGGTTCTAGAGCCAGCAGGAAAAGAGCTACAGGTCTGGGAGTCCCTAGGACAGCCTGGTGTAGAGAGGAGCAATGGCTGTAGCAAAGCTGAGAGTCCCAACAGGACCCAGGGCTTTGTGTCCATGGCTCTGGCTGTTTTCTCTGCCCCTGAGGCCTAGGAGGAGACAGCTTATCGGTAAAGCACCAGGGCCTCATTGCCTCCTCGCCCCCACCCATGAACCAGGCAGGGCTCGTACCATTCTCCTGCACTTGCCCATGCACATCCCCATCTCCTCCTGCCCCACGAAGAGCCCTGAGCAAGGTGTGAAGGGAAAGGATCTCCCTTCCCAGGGACTGGCGGTCAAGGCCTGGCCCTTGTGCTTGGTGACACACATCCAGCTTTTCTACATATCAGTGCCACCTTCACATTGCCTTTGTCTCCTTGTCCTCACTGCCTCCAATGCTCTGCTCTAACGAGCTCCAAGGGAGGCTGTGTCAGTGCTGGCCCTCAGGGGGACACTGCAGGAAACTTGCCTCTGACTTGGACTTGTTGAGAGATGTCTTCAATTGTCTCTCAGTGCCTGAGGTTCGTGGGCTCCTCAGCAGAGCCCCCCGAGGGAGGATTCCAATGCCTTGGGCTGGGCGTCTGGTGCTGAGCTGGGCCGGGCTCCTGGGACAGAGAGAGCTCGTGGCAAGAGGGCCCTGGTGCAGAGACAGCTGTGCCCAGGAGCAGCTCCTGTGCACAGCGCAGCAGGGCTGGGGGCTCTGACCGCAGCTGGCACGGGGACAGGAGAGAAGGAGAGAGGGCTTGGAGGCAGTTGGCAGTGGGAGGATGCTGAGAGCTGCCTGCAGGAGAAATCTGCACAGCCCTTGACAAGGTACGTCTCTGGCTGCAGGGCCATGCAGCTGCACGTCCTGGAAGGGTCTCCTGCTGGGTCTTGTTCCTGGGAGGGCAGTGGGCAGTGCAGTAAGCTTTGGGAGTCCTGCTGGATGGCACTGCGAGGTGAGGAAGTCTGGCAGAAGCCCCTTGGAGTGTCAGAACCCAGCTGCCCCTCGTCAGCCAAGATCTGGGTGGCCGAGCCTCCTGCAGACACTGCAGGGGATGCAGAATAATATTGGGACACCCCAGTTTGTGAATATGCTGCTCTCTCTGTGGGGCATCCTCCTTGTCTGCAGGCTGCTCTCCAGCAGGATGTAGCTCTCTTGTGCCATCCTTGTGTTATCCACGTGCCCCAAGGAAGAGACACCTCAGTGCTAAGGCCATGTCCGTGCTGCTGGATGGCTGTCTGTGGGCAGCTGGAGTGAGGTTGCTGTACCCGTGGTTAGGTAGGATGAGCTGAGATCCTGCTGAGACACCTGGAAACAAGGTGAGAATTCTGTCCAGAGGCACTGGGACTGGGGCTTCTCTGTTTTAAGCAGTCTCCACTTATTGGGAAACACAAGAGTGTGATTGTTGTCCTAAGCATAGGAATATTTGCCTTGCTGTACACTGGTTGCTTGAGTTCTTTGCAACAGCACTGCAAATTTCATTGACCTGATAAACGGACCAAGCTTGAGTTTCCCCCATGTTCCTGCCTCCCTTCTGCTGCACAGCAGGAAGGACTCCTCTGGAGCCCACAGCAGCCCCTGCTCCCAGTGCCACTCTCAGCCAGCACCAGCCGCAGCTCAAGCAGGAGAGCTGCAGAAAGGTTCTCCTGCAAAGAGAGAGGCTTGGGATGAGAGTGCTCAAAGAGTTGCAACAGGTTTTCCTGAGATAAGTCTGTTCCAACATTTTTCTGCCTTCTCCTTTTCAACAGACAACTGTGCCTAATGTCAGAAAATGCCCAACAGCAGCTCTGTGAGCGAGTTCCTCCTGCTGGCATTCGCCGACACGCGGGAGCTGCAGCTCCTGCACTTCGGGCTCTTCCTGGGCATCTACCTGGCTGCCGTCCTGGGCAACGGCCTCATCCTCACCGCCGTCGCCTGCGACCACCGCCTCCACACCCCCATGTACTTCTTCCTCCTCAACCTCGCCCTCCTCGACCTGGGCTCCATCTCCACCACTCTGCCCAAAGCCATGGCCAATGCCCTCTGGGACACCAGGGCCATCTCCTATCAAGGGTGTGCTGCACAGGTCTTGCTGTTTGTCTTCTTGGTTGGAGCAGAATTTTATGTTCTCACGGTCATGGCCTACGACCGCTACGTTGCCATCTGCAAGCCCCTGCACTACGGGAGCCTCGTGGGCAGCAGAGCTTGTGCCCAGATGGCAGCAGCTGCCTGGGGCAGTGGCTTTCTCAATGCTGTCCTGCACACGGCCACTACATTTTCCCTGCCCCTCTGCCAAGGCAATGCTGTGGACCAGTTCTTCTGTGAAGTCCCCCAGATCCTCAAGCTCTCCTGCTCAGATGCCTACCTCAGGGAAGTTGGGGCACTTGTGTGTAGTGTTTCTTTATTTTTTGGTTGTTTCATTTTCATTGTGGTGTCCTATGTGCTGATCTTCAGGGCTGTGCTGAGGATCCCCTCTGAGCAGGGCCGGCACAAAGCCTTTTCCACATGCCTCCCTCACCTGGCCGTGGTCTCCCTGTTTGTCAGCACTGCCATGTTTGCCTACCTGAAGCCCTCCTCCATCTCTTCCTCATCCCTGGACCTGGTGGTGTCATTTCTGTACTCAGTGGTGCCTCCAGCAGTGAACCCCCTCATCTACAGCATGAGGAACCAGGAGCTCAAGGATGTCTTGTGGAAACTGATGCCTTGATGTGTTTCAAAATCACTGAGGAGTGATTCTAAGGCATAAATCCTGGGCGTTCTGCTGCACTCCAAGTAAAACCTTGTGGATCCTCAGAGGCAAAGAAACTGTCCCTTTAGTGCAGAGCGTCCCACAGAGACGACAGCCAATCTGTCCATCAGTGCTGGTCTCAGCTGCGCTGGCATCTCTTTGAGTTGCAGGATAATTACCGTCAGTGGTTGTCCTGAGAAGAACCTGGGTACTGCTGAGTGCAGAAGAAGCCAGGCTCCAAGTGCCCATCTCCAGACCCCTCACCCTGTCCCCGTACTCCCCTTCCCCCAAGCACCCCGAGGGCTCACTCCATGGGCAGGTGAAACCCCCATCCCCAGGCAGCCTGGGAACAAGAGCAGCAGCAGCACGGCCAGGTGGAGAAGCCAGGAGGAATGGCAGCGTGCTGCTGCCAGGGGAGGCAAGGCCAGGGAGGGACAGACGGACACTCAGCACACCCTCCTGTGCTGCAGCTCTGCCTGCAGAGGAGGCAGCTCCTGCTCATTGCAAACGATCTGTGCTCACCTCAAGCCTGCAGACAACTCCGAAAGGCAGGGGGTATCAGGACTTTTGTAGCTCCTAAATATCAGCTAGGATAAAGCCTGAGAGGACCACAATGATGATGTTGGTGCAGTTTGTGGGCTGAGGTGTTGGAAGGGACTTCATGAAGTTCATTGATGGCATATTGGTCCCTCACTGCAATGCTCCAGGAGTCTCAGTCTTCTGCAAAATCCTGAAAGCTCATTACCATGAAACCTGCCTTCCCTGCACTGCAGGATTCTTCAACCACAGGCTACAAACAAAATCTTGCCTTTCTGGTAGCCCCTGCCTTGGTCTTTCTCTTGAAAAATGCAATCATAAATGCCATTCTCTATAGCATCTTCTACACTTTGCTGGAGAAACAGAGAGACCCATCCTGATTGTTGCTATCAGCCATCGGATGTGCCAGCTGTAGAAGACCCCTCTGGCAACCCCACCTGCATGGCCCTGCTGCCAGAGACTCACGGTGCCAAGAGCCTGCAGATCTGTCCTGCCACACGCTGCCCTCTGTTGCTGCGCTCCTCACTGCCTCCAAGCCCTCTCTCCTTCTCTCCTGTCCCCGTGCCACCTGCGGTCAGAGCCCCCAGCCCTGCTGCGCTGTGCACAGGAGCTGCTCCTGGGCACAGCTGTCTCTCTGCACCAGGGCCCTCTTGCCACGAGCTCTCTCTGTCCCAGGAGCCCGGCCCAGCTCAGCACCACACGCCCAGCCCAAGACATTGGAATCCCCCCTCGGGGGGCTTTGGGGAGGAGCCCACGAACCTCAGGCACTGAGAGACAATTGAAGACATCTCTCAACAAGTCCAAGTCAGAGGCAAGTTTCCTGCCGTGTCCCCCTGAGGGCCAGCACTGACACAGCCTCCCTTGGAGCTCGTTAGAGCAGAGCAATGGAGGCAGTGAGGGCAAGGAGACAAAGGCACTTTGAAGGTGGCACTGATGTGTAGGAAAACTGGATGTGTTTCACCAAGCACAAGGGCCAGGCCTTGACCGCCAGCCCCTGGGAAGGGAGATCCTTTCCCTTCACACACTGCTCAGGGCTCTTCGTGGGGCAGGAGGAGATGGGGATGTGCATGGCCAAGTGCAGGAGAATGGTTCGAGCCCTGCCTGGTTCATGGGTGGGGGCGAGGAGGCAATGAGGCCCTGGTGCTTTACCGATAAGCTGTCTCCTCCTAGGCCTCAGTGGCAGAGACAACAGCCAGAGCCATGGACCCAAAGCCCTGGGTCCTGTTGGGACTCTCAGCCTTGTCACAGCCCTCTAACCTCTCAAAACTAGGCTATTCGAAGGACTCTCAGACCTGCACCTCTTTCCCTGCTGGCTGCAAGCCTTTCTCCATGTGGTGTCACACCGGATCTGAGCTGAGTCTGATACCTCAGATCTTCTTGGTGGCCATGCTCCTCGTAAGGCAGCTCTGTAGGAAGCTGGCCTGGTTCCTGGTGAGCAGGCACCACTGCTCATATGGCATCCCTCATGGGGGATGTTCACGAGTCTATGGAGCTAGATGGGATCCCCCTCTTGGTACTGAGGGAACTGGCAGAAGTGCTCACCAAGCCGCTTTCCATCATTTCTCAGCAGTCCTGGCTATCAGGGGTGTTCCCAGTCAACTGGTGACATGGAAATATGATGCCCACCTACAAAATGGCTGGAAGGAGGATCTGGGGAACTACAGGCCTGTCAGTCTGACCAGTGACGGGGAAGTTCATGGAGCAGATTATCTTGAGTACCATCATGCAACACTTAGAAGACAACCAGGTGATCAGGCGCAGTCAGGAGGGCTTTATCAAAGTCAGGTCCTACTTGACAAGTCTAAACTCCTTCTGTGACAAAGTGATGCACTCAGTGGATGACGTAATGGCCATGGATATGGTTTATCTAGACCTCAGTAAGGATTCTGAAACTGTTTCCTACAGCGTTCTCCCAGAGAAACTGGCTGCTCGAGGCTTGGACGGTGTTGTGGTTTAACCCGGCTGGCAGCTAAACACCACACAGCCGTTCGCTCACCCTCCCCCCTCCCTCTCTGGGATGGGGGAGAGAAACGGGAAAGTGAAGCCGGTGAGTTGAGATAAAGACAGTTTATTAAGACAGGAATATAATAATAACAATAATAATAATAATAGTGATCATGATAATAGTATTAATAATAATAATGTGTAAAAAAACAAGTGATGCACAACGCAATTGCTCACCACCCGCTGACCGATGCCCAGCCTATCCCCGAGCAGCCGGCCCCCCCACCCTGGCCAGCCACCCCTATATATTGTTCAGCATGATGCCAGATGGTATGGAATACCCCTTTGGCCAGTTTGGGTCAGCTGTCCTGGGTCTGTCCCCTCCCAGCTCCTGCTGCACCCCCAGCCTGCTCGCTGGCAGGACAGAGCGAGAAGCCGAAAAGTCCTTGGCCTGGTGTAAACACTGCTCTGCAACAATTAAAACATCAGCATGTTATCAGCGCTCTTCTGATCCTAATCCAAAACATAGCACCCTACCAGCTACTAGGAGGGAAAATTAACTCTGTCCTAACTGGAACCAGGACACTACCCCAGGGAAGTGTTCACAGCGCTGAGGCTGTCAGAATTCAACAAATATTTGGGCAACCCCCTCAGGCATATGGACTGATTTTTGGGTGTTCATGTACAGATTCAGGGGTGGGATCTGATGATCCTTGTGGAACCCCTCCAAGTCAGGATATTCTATGATTCTACAACTCTAGGAACATAGGAGGAGAATTGTCCTGGAGCTCAAAGACCTGCCAACACAGGGCAGCTGAGACCAGGACTGGTGGAATGACTGGCTCTCCTCACTGAAGGGCA
The DNA here is from genome assembly GCF_040182565.1 of Anser cygnoides. Classification (NCBI taxonomy): domain Eukaryota; kingdom Metazoa; phylum Chordata; class Aves; order Anseriformes; family Anatidae; genus Anser; species Anser cygnoides. The sequence continues at coordinate 3,247,223 of NC_089902.1, read as the reverse complement.
CTCTGCTCTAACAAGGCAGTATCTGTGACTCTGAGGACCTACAGGGTTTCACTTGGAGTGCAGCAGAAAGCCCAGGATTTATGCCTTAGAAGCACTCCTCAGGTGTGGTGGGACAGCTGAACAAAGAGGACAAATCAAACAAACAAAGAAACAAATAAATAAGTAAATCTCCACACGTCTGCTCTGTGATGAACTAGGAGCAAAACTGGGGAAATCTCTTCTATATCAGGAGTGAAGTGAATCTGAGACTACGCCATGTTCCTACCATGTTGTTACCTTGAGCTACGACTGATTCTTCCATTGCCCACAGAAGAGTACTCTTCTCGCAGAGAAACTCAGAACCAGTTGGAAGTCATTAAAGGGAACTTCAAAATAACTGCCTGCAATTGGACAATCTTTTTGATGTCTTTTAATGAGAAAATTGAATTTTCCTCTGATAAGTCTGTTGTACATTATTACTGTTCTTTCTCTTTGTGCAGGACCACATCCCAAAAAAAGCAGATGTCCAATAGAACTGCCATCAGTGAGTTCCTCCTGCTGGCATTTGCAGACACGCGGGAGCTGCAGCTCCTGCACTTCGGGCTCTTCCTGGGCATCTACCTGGCTGCCCTCCTGGGCAACGGCCTCATCCTCACCGCCATAGCCTGCGACCACCGCCTCCACACCCCCATGTACTTCTTCCTCCTCAACCTCGCCCTCCTTGACCTGGGATCCATCTCCACCACTCTGCCCAAAGCCATGGCCAATGCCCTCTGGGACACCAGGGCCATCTCCTATCAAGGGTGTGCTGTCCAAGTCCTCTTTTTAGTCTTCTTGTTTGGAGCAGAGTTTTCCCTTCTCACCGTCATGTCCTACGACCACTACGTTGCCATCTGCAAGCCCCTGCACTACGGGAGCCTCGTGGGCAGCAGAGCTTGTGCCCAGATGGCAGCAGCTGCCTGGGGCAGTGGCTTTCTCAATGTTGTCCTGCACACGGCCACTACCTTTTCCCTGCCCCTCTGCCAAGGCAATGCTGTGGACCAGTTCTTCTGTGAAATTTCCCAGATCCTCAAGCTCTCCTGCTCAGATGCATACCTCAGGGAAGCTGGGCTTACTGCAATCACCTTCTGTTTAGGTATTGGTTGCTTCGTCTTCATTGTGCTCTCCTATGTGCAGATCTTCAGGGCTGTGCTGAGGATGCCCTCTTAGCAGGGCCGGCACAAAGCCTTTTCCACGTGCCTCCCTCACCTGGTCGTGGTCTCCCTGTTTATCAGTACTGGCATGTTTGCCTACCTGAAGCCCCCCCCCATCTCCTCCCCATCCCTGGACCTGGTGTTGTCATTTCTGTACTCAGTGGTGCCTCCAGCAGTGAACCCCCTCATCTATAGCATCAGGAATAAGGAACTAAGGAATTCAGTGAAGACAGTTCTAGAATACACAATTCTTCAATATATTTACATATAATAATATGCATAAAATCAAAATTCCTATGTTTCCTCAAAAAAATGTAAGACAATTTTTTGTTAATATTTGTCTGTACTATTATATTCTGAAAATATTGTTTCTGATTTAAATAATATATTTTTTATCCTCCTACTTGTTAATCATTTTCCCAGAGATGCCAGTTTCCTGTATAGATATACCCAGTAAGGAAGTCATCAGAAGCTCATTGCACTCAGCTGCTGTCTCTTCCCATCTGCTTTGGAGCTGGGGGAGCAGCCCCAGCACGCAGGAGGGGCTCAGGGCCCCTGCTGCTTCACTGGAGCCATGGCCATGGCCAGCAGCAGGACGTGGCCTTTCAACTCCTGCTCTCTTTTGCCTTCCAGTGTGTTCCTCCTGTGCTCTTGTATCTGTGTTAGTCTTGAGGTCTCATGTACCTTGGTGACAGTCCTGTTCTCTCTGCAGTGACATCCCTGTGGCTGCAGGCAGCAGCAGGCACTGTGCAGCCCTGGGTCACAGCCGGCCTCCCTGCTAGCAGTGCAGTAACAAGAGGGGCTGCTCAGGGCAAACCCAGTCTTGGACTCATCTGCATGGGACTGTGCCCCCTGCAGTGGGGCTGATGGCGGATTCCAGCCTGGAGAGGAATCTGGAGCTGGCAGCAAATGTCAGGGGATCTGCAGGGACAATGTGCTCAGTGGGTAGTGATTAGGACCTCTTAAAATGAGTGACCATCCAAGGAAGAGTCTTTTAGGGGGAAAAGCGAATCTGAGGTGTCCAGGGGCTAAGGAGGGCTCTGCAACACCAGGGGAGGCCGTGAAGAGCCAGCAGGTGAAGGCCCATAAGACTGCAGAGTAATTGAGGAGACCTTATTTAAAGCCCTGAAGAAGACGCAATACTTCTTCATCTCTGCAGCCTGCCCCCGAGAAATTGCCTGCCCCCCGAGAAATTGCCCCCCTCTCTTGGAAAGATGACCCCATTATTTATTGCTGAGCACCACGTTATTGAGTTCCACCCGGAAGGCAGGGCTAGGCAGTGGGGATGGCAGGAGGAAGACTTGTGTGAAGACTATGAAAAACATGGAAATTCAGGGCTTTAGCAGATCCTTAAAGTCCTGCCTGGGTCCCCAAATGGAAAGCAATGTATGCCTGTGGGTGGAGGAGGAGGAGGCGAGTCCCAGCACAGGGGCAGGGCTGAACGGCCCTGCGTGAAGCTGGGCTGATGGAGAAGTGTCCACCTTGCGTGTGTGCCTCAGCCTGGGAGAAGGGGCCTGCCCGCGGTGCGGGATGGCTGGGCTGTGCTCAGCCAGGCCCCAGGAGCTGACCTTGCTCTCTTCCTCCCCACCACTCCCCACACGGGGCAGGCCCTCAGGAAACACCCCTGAGCCTGGAGATGCACCAACCTGCTGCGGTGAGGTGCCACTACTGCAGGGGAAGAGAGGAGGGTTGGAGAGACACGTGGAGCCTGTGGGAAGAGTGGTGTGGCCTGGGGAAGTGAGGGCCTGGGAAAAGTTACCCTGGATCCATAGGAGCCATTCTGGAAAGAAAACTTGTAGGCAGGAACAGCACATTTCTGGAGGTGCAGAGCTGCTGGGCACATTGTGCAGGGCGCTCTGATGGACTTTTGTGTCCTTTTCCATCATGTCTTAAGTGCCACTTTTCTCAGAAATAGAGTAGCCAGCAGAGGTGTGATGGATAAGCTGAGATCATGAAAGCCAGCATTAACGTGCCCCTAAGAAGATGACTGATATGGAGAGGTCAGGAGAAGCATGGACAGGAGAGATGTGAGATTTGGGGAGGGAATAGGGGCTTGGCCAGCAGAAACTAAGGATTTTGTCGAGGTAAGAAGGTTCAGGTTATGCTGATGCTGCTGTAACCGTGACTTAAAACAGTCACACGAAGCCCTTCACCGGCTTCAACCAGTAAACTTAATTCGCAAACCTAAATGCTACTCCACACCATAACAGCGATCTACTACTCTAATGCTTGACCTCAAAGAAACCCTTGAAGCCAAAATACTTTCCCTTACCCTTACACTTTTCCTTACCTTGATCCCTCCCCTTAACACTAGATTTCAATGCTTTATTTAACCCTAGTCTTCTTGGCAGACCTAAACAAAACCCTAAATCACAAAGCTTGGTCATACCCTAACCACAGACCTTGACACCGTAAGCAGAAAACCAAACCTGCCCATGAAATATTTGATTAAATTGTAACCCAGAAAAGTGAGCCCAGGTCCTTAATCAAAACCTGAACACCAAACAGAGAAAGCACTTGTTCCTGTGTATTAACCTCCCCACCTTCAGACACTTTTTAACCCTTAACGTAAGGTGCTTGGCCCCTTGGGGCAGGGCAGAAAGAGTGAGGTTGTTGTGCAGTCACATGGCATTCAGAGATGGATGTGAGGGGCCGTGGATCTGATCAGCTTGTGGGCCACAAGGAGGAGATAGATGGGAATGCTCTGCTGAGCTCAGCTCTGCCTCAGGATCTCCTGCCCCAGCAGGAGGAATGGGACTGGGGCAGTGACTGGGAGGTCACTTCTGTCTCTGCAGCTGATAGGGCAGCAGCAGGAACGTGTCACGCAAAGGGACTGTGAGGTCCCTTGTGTCTGGAGGTGGCAGGTCAGCCTTGGCTTCTCCCTGGGATCGGCACTTTGGGGCTGCCATCTGCCAGTGGCCCTGCTAGGCCAGCAGAAGGCCCCTGCTTGGCATGTTGACTGTGGGATCCCCTCTGCCTCCATCCCCAGGAGGACCCAGACAGAAAGAAGGCCCGCAGAGGGATTGTCCTGTCCCTTCTGCTTGAGGCCAGGACTGGACAGCAGGAGGCACAAGGCTTGGCTGTGTCTAGCCAAGAAGCTGCAAGGCCAGCAGCAGGCCCAGGGCTTGGGAGATGCTGGTGAGGTGACTTCTGTCTGCTTAGCTGACAGGCCGCAAGGACGTTCTTCTCATGGAATCACACTGCCCACCACATCATACAGACCCCAACAAGAACCCTGAGCCAGACGGGGGGGTGCAGGATCTCCCCTCCCAGTGGCTGCGGTCAGGCCTTGGCCCTTCTGCTTCACCAAAACCAACCAAGACTTTTCTCAGCACAGCGCTTTGCCTGTCTGGAATCATGGCCTCCAATGATCTGCCCTAACAAGTCCCTGGGGAGGCTTTGTTAGTAACAGCCCTCAGAGGGGCCCATTAATACTCCAAGTCACTTCAACTTTTCCTTCTCACTTTAACTTCTCAAGCGGTTACATCATTCTCCTCTCAGTACCTGAGCTTCACAGACTGAGCACCAAAATGCAACATGGAACTGTGTGGTTTAACCCGGCTGGCAGCTAAACACCACACAGCCCTTCACTCACCCTCCCCCCTCCCTCTCTGGGATGGGGGAGAGAAACGGGAAAGTGAAGCCGGTGAGTTGAGATAAAGACAGTTTATTAAGACATGAAAATAATAATAACAATAATGATAATAGTGATAATGATAATAGTATTAATAATAATAATGTGTAAGAAACAAGTGATGCACAATGCAATTGCTCACCACCCGCTGACCGATGCCCAGCCTATCCCTGAGCAGCCGGCGCCCCACCCCGGCCAGCCACCCCTATATATTTTTTAGCATGACGTCAGATGGTATGGAATACCCCTTTGGCCAGTTTGGGTCAGCTGTCCTGGGTCTGTCCCCTCCCAGCTCCTGCTGCACCCCCAGCCTGCCTGCTGGCAGGACAGAGCGAGAAGCTGAAAAGTCCTTGCCCTGGTGTAAACACTGCTCTGCAACAATTAAAACATCAGCATGTTATCAGCGCTCTTCTCATCCTAATCCAAAACAGAGCACCCTACCAGCTACTAGGAGGAAAATTAACTCTGTCCTAACTGAAACCAGGACAGATATCCACCCCTTATTCCATACCATTTATGTCATGCTCAGGTTACACTCTTTCCAATACCTTGTAATTAGTCACCATTTTCATCTATGATATATAGCAATCATGGTAGTGATGACATACAGTATTATATAATAATGAACATACTACAATTCAACTCATGGGCTATTCTCACCCAGTATCAAATCCCCTTGAGGTACACACCGGACCTCCCCATTCTTTTGCAGTACCCACCAAGTGCATCCAGGTCCCTGAGCAAAAGCAATCCCACGAATGGGTTTGCCTTTTCCTGAGGCAGGAGTAGCCCAGACTGTTTTACCCAGCATGTTTCTTACGTGCACTACAGGAACTTTATCCCCTTCTACAGTGCGTAACAGGTTTGATTGGGCAGGTCCAGCTCGGTTGGCAGATCCCCTAGTATTGACTAACCAGGTGGCCTTTGCCAAATGTGTATCCCAATTTTTGAATGTCCCAGCACCCATTGCTTTCAGTGTAGTCTTCAACAGTCCATTGTATCGTTCAACTTTTCCAGAGGCTGGTGCATGATAGGGGATGTGATACACCCACTCAATACCATGTTCTTTGGCCCAAGTGTCTATAAGGTTGTTTCGGAAATGAGTCCCGTTGTCTGACTCAGTTATCTCTGGGGTGCCATGTCGTCATAGAACTTGCTTTTCAAGGCCCAGGATAGTGTTCCGGGCGGTGGCATGGGGCACAGGATATGTTTCCAGCCATCCGGTGGTTGCTTCCACCATTGTAAGTACGTGGCACTTGCCGTTGCGGGTTTGAGGGAGTGTGATGTAATCAATCTGCCAGGCCTCTCCATATTTATATTTCAGCCATCGTCCTCCATACCAAAGAGGCTTGGACCGTTTGGCTTGCTTGATTGCAGCACATGTTTCACAATCATGAATAACCTGTGCTATAGTGTCCATGGTCAGGTCCACCCCTTGATGGCCTGAGGTGTCATGGGCCCATCGGGCTATAAATAATTCACCTTTATGTTGCCAGTCCAGGTCCACCTGAGCCACTGCAATCTTAGCAGCCTGATCCACCTCCTGGTTGTTTTGATGTTCTTCAGTAGCCCGATTCTTGGGCACATGAGCATCTACATGGCGTACCTTTACAACCAGGTTCTCTACCCGGGCAGCAATATCTTGCCACAATGCAGCAGCCCAGATGGGCTTGCCCCTGCACTCCCAGTTGTTCTGCTTCCATTGCTGTAACCACCCCCACAGGGCATTTGCTACCATCCATGAATCAGTACAGAGATAGAGAACTGGCCACTTTTCTCGTTCAGCAATATCTAAAGCCAGCTGAATGGCTTTCACTTCTGCAAACTGACTCGATTCACCTTCTCCCTCAGCAGCTTCTGCAACTCGTCGTGTAGGACTCCATACAGCAGCTTGCCATCTCCGATGCTTTCCCACAATACGACAGGACCCATCAGTGAACAAGGCATATTTCTTCTCTTTTTCCGGTAGCTTGTTGTACAGCGGGGCTTCTTCAGCACGGACCACCTCCTCCTCTGATGATATCCCAAAGTATTTGCCTTCTGGCCAGTCCATAATCACCTCCAAGATTCCTGGGCGACTGGGGTTTCCTATTCGAGCCCGCTGAGTAATCAGTGCAACCCACTTGCTCCATGTAGCATCAGTTGCATGATGTGTAGAGGGGACCCTTCCTTTGAACATCCAGCCTAGTACCGGCAGTCGGGGTGCCAGGAGGAGCTGCACTTCAGTACCGACCACTTCCGAAGCAGATCGAACTCCTTCATATGCTGCCAATATCTCCTTTTCGGCTGGAGTATAGCGGGCCTCAGATCCTCTGTATCCCCGACTCCAAAACCCCAGGGGTCGACCTTGAGTTTCCCCAGGTTCTTTCTGCCAGAGGCTCCAGGTGGGACCATTCTCCCCGGCTGCGGTGTAGAGCACATTCTTTACATCTGGTCCTGTTCGGACTGGCCCGAGGGCTACTGCATGAACTATTTCCTGCTTAATTTGTTCAAAGGCTTGTCGTTGCTCAGGGCCCCATTCAGAAGCATTCTTCTTACGGGTTACTTGGTAGAGCGGGTTTACAATCAGACTGTAATTTGGAATATGCATTCTCCAAAACCCCACGACACCTAGGAAAGTTTGTGTTTCTTTTTTGCTAGTTGGTGGAGACATAGCTGTTATCTTGTTGATCACATCCATTGGGACTTGACGACGTCCATCTTGCCATTTAATTCCTAAAAACTGGATCTCTCGTGCAGGTCCTTTAACTTTATTCTGTTTTATGGCAAAACCGGCCTTCAGAAGGATTTGGACTATTTTCTTCCCTTTCTCGAAAACTTCTTCTGCAGTGTCACCCCACACAATGATGTCATCGATGTACTGCAGGTGTTCAGGAGCTTCCCCCTGCTCCAGCGCAGACTGGATCAGTCCATGGCAAATGGTAGGGCTGTGTTTCCACCCCTGGGGCAGCCGATTCCAAGTATATTGGACTCCCCTCCAAGTGAAAGCAAACTGTGGCCTGCACTGTGCTGCTAGAGGGATGGAGAAAAATGCATTAGCGATATCAATTGTGGCATACCACTTGGCTGCCTTTGATTCCAGTTCATACTGGAGTTCTAGCATGTCCGGCACTGCAGCACTCAGTGGTGGCGTGACTTCGTTCAGGCCACGATAGTCCACTGTTAGTCTCCACTCACCATTAGACTTTCGCACTGGCCATATGGGACTATTAAAAGGTGAATGAGTCTTGCTGATCACTCCTTGGCTCTCCAGTTGACGAATTAGCTTATGGATGGGATTCAGGGAGTCTCGGTTGGTGCGATATTGCCGCCGGTGCACAGTTGTGGTAGCGATCGGCACTTGCTGTTCTTCAACCCTCAGCAACCCCACAACAGAAGGGTCCTCTGAGAGACCAGGCAAGGTAGACAACTGTTTAATGTCCTCTGTCTCCAAAGCAGCTATGCCAAAAGCCCTGTTTCTGTGCTTTCGTTTCTGTGTTTAAAGGACTGCCTGCTGGAAGTTGGAGCAGCAAACTTTTCAGAGAACCCCTTTTTCCCAATTGTTTTCGTTTGCAATTCACGTACCCGTGCCTCTAGGGTCGCAGTAGATTTTCCATCCCATTTTCTCATGTCCTCTCCATGGTCACGTAGGTAAAACCACAGGGTGGCGCGGTGTGTGTGCCCACCATATTGTCTTCCTTGCATAGATGAACGTTTACCCCTAATAGCTGAGACACTGGTTTGTACAGGTGGGGAGGAAAATAATCTCTCTTCAAGTTGGTGGATCTTTTCAGAAAGTTTCTCCAAGGTATTCTCTTTTAGCTGGTGGACACTGGTTCGTTCAGGTGAAGGGGAAGATAATCTTTCTTCAAGTTGGTGGATCTTTTCAGAAAGTTTCTCCAAAGCATTCTCTTTTAGCTGGTGGACACTGGTTCGTTCAGGTGAAGGGGAAGATAATCTTTCTTCAAGTTGGTGGATCTTTTCAGAAAGTTTCTGTAAAGCATTCTCTTTTAGTTGGTGGACACTGGTTCGTTCAGGTGGAGGGGAAGATAAATTCTCTTTAAGTTGGTGGACCTCTTCAGAGAGTTTCTCCACAGCTGAGACACAGGCCTTTAGGGAAGAGGAGAGATTTCCTTCGTACTGCCGGAGTATTTTAGTCACTTCATTCACTGTGGGATTCTCCTCCGTTTTCCAGGCTAGTATTGCCAATGAGTTGGCATATGATGATGGGGCACTCCGTACAAACTTCCGCCACATGGGTAGTGTACACCGGACTGCATCTGGATCTGCGGATGTTTGTGCATCGTCTAGGTCCTTATAAATTACTTCCCCTACGGCCAATTCCCTCAGGTACTGAATTCCCTTCTCCATGGTGGTCCATTTGCTTGGTAAACATACAAGTTCTTCCTTGAAGGGATACCTTTCCTTCACAGCTGACAGGAGACGCCTCCAGAGGCTGCGAGATTGTGCTCCATCTCCAATTGCTTTGTCAATGCCTGCGTCCCTAGCAAGGGATCCCAGCCGCCTGGCTTCCTTGCCCTCCAATTCCACATAATTGGCTCCCGTGTCCCAGCACTGGAGCAGCCAGGTGACAAGCTGCTCACCTACACAGCGACCAAAATCTTTTCGCACATCTCGTAGCTCACGCTGGTATAGAGTCCGGGTAATTACTGTTGATTTTTCGACATCCTCATCCTCATCTTCAGTCTTCTGCACCTTTGATGGCCGGTGTAGAGTCCGGGTAGTTACTGTTGATTTTCCGACATCCTCATCCTCATCTTCAGTCTCCTGCACCTTTGATGGCTGGTATGGAGTCCGGGTAGTTACTGTTGATTTTTCGCCATCCTCATCCTCATCTTCATCCTCTTGCACCTTTGATGGCCCAGCCTCGTCTTCACTACGCCCAGACTTAGCAGAAGACTGTCTGCGTTTTAAATGACCTGAGCCTCTATACCATTTTCTCACCTTGTCTACAGGGGCAACTTGCACTGCTACAGCTCGTTTCTCTGACCCAGCCACAGGGTCTGCCACAGGGGTTGGAATACCCTCTGCGGGGTCAACTTGTACTGCTACAGCTCGTTTCTCTGACCCAGACACAGGAGTGGGAGCAGCTGCAGGAGCTGGAGCGGCTGCAAGTTGGGTTAAACAACTACTCAGGAATCTCATCCGGAGATCTGTCTTGAGGCGGGATAGTTGCGAGTGGCAGGGAGTGTGGGAGGATAACTGGAACCAGGACATCCTCCTTTTATTTTTTTTATTTTATGAATTAAAAAAAATAATAATTATTATTTTTTTAATTATCCTTAATAGATAGGTTGGGCTCCAGTTAGTTTTTTGACCTTCTAATTTTGTCCCTGCACAGCCTCACAACATTTAGAATGCGGTTCCAAACAAAATGACAGCATACATGAGAAGGAAGCAGAGAAAAGGTAGAATCCAGTGGAATTCAATCCCCTATAATTCTGTGATAGTATGCTCCAGTTTTATTCCACTAAATCCTGTGTTGTCCAAATTCTCCTGCAATTGTTGATGCAGTTATCTTGTAATAGACAGCATAACCAGGGTGAGCCATCTGCCTGCAGATATTAACAGCTGAGAGAATGGAGCATCAGCGTGGAGGAACAACGAAAAAATGAAGGATTTCTCCTGCAGAAACCTCTTGACATTTGCAAGGAGAAGAGCCCAGTCCTGCAGCAGAGGAAGAGGAACCCCACACATCAGGGCAGACTGGGACCCTGCTGAGTGAGCAGTGCCCAGGAGGAGGAGGGCCTGGGCACCACGAGGGATGCCATACGAGCAGTGGTGCTGCTCCCCAGGAACCAGGCCAGCTTCCTACAGAGCTGCCTTACGAGGAGCATGGCCACCAAGAAGATCTGAGTTATCAGACTCAGCTCAGATCTGGTGTGACACCGCACAGATAAGAGTCTACAGCCAGCAGGGAAAGAAGTACAGGTCTGGGATTCCCTAGGACAGCCTAGTGTGGAGAGGAGCAAGGGATGTGGCAAGGCTGAAAGTCCCAACAGGACCCAGGTCTTTGTGTCCATGGCTCTGGCTGTTGTCTCTGCCACTGAGGCCTAGGAGGAGACAGCTTATCGGTAAAGCACCAGGGCCTCATTGCCTCCTCGCCCCCAGCCATGAACCAGGCAGGGCTCGTACCATTCTCCTGCACTTGGCCATGCACATCCCCATCTCCTCCTGCCCCACGAAGAGCCCTGAGCAGTGTGTGAAGGGAAAGGATCTCCCTTCCCAGGGGCTGGGGGTCAAGGCCTGGCCCTTGTGCTTGGTGACACACATCCAGTTCTCCTACACACCAGTGCCACCTTCACAGTGCCTTTGTCTCCTTGTCCTCACTGCCTCCAATGCTCTGCTCTAACGAGCTCCAAGGGAGGCTGTGTCAGTGCTGGCCCTCAGGGGGACACTGCAGGAAACTTGCCTCTGACTTGGACTCCTTGAGAGATGTCTTCAATTGTCTCTCAGTGCCTGAGGTTCGTGGGCTCGTCAGCAAAGCCCCCCGAGGGGGGATTCCAATGCCTTGGGCTGGGCGTGTGGTGCTGAGCTGGGCCGGGCTCCTGGGACAGAGAGAGCTCGTGGCAAGAGGGCCGTGGTGCAGAGAGACAGCTGTGCCCAGGAGCAGCTCCTGTGCACAGCGCAGCAGGGCTGGGGGCTCTGACCGCAGGTGGCACGGGGAGAGGGGAGAAGGAGAGAGGGCTTGGAGGCAGTGAGGAGCGCAGCAACAGAGGGCAGCGTGTGGCAGGACAGATCTGCAGGCTCTTGGCACCGTGAGTCTCTGGCAGCAGGGCCATGCAGGTGGGGTTGCCAGAGGGGTCTTCTACAGCTGGCACATCCGATGACTGACAGCATTTGTTGGGATAGTTGTCTCTCTGTTTCTCCAGCAAAGTGTAGAAGAAGTTATAGAGAATGGCATAAGAGGAAATTTCCAGAGGAGGACTGAGGCTTGGTTTATCTGAAAGGAAAAGATTTTTTGGACTTTGTTCTTTCATATTCCTGCAGTGGAGGGGAATCTGAATAAATCTGAGCACACAGCTTGTGGGATGGAACCTGTGAGCGTGTATGGGTAGGAGACGTGGGGACACAGAAGCGGCTCCCAACAGGGACACGGGCAGGCGGCAGGGACATGGGCAGGCGGTGAGAGGGAGCTGCTGCCAGAAATGCTGTGCGAGGGAGGGCTCAGGCACCGCCCTGCCAGCCCCTGCAGGGCAGGCGCCTTCCCTGGGACACCCTCTGCTCTCCTCTGCCACCAGCACAGCCTCTGCCCTCAAGCCCCCGCTGTCCCCAGCAGGAGCTGCCTCCTCTGCAGGCAGAGCTGCAGCACAGGAGGGTGTGCTGAGTGTCCGTCTGTCCCTCCCTGGCCTTGCCTCCCCTGGCAGCAGCACGCTGCCATTCCTCCTGGCTTCTCCACCTGGCCGTGCTGCTGCTGCTCTTGTTCCCAGGCTGCCTGGGGATGGGGGTTTCACGTGCCCATGGAGTGAGCCCTCGGGGTGCTTGGGGGAAGGGGAGTACGGGGACAGGGTGAGGGGTCTGGAGATGGGCACTTGGAGCCTGGATTCCTCTGCTCTCAGAGGCATCCAGTTTTTTTTGAGGTGCACTTCTGAGTGCAACTGCCCTGTAGATCAAAGAAACGCCAGCAGAGGGCAGCTGATTGCAGGACTGATGGACTTAGGGCCTTAAAACTCTAAAGGACTCTTGGCTGTAAGGGTACAGTCCCTTTGTCTCTGAGGATTCACAGGGTCTTACTTGGAGTGCAGGAGAGATGCCTGGACTTCTGACTTAAAAGCAGCCTTCACGTGTCTTGGGGCAGCTAGAATAAAAAATACAAAATGAAAATAAAAAATCCCAACAGCACTCCTCAGCAGTTGGTTTGAATATGAGCCAAACTGGGGCAAAAGTCTTTGATATTAGGAGTAAAGTAAAGCTGAGATGACACCAAATTCCTCTTTATGTCTGGCTGTAGGACAGGACTGTCTCTTTCATTGCCCACAGCAAAGTCTCCTGCTCCCAGGGACACCCTAAGGCAGGACCAAGTAGAACTCAGGAAAGGGACCTGCCATATGCCTGCCTGGATGTGGAGAATCATTTGGGGAGGTTTAAATGAGAAACGGTAGGAGTTTTACTCTGCTAAGTCGGTTGTACATTATTAATGTCTTTCTATGCTTTGAGCAGAACCCGATGCCTCTAAACAGCAGATGTCCAACAGCAGCTCCATCACCGAGTTCCTCCTGCTGGCATTCGCAGACACGCGGGAGCTGCAGCTCCTGCACTTCGGGCTCTTCCTGGGCATCTACCTGGCTGCCCTCCTGGGCAACGGCCTCATCCTCACCGCCGTAGCCTGCGACCACCGCCTCCACACCCCCATGGACTTCTTCCTCCTCAACCTCGCCCTCCTCGACCTGGGCTGCATCTCCACCACTCTGCCCAAAGGCATGGCCAATGCCCTCTGGGACACCAGGGCCATCTCCTATCAGGGGTGTGCCGCACAGGTCTTTTTCTTTCTCTTCTTTATAGCAGCAGAATATTCCATTCTCACCATCATGGCCTATGACCGCTACGTTGCCATCTGCAAGCCCCTGCACTACGGGAGCCTCGTGGGCAGCAGAGCTTGTGCCCAGATGGCAGCAGCTGCCTGGGGCAGTGGCTTTCTCAATGCTGTCCTGCACACGGCCACTACATTTTCCCTGCCCCTCTGCCAAGGCAATGCTGTGGACCAGTTCTTCTGTGAAATCCCCCAGATCCTCAAGCTCTCCTGCTCAGATGCCTACCTCAGGGATGTTGGGGCACTTGTGTTTAGTGTTTCTTTAGGATGTGGTTGTTTTGTTTTCATTGTGGTGTCCTATGTGCAGATCTTCAGGGCAGTGCTGAGGATGCCCTCTGAGAAGGGCAGGCACAAAGCCTTTTCCACGTGCCTCCCTCACCTGGCCGTGGTATCTATGACTGTTAGCACTGGCTTGTTTGCCTACCTGAAGCCTCCCTCCGTCTCTTGCCCATCCATGGAGCTGGTGGTGGTAGTTCTGTACTCGGTGGTGCCTCCAGCAGTGAACCCCCTCATCTACAGCATGAGGAACCAGGAGCTTAAAGATGCAGTGAGGAAACTATTTCTATACATTCTTCTTTATCATCAATAATGACTTAATTACTGTGATTATTATCATACCATTTTTGTCATTATACTTATTATCAAAATATAATATTAGAAATAATCCTAAGAGGACTACCTGGTTATTTGGGAAAATGAGATAATGATTTCGTTAAGTCTATTTTTATTAATATTTTAACAACATTTTATATTGATAGAAATAATGTTATTCTTATCCTTCTACATAACAAGTTTTAAAATTATTTTTAACCAGTCATAGAATCACAGAATCATTGCATGGCCTGGGCTGGAAAGGACCTCAAAGATCATCTAGTTCCAACCCCCCTACCATAGGCAGTGACACCTCCCAGGAGATCGTGGTTGCTCAGGACTTCATCTAACTTGCTCTTGAAGACCTGCAGGGATGGGGCATCCAATACCTCTGTGGAAAACCTGTTCCAGTGCCTCACCATCCTCTGAGTGAAAAATTTCCTGCTAACCTCTAATAGGAATTTCCCCTTTTAATTTAAAACCATTCCCCCTTGTCCTATCATTATCTACCTGAGTAGAGTCCTTCTCCATCCCTTTTATAAGGCTCTTTAAGTCTGCAACGACATCACCTTGGAGCTTTCTTTTCTGGTAGGCTGAACAGCCCCAACATTCTCAGCCTTTCTTCATAGGAGAGGTGCTCCAGCCCTCTGATCATCTTTGTGGCCTCCCTTTGGACCCACTCTAACAGCCCACACCCTTCTTGTGCTGGGGGCTCCAGACCTGGACGCAGGACTCCAAGTGGGGCCTCACAAGGGCAGAGCAGAGGGGGACAATCACCTGCCTCATCCTGCTGCCCACTCCTGTTGATGCAGCCCAGGATGCACTTGGCCTCCTGGGCTACAAGCACGCACTGCTGGCTCATGTTGAGCATTTCATGCAGCAGAACCCCCAGGTTCTCTGCAGGGCTGCTCTCAATGAGTTCTTCTCCCAGCCTATCCCCATGTTTGGGATTTCCCCGGCCCAGGTGCAGCACCTTGCACTTGAACTTTCTGAACGACTTCTTGACGCTCCTTAGGTTAACATGAGCCCATTTCTCAAACCTGTCCAGGTCCCCTTGGATGGCATCCCTGCCTCTGTTGCATTAACTACACCACTCAGCTTGGTGTCATCTGCACTCAGGGCCGCTGTCTATGTTGACGAAGATATTAAACAGTACTAGTCCGAGGATAGACCCCTGAGGGACACCACTCATCACCAGCCTCCACTTGGACATAGAGCCATTGACGACCACTCTCTGGTATGACCTTCAAGCCAACTCCTTATCCACTCAATGGTCCACCCATCAAATGTGTCTCTCTCCAATTTGGAGACCAGGATGCCATTTCTGACCGTGTCAAAGGTCTTACAGAAGTCCAAGTAGATGACATCAGTCGGTCTTTGCTTGTCGTCTGATGTGGTCACTCCATTGTAGAAAGCCACCAGATTGGTCCGGCACGATTTACCCTTTGGTGAAGCCATGCTGGGTGTCTCGGATCACCTCTTTGTCTTTCATGTGCCTTGAGATTGATTCCAGGAGGATCTTTTCCATGATCTTACCAGGCACTGAGGCGAGCCTCACTGTTCTGGAGATCCCTGGGTCCTCCTTTCTACCGTTCATCAAAAGGGGAGTGATGTTTCCCTTTTCCCAGTCACCAGGGACTTCACCCGACCGCCAGGACTATTCAGATAGGATGGAGAGAGGCTTGGCAACTACATCAGCCAGTTCCCTCAGGACCTGGGGTGCATGTCATAAGGCCCCATAGACTTATACTTGTTGAGTTTCATCAGGTGGTCTCGAACCTGCTCTTCACTTACACCAGGTGGGACTTTGACCCCCAGCCTCCATCTCTGGGTTCAGGGAAATGAAAGACTTGGGAAGCCTGACTGGCAGGGAAGACTGAAGAAAAGACATTGCTGAGTCCCTCAGCCTTCTCCATGTCTGTCATTACCAGTTCACCCTTCTCATCCATCAGAGGGGGTACACTCTCCTTGCCCTTTCTTTTCTGAGCCATATATCTATAGAATATGTTCCTTTTGTTCTTTGCATCCCCTCCCAAGCTCAGTTCCATCCATGCCTTGGATTTCCTTATCCCATCCCTGCACATCCGAAAAAAAACCATGCATGAGGGCCTGGGAAAAGAAACCCTGGACCATAGAAGCCATTCTGGAAACAAAACTTGTAGGTAGGAAGCACAGTTTTGTGGAGGTGCAGAGCTGATGGGCACATTGTGCAGGATGACCTTTGTGCCCTTTTCCCTCCTGACTACAATGCCACTTCCTTCTCAAGACTAGAGTAGCCAACAGAGGTGAGACAGATACTCTGGGATCAAGAATGTCATCAGAAAGCTGATCCCAATAAGATATGGGAGTTCAGCAGCAGCCTGGACAAGAGAGATGTGAGATTTTGGGGTGGGAAGAAGAGCTTGGCCAGAAGAAAATTATGATTTTGTAGAGGTAAGAGGGGTCATGTAATGTAGATGCTGCAGTAACACTGACTTAAAACAGTCATGTATGGCCCTTACCTTACTTGAACCAGGAATTTTAATCCCTAAACCTAAATGGTACTACAACACTCTCAAAGGAATCCGTTTTCTCTCTTGCTAACCCTGATCCCTTTCCTTAACACTAACATTAAAATGGTCTATTTAACCCTAGACTTCTTGGCAGACCTAAAAACCCTAAGCCGCAGAGCTTGTCCATACCTTAACCGCAGACTGACACCACAAGGTGAGCACCAAAGACTCCCACTAAAACTTTGCTTCATCTCTAACCCAGAAAGTGAAAAACAGGTGCCTAGGGGGCTAGAGAGAGGTCAGCTCTGCCTCAGGATCTCCTGCCCCAGCAGGAGGAATGTGACTGTGGCAGTGACTGGGAGGTCACTTCCTCACTGTGATTTGTGCTATTAGAGTGTAGTTGTCAAACATGTTGTCCTTTAACCTGGCAAGTTGCTCAGCACCACACAGCAGTTAGCTCACACCAACCCCCCAAATGCTTATGTGTTGAGATAAGGGCAGTTTAACGGACCGAAAGGGAAGAGAAATAATAACAGTAGCTTTTATGATGATGATGATTATTATTATTATTATCTTTGTTGTTGTTGTTTTATTATTATTATTATTATTGTTGTTGTTGTTGTTGTTATGTACAAAGCAAGCTGTGCACAGTGCAATTGCTCATTACTTACTGATGTCCAGCCCATCCCCAAATGGTAGAACATTGTGGTAACCACCTGCACCTGCTCTTGTTTGACCTTCAACAACTCCACAAACGGAAGGCTCCTCCCAGAGACTGGGCAAGGTAGATGTCCTGGTTCCAGTTAGGACAGAGTTAATTTTCCTCCTAGTAGCTGGTAGGGTGCTATGTTTTGGATTAGGATGAGAAGAGCGCTGATAACATGCTGATGTTTTAATTGTTGCAGAGCAGTGTTTACACCAGGGCAAGGACTTTTCGGCTTCTCGCTCTGTCCTGCCAGCGAGCAGGCTGGGGGTGCAGCAGGAGCTGGGAGGGGACAGACCCAGGACAGCTGACCCCAACTGGCCACAGGGGTATTCCATACCATCTGGCGTCATGCTAAACAATATATAGGGGTGGCTGGCCGGGGTGGGGGGCCGGCTGCTCGGGGATAAGCTGGGCATCGGTCAGGGGGTTGTGAGCAATTGCATTGTGCATCACTTGTTTCTTACACATTATTATTGTTAATACTATTATCATTATCACTATTATTATTATTATTGTTATTATTATACTCCTGTCTTAATAAACTGTCTTTATCTCAACTCACCGGCTTCACTTTCCCGTTTCTCTCCCCCATCCCAGAGAGGGAGGGGGGAGGGTGAGCGAACGGCTGTGTGGTGTTTAGCTGCCAGCCGGGTTAAACCACAACAGCCCTTTTGGCGCCCAACGTGGGGCTCGAAGGGTTGAGATATCGACAGATTTGACCTGAGTGTATTAAACTAAAATTGGTATAAGTATTGGACCTGCTTAATAGTTGCTAGTCACGATGTTGATTACCTTAATCTCCGGTCTGCTGTGCCTGTTTTCCAAATTGAGTTTTATAGCGCGTTGCTTTCTGTATGTGCTCCCTGTTGCACTGTTTATCCTTTCTGGGCCCTGGTTTAAGATTGTTATGGTACTGTGCGGTGTAACAATGGCTTATGAAATGATGAAATATCTGGTCACAACTCTAACCTGGTATTTGTACTCAGCACTGACGTCGACTCTATACTTTGGAAACCATATCTCGGAAACTATTAGCAATTACACCTATTGCCTGTTTTCGTTAGGGAGCCAATCTGTGAAGGGGACAGGGGAAGACATGTTTCCCTACCTGTTCACTCTCCCTTTCTCCTTCACCACCCTCTTATCCCCCGAGTTAGTTATGGTGGTTCTCCGAGATGTTGAATATCCTTGGGATACTCAGACCAGCCTGCTCTTGTTGTTATGTCTCCTGAATACGCTTCAGGTTTTGTTGAGGGTTAAACAACTACTTAGGAATCTCATCCGGAGATCTGTCTTGAGGTGGGATAGTTGCGAGTGGCAGGGAGTGTGGGAGGATATGGGCAGGTTTCTAGAGCAGTGGTCACCTCCAGTGTTTTGGACATTCACCCCTGAACAACTGCAAAATCCTAAAAAGCTGGCAGAATGTTTGAAAAAAGGTGTCATGACTCTGGCAGTTCCAAAGTGACACAAATCACTGTAGCGTGCTGGGGTCTGGCTTGTTCCTATCGAGCTGCAATTGATGCTACTATCAACCTAGCTCCAGCTCCTGCAGCTGCTCCAGCTCCTGCAGCCACTCCACTTCCAGCTCCTGCAGCCGCTCCAGTTCCTGCTCCCGAAGCCACTCCAGCCCCTGCAGCAGCTCCAGCTCCTGCAGCTGCCCCCACTCCTGTGGCTGGGTCAGAGAAAGGAGCTGTAGCAGTGCAAGTTGACCCCGCAGAGGGTATTCCAACCCCTGTGGCAGACCCTGTGGCTGGGTCAGAGAAACAAGCTGTAGCAGCGCAAGTTGCCCCTGTAGACAAGGTGAAAAAATGGTATAGAGACTCAGGTAGTTTAGAACGCAGACAGTCTTCTGCTAGGTCTGGGTATAGAGAAGATGAGGCTGGGCCATCAAAGGTGCAGGAGGATGAAGACGAGGATGAGGATGTCGAAAAATCAACAGTAACTACCCGGACTCTATACCAGCGTGAGCTACGAGATGTGCGAAAAGATTTTGGTCGCTGTATAGGTGAGCAGCTTGTCACCTGGCTGCTCCAGTGCTGGGACACCGGAGCCAATTGTGTGGAATTAGAGGGCAGGGAAGCCAGGCGGCTGGGATCCCTTGCTAGAGACGCAGGCATTGACAAAGCAATTGGAGATGGAGCACGATCTCACAGCCTCTGGAGGCGTCTCCTGTCAGCTGTGAAGGAAAGGTATCCCTTCAAGGAAGAACTTGTATGTCTACCAAGCAAATGGACCACCATGGAGAAGGGAATTCAGTACCTGAGGGAATTGGCCATACGGGAAGCAATATATAAAGACCTAGACGACGCACAAACATCCACAGATCCAGATGAAGTCCAGTGTACACGACCCATGTGGCGGAAGTTTGTACAGAGTGCACCATCATCATATGCCAGCTCATTGGCAATACTAACCTGGAAAGAGGATGAGCAACCCACAGTGGATGAAGTGGCTAAACAACTCAGGCAGTACGAAGGAAATCTCTCCTCTTCCCTACAGGCCTGCGTCTCGGCTGTGGAGAAACTCTCTGAAGAGTTCCACCAACTTAAGGAGAATTTATCTTCCCCTCCACCTGAACGAACCAGTGTCCACCAGCTAAAAGAGAATACTTTGGAGAAACTTTCTTAAGAGGTCCACCAACTTAAAGAGAGTTTATTTTCCTCCCCACCTGTACAAACCAGTGTCTCAGCTATTAGGGGTAAACGTTCATCTATGCAAGGAAGACAATATGGTGGGCACACACACCGCGCCACCCTGTGGTTTTACCTCCGTGACCATGGAGAGGCCATGAGAAAATGGGATGGAAAATCTACTGCGACCCTAGAGGCACGGGTACGTGAATTGCAAACGAAAACAATTGGGAAAAAGGGGTTCTCTGAAAAGTTTGCTGCTCCAACTTCCAGCAGGCAGTCCTTTAAACACAGAAACGAAGATTCTGACCAGGACTAGAGGGGCCCTGCCTCCAGCTAGGGGGAGGAAAGGGACAATCGAGTTTATTGGACTGTGTGGATTCGATGGCCTGGCACGTCAGACGCACAGAAGTATAAGGCTTTGGTAGACACCGGTGCACATTGTACTCTAATGCCATCAAGCTATAAAGGGCCAGAGCCCATCTGTATTTATGGTGTGACGGGGGGATCCCAGCAGTTAACTGTATTGGAGGCTGAAGTGAGTCTAACCGGGAATGAGTGGCAAAAGCACCGTATTGTGACTGGCCCAGATGCTCCGTGCATCCTTGGCATAGACTGTCTTAGAAGAGGATATTTCAAGGACCCAAAAGGGTTCCGCTGGGCTTTTGGCATAGCTGCCTTGCGGACAGAGGATGTTAAACAGTTGTCTACCTTGCCTGGTCTCTCAGAGGACCCTTCTGTTGTGGGGTTGCTGAGGGTTGAAGAACAGCAAGTGCCGATCGCTACCACAACTGTGCACCGGCGGCAATATCGCACCAACCGAGACTCCCTGAGTCCCATCCATAAGCTAATTCGTCAACTGGAGAGCCAAGGAGTGATCAGCAAGACTCATTCACCTTTTAATAGTCCCATATGGCCAGTGCGAAAGTCTAATGGTGAGTGGAGACTAACAGTGGACTATCGTGGCCTGAACGAAGTCACGCCACCACTGAGTGCTGCAGTGCCGGACATGCTAGAACTCCAGTATGAACTGGAATCAAAGGCAGCCAAGTGGTATGCCACAAATGATATCGCTAATGCATTTTTCTCCATCCCTCTAGCAGCACAGTGCAGGCCACAGTTTGCTTTCACTTGGAGGGGAGTCCAATATACTTGGAATCGGCTGCCCCAGGGGTGGAAATACAGCCCTACCATTTGCCATGGACTGATCCAGTCTGCGCTGGAGCAGGGGGAAGCTCCTGAATACCTGCAGTACATCGATGACATCATTGTGTGGGGTGACACTGCAGAAGAAGTTTTCGAGAAAGGGAAGAAAATAGTCCAAATCCTTCTGAAGGCCGGTTTTGCCATAAAACAGAATAAAGTTAAAGGACCTGCACGAGAGATCCAGGTTTTAGGAATAAAATGGCAAGATGGACGTCGTCAAATCCCAATGGATGTGATCAACAAGATAACAGCTATGTCTCCACCAACTAGCAAAAAAGAAACACAAACTTTCCTAGGTGTCGTGGGGTTTTGGAGAATGCATATTCCAAATTACAGTCTGATTGTAAACCCGCTCTACCAAGTAACCCGTAAGAAGAATGCTTCTGAATGGGGCCCTGAGCAACGACAAGCCTTTGAACAAATTAAGCAGGAAATAGTTCATGCAGTAGCCCTCGGGCCAGTCCGAACAGGACCAGATGTAAAGAATGTGCTCTACACCGCAGCCGGGGAGAATGGTCCCACCTGGAGCCTCTGGCAGAAAGAACCTGGGGAAACTCGAGGTCGACCCCTGGGGTTTTGGAGTCGGGGATACAGAGGATCTGAGGCCCGCTATACTCCAACTGAAAAGGAGATATTGGCAGCATACGAAGGAGTTCGATCTGCTTCGGAAGTGGTCGGTACTGAAGCGCAGCTCCTCCTGGCACCCCGACTGCCGGTACTAGGCTGGATGTTCAAAGGAAGGGTCCCCTCTACACATCATGCAACTGATGCTACATGGAGCAAGTGGGTTGCACTGATTACTCAGCGGGCTCGAATAGGAAACCCCAGTCGCCCAGGAATCTTGGAGGTGATTATGGACTGGCCAGAAGGCAAATACTTTGGGATATCATCAGAGGAGGAGGTGGTTCGTGCTGAAGAAGACCCCCTGTACAACAAGCTACCGGAAAAAGAGAAGAAATATGCCTTGTTCACTGATGGGTCCTGTCGTATTGTGGGAAAGCATCGGAGATGGCAAGCTGCTGTATGGAGTCCTACACGACGAGTTGCAGAAGCTGCTGAGGGAGAAGGTGAATCGAGTCAGTTTGCAGAAGTGAAAGCCATTCAGCTGGCTTTAGATATTGCTGAACGAGAAAAGTGGCCAGTTCTCTATCTCTGTACTGATTCATGGATGGTAGCAAATGCCCTGTGGGGGTGGTTACAGCAATGGAAGCAGAACAACTGGCAGCGCAGGGGCAAGCCCATCTGGGCTGCTGCATTGTGGCAAGATATTGCTGCCCGGGTAGAGAACCTGGTTGTAAAGGTACGCCATGTAGATGCTCATGTGCCCAAGAATCGGGCTACTGAAGAACATCAAAACAACGAGCAGGTGGATCAGGCTGCTAAGATTGAAGTGGCTCAGGTGGACCTGGACTGGCAACATAAAGGTGAATTATTTATAGCCCGATGGGCCCATGACACCTCAGGCCATCAAGGGGTGGACCTGACCATGGACACTATAGCACAGGTTATTCACGATTGTGAAACATGTGCTGCAATCAAGCAAGCCAAACGGTCAAAGCCTCTTTGGTATGGAGGACGATGGCTGAAATATAAATATGGAGAGGCCTGGCAGATTGATTACATCACACTCCCTCAAACCCGTAGCGGCAAACGCCACGTACTTACAATGGTGGAAGCAACCACCGGATGGCTGGAAACATATCCTGTGCCCCATGCCACCGCCCGGAACACTATCCTGGGCCTTGAAAAGCAAGTCCTATGACGACATGGCACCCCAGAGATAACTGAGTCAGACAATGGGACTCATTTCCGAAACAACCTTATAGACACTTGGGCCAAAGAACATGGTATTGAGTGGGTGTATCACATCCCCTATCATGCACCAGACTCTGGAAAAGTTGAACGATACAATGGACTGTTGAAGACTACACTGAAAGCAATGGGTGCTGGGACATTCAAAAATTGGGATACACATTTGGCAAAGGCCACCTGGTTAGTCAATACTAGGGGATCTGCCAACTGAGCTGGACCTGCCCAGTCAAGCCTGTTACGTACTGTAGAAGGGGATAAAGTCCCTGTAGGGCACGTAAGAAACATGCTGGGTAAAACAGTCTGGGCTACTCCTGCCTCAGGAAAAGGCAAACCCATTCGTGGGATTGCTTTTGCTCAGGGACCTGGATGCACTTGGTGGGTACTGCAAAAGAATGGGGAGGTCCGGTGTGTACCTCAAGGGGATTTGATACTGGGTGAGAATAGCCCATGAGTTGAATTGTAGTATGTTAATTATTATATAATACTGTTTGTCATCACTACCATGATTGCTATATATCATAGATGAAAATGGTGATTAATTACAAGGTATTGGAAAGAGTGTAACCTGAGCATGACATAAATGGTATGGAATAAGGGGTGGATATCTGTCCTGGTTTCAGTTAGGACAGAGTTAATTTTCCTCCTAGTAGCTGGTAGGGTGCTCTGTTTTGGATTAGGATGAGAAGAGCGCTGATAACATGCTGATGTTTTAATTGTTGCAGAGCAGTGTTTACACCAGGCCAAGGACTTTTCAGCTTCTCGCTCTGTCCTGCCAGCAGGCAGGCTGGGGGTGCAGCAGGAGCTGGGAGGGGACAGACCCAGGACAGCTGACCCAAACTGGCCAAAGGGGTATTCCATACCATCTGACGTCATGCTAAAGAATATATAGGGGTGGCTGGCCGGGGTGGGGGGCCGGCTGCTCGGGAATAGGCTGGGCATCGGTCAGCGGGTGGTGAGCAATTGCATTGTGCATCACTTGTTTTCTTACACATTATTATTATTAATACTATTATCATGATCACTATTATTATTATTGTTATTATTATTTTCATGTCTTAATAAACTGTCTTTATCTCAACTCACCGGCTTCACTTTCCCGTTTCTCTCCCCCATCCCAGAGAGGGAGGGGGGAGGGTGAGTGAAGGGCTGTGTGGTGTTTAGCTGCAGCCGGGTAAAACCACAACAGTTCCATGTTGCATTTTTGTGCTCAGTCTGTGAAGCTCAGGTACTGAGAGGAGAATGATGTAACCGCTTGAGAAGTTAAAGTGAGAAGGAAAAGTTGAAGTGACTTGGAGTATTAATGGGCCCCTCTGAGGGCTGTTACTAACAAAGCTTCCCCAGGGACTTGTTAGGGCACATAATTGGAGGCCATGATTCCAGACAGGCAAAGTGCTGTGCTGAGAAAATTCTTGGTTGGTTTTGGTGAAGCAGAAGGGCCAAGGCCTGACCGCAGCCACTGGGAGGGGAGATCCTGCACCCCTCCGTCTGGCTCAGGGTTCTTGTTGGGGTCTGTATGATGTGGTGGGCAGTGTGATTCCATGAGAAGAACGTCCTTGCGGCCTGTCAGCTAAGCAGACAGAAGTCACCTCACCAGCATCTCCCAAGCCCTGGGCCTGCTGCTGGCCTTGCAGCTTCTTGGCTAGACACAGCCAAGCCTTGGGCCTCCTGCTGTCCAGTCCTGGCCTCAAGCAGAAGGGACAGGACAAGCCCTCTGCGGGCCTTCTTTGTGTCTGGGTCCTCCTGGGGATGGAGGCAGAGGGGATCCCACAGGCAGCATGCCAAGCAGGGGCCTTCTGCTGGCCTAGCAGGGCCACTGGCAGATGTCATCCCCAAAGTGCAGATCCCAGGGAGAAGCCAAGGGTGACCTGCCACCTCCAGACACAAGGGACCTCACAGTCCCTTTGCGTGACACGTTCCTGCTGCTGCCCTATCAGCTGCAGAGACAGAAGTGACCTCCCAGTCACTGCCCCAGTCCCATTCCTCCTGCTGGGGCAGGAGATCCTGAGGCAGAGCTGAGCTCAGCAGAGCATTCCCACTTATCTCCTCCTTGTGGCCCACAAGCTGATCAGATCCACGGCCCCTCACATCCATCTCTGAATGTCATGTGACTGCACAACAACCTCACTCTTTCTGCCCTGCCCCAAGGGGCCAAGCACCTTACGTTAAGGGTTAAAAAGTGTCTGAAGGTGGGGAGGTTAATACACAGGAACAAGTGCTTTCTCTGTTTGGTGTTCAGGTTTTGATTAAGGACCTGGGCTCACTTTTCTGGGTTACAATTTAATCAAATATTTCATGGGCAGGTTTGGTTTTCTGCTTACGGTGTCAAGGTCTGTGGTTAGGGTATGACCAAGCTTTGTGATTTAGGGTTTTGTTTAGGTCTGCCAAGAAGACTAGGGTTAAATAAAGCATTGAAATCTAGTGTTAAGGGGAGGGATCAAGGTAAGGAAAAGTGTAAGGGTAAGGGAAAGTATTTTGGCTTCAAGGGTTTCTTTGAGGTCAAGCATTAGAGTAGTAGATCGCTGTTATGGTGTGGAGTAGCATTTAGGTTTGCGAATTAAGTTTACTGGTTGAAGCCGGTGAAGGGCTTCGTGTGACTGTTTTAAGTCACGGTTACAGCAGCATCAGCATAACCTGAACTTTCTTACCTCTACAAAATCCTTAGTTTCTGCTGGCCAAGCCCCTATTCCCTCCTCAAATCTCACATCTCTCCTGTCCATGCTTCTCCTGACCTCTCCATATCAGTCATCTTCTTAGGGGCACGTTAATGCTGGCTTTCATGATCTCAGCTTATCCATCACACCTCTGCTGGCTACTCTATTTCTGAGAAAAGTGGCACTTAAGACACGATGGAAAAGGACACAAAAGTCCATCAGAGCGCCCTGCACAATGTGCCCAGCAGCTCTGCACCTCCAGAAATGTGCTGTTCCTGCCTACAAGTTTTCTTTCCAGAATGGCTCCTATGGATCCAGGGTAACTTTTCCCAGGCCCTCGCTTCCCCAGGCCACACCACTCTTGCCCGCAGGCCCCACGTGTCTCTCCAACCCTCCTCTCTTCCCCTGCAGTAGTGGCACCTCACCGCAGCAGGTTGGGGCATCTCCAGGCTCAGGGGTGTTTCCTGAGGGCCTGCCCCGTGTGGGGAGTGGCGGGGAGGAGGAGAGCAAGGTCAGCTCCTGGGGCATGGCTGAGCACAGCCCAGCCATCCCGCACCGCGGGCAGGCCCCTTCTCCCAGGCTGAGGCACACACGCAAGGTGGACACTTCTCCATCAGCCCAGCTTCACGCAGGGCCCTTCAGCCCTGCCCCTGTGCTGGGACTCGCCTCCTCCTCCTCCACCCACAGACATACATTGCTTTCCATCTGGGGACCCAGGCAGGACTTTAAGGATCTGCTAAAGCCCTGAATTTCCATGTTTTTCATAGTCTTCACACAAGTCTTCCTCCTGCCATCCCCAATGCCTAGCCCTGCCTTCCGGGTGGAACTCAGTAACGTGGTGCTCAGCAATAAATAATGGGGTCATCTTTCCAAGAGAGGGTAGAAATTTCTTGGGGGCAGGCTGCAGAGATGATGAAGTATTGCGTCTTCTTCAGGGCTTTAAATAAGGTCTCCCCAATTACTTTGCAGTCTTATGGGCCTTCACCCGCTGGCTCTTCACAGCCTCCCCTGGCGTTGCAGAGCCCTCCTTAGCCTCTGGACACCTCAGATTCACTTTTCCCCCTAAAAGACTCTTCCTTGGATGGTCACTCATTTTAAGAGGTCCTAATCACTACCCACTGAGCAC
This sequence comes from Anser cygnoides, assembly GCF_040182565.1. NCBI lineage: Eukaryota > Metazoa > Chordata > Aves > Anseriformes > Anatidae > Anser > Anser cygnoides. The sequence continues at coordinate 3,220,673 of NC_089902.1, read as the reverse complement.
ATTGTCCCTGCAGATCCCCTGACATCTGCTGCCAGCTCCAGATTCCTCTCCAGGCTGGAATCTGCCATCAGCCCCACTGCAGGGGGCACAGTCCCATGCAGATGAGTCCAAGACCAGTTGTCATCTGCTTGGGTAAGTGCCACCATAAAGGGAGTTCTTGGTCCAGCCCTTGGTCCCTCACAGACCGCCCTGGGACTTTCAGCCTGTGTCCTTCCCTCCATGAAGAAGCCCAGAAAACAGAAGAGCAGGGAGCAACCCCTTGGCTCTGTTCCTGATAGCACATTTGGAAGAGGTGCCCAGGCTTCTGGGTTTGCCCTGAGCAGCCCCTTTTGTTACTGTGGTGCTAGCCCGGAGGCCAGCTGTGAGCCAGGGCTGCACAGTGCCTGCTGCTGCCTGCAGCCACAGGGATGTCACTGCAGAGAGAACAGGACTGTCACCAAGGTACATGAGACCTCAAGACTAACACAGATACAAGAGCACAGGAGGAACACACTGGAAGGCAAAAGAGAGCAGCAGTTGAAAGGCCACGTCCTGCTGCTGGCCATGGCCATGGCTCCAGGGAAGCAGCAGGGGCCCTGAGCCCTCCTGCGTGCTGGGGCTGCTCCCCCAGCTCCAAAGCAGATGGGAAGAGACAGCAGCTGAGTGCAATGAGCTTCTGATGACTTCCTTATTGGGTATATCTATACAGGAAACTGGCATCTCTGGGAAAATGATTAACAAGTAGGAGGATAAAAAATATATTATTTAAATCAGAAACAAGATTTTCAGAATATAATAATACAGACAAATATTAACAAAAAATTGTCTTACATTTTTTTGAGGAAACATAGTAATTTTGATTTTATGCATATTATTATATGTAAATATATTGAAGAATTGTGTATTCTAGAACTGTCTTCACTGAATTCCTTAGTTCCTTATTCCTGATGCTGTAGATGAGGGGGTTCACTGCTGGAGGCACCACTGAGTACAGAAATGACAACACCATGTTCAGGGATGGGGAGGAGATGGAGGGGGGCTTCAGGTAGGCAAACATGCCAGTACTGATAAACAGGGACACCACTGCCAGGTGAGGGAGGCAAATGGAAAAGGCTTTGTGCCGGCCCTGCTCAGACGGCATCCTCATCACAGCCCTGAAAATCTGGACATAGGACAGCACAATGAAGACGAAGCAACCAATACCTAAACAGAAGGTGATTGCAGTAAGCCCAGCTTCCCTGAGGTATGCATCTGAGCAGGAGAGCTTGAGGATCTGGGGGATCTCACAGAAGAACTGGTCCACAGCATTGCCTTGGCAGAGGGGCAGGGAAAATGTAGTGGCCGTGTGCAGGACAGCATTGAGAAAGCCACTGCCCCAGGCAGCTGCTGCCATCTGGGCACAAGCTCTGCTGCCCACGAGGCTCCCGTAGTGCAGGGGCTTGCAGATGGCAACGTAGCGGTCATAGGACATGACCGTGAGAAGGGAAAACTCTGCTCCAAGCAAGAAGACTAAAAAGAGGACTTGGACAGCACATCCTTGATAGGAGATGGCCCTGGTGTCCCAGAGGGCATTGGCCATGGCTTTGGGGAGAGTGGTGGAGATGCAGCCCAGGTCGAGGAGGGCGAGGTTGAGGAGGAAGAAGTACATGGGGGTGTGGAGGCGGTGGTCGCAGGCTATGGCGGTGAGGATGAGGCCGTTGCCCAGGAGGGCAGCCAGGTAGATGCCCAGGAAGAGCGCAAAGTGCAGGAGCTGCAGCTCCCGCGTGTCTGCAAATGCCAGCAGGAGGAACTCACTGATGGCACTTCTATTGGACATCTGCTTTTTTGGGGATGTGGTCCTGCACAAAGAGAAAGAACAGTAATAACGTACAACAGACTTATCAGAGGAAAATTCAATTTTCTCATTAAAAGACATCAAAAAGATTGTCCACTTGCAGGCAGGTATTTTGAAGTTCCCTTTAATGACTTCGAACTGATTCTGAGTTTCTCTGCGAGAAGAGTACTCTTCTGTGGGCAATGGAAGAATCAGTCATAGCTGAAGGTAGCAACATGGTAGGAACATGGGGTAGTCTCAGATTCACTTCACTCCTGATATAGAAGAGATTTCCCCAGTTTTGCTCCTAGTTCATCACAGAGCAGACGTGTGGAGATTTACTTATTTATTTGTTTCTTTGTTTGTTTGATTTGTCCTCTTTGTTCAGCTGTCCCACCACACCTGAGGAGTGTTTCTAAGGCATAAATCCTGGGCTTTCTGCTGCACTCCAAGTGAAGCCCTGTAGGTCCTCAGAGTCACAGATACTGCCTTGTTAGAGCAGAGTGCCCTTCAGAGAGGAGAGGCAGTCAGTCCATCAGTCCTGGTCTCATCTGCCCTGTGTTGGCAGGTCTTTGAGCTCCAGGACAATTCTCCTCCTATTTTCCTAGAGTTGTAGAATCCTCTAGAAGCTGTAGAATATCCTGACTTGGAAGGGTTCCACAAGGATCATCAGATCCCACCCCTGAATCTGTACATGAACACCCAAAAATCAGTCCATATGCCTGAGGGGGTTGCCCAAATGTTTGTTGAATTCTGACAGCCTCAGCGCTGTGAACACTTCCCTGGGGTAGCTGTTCCAGTGCCTACAGAAGCTGGCTACTGCTGAGTTTTTCTAAAAGAGAAATCGTGGGCATTTCTCCTGCACTTGAAGGGAAACTTTGTGGATCCTCAGAAAAAAGGGACGGGCTCTATAGTGCAGTGTCCTTTAGTGATGACAGGCAATGTGTCCCTCAGTGCTGGTCTCAGCTGCCCTGTGAGAGCTGCAGGAAAGCTGTACTCAGTTGTTCAAATGAAAAGAACCAGGACACTGCTGAGAGCAGAGGAATCCTGGCTCCAAGGGCCCACCTCCAGACCCCTCACCCTGTCCCCGTACTCCCCTTCCCCCAAGCACCCCGAGGGCTCACCCCATGGGCAGGTGAAACCCCCATCCCCAGGCAGCCTGGGAACAAGAGCAGCAGCAGCACGGCCAGGTGGAGAAGCCAGCAGGAATGGCAGCGTGCTGCTGGCAGGGGAGGCAAGGCCAGGGAGGGACAGACGGACACTCAGCACACCCTCCTGTGCTGCAGCTCTGCCTGCAGAGGAGGCAGCTCCTGCTCATTGCAAACGATCTGTGCTCACCTCAAGCCTGCGGACACCTTCCAAAGGCAGGGCGTATCAGGGCTTTTGTAGCTCATAAAGATCACCTAGGATAAAGCCTGAGAGGACCACAGTGATGATGTTGGTGCAGTCTGTGGGCTGATGTGTGGGAAGGGACTTTATGAATTTCATTGATGACATATTGGTCCCTCACTGCCATGTTCCAGGAGTCTCAGTCTCCTGCAAAATCCTGACAACTCATTACCGTGAAACCTGCCTCCCCTCCACTGCAGGAATCTGAAAGCACATCCGACAGAAAAAGTCTTGCCTTTCTGGTAGCCCCTGCCTTGGTCTTTCTCTTGAAAAATGCAATCATAAATGCCATTCTCTAAAGCATTTTGTACTCATTTCTGGAGAAACAGAGAGACAACTATCCCGACAGATGCTATCAGGCATCGGATGTGCCAGCTGTAGAAGACCCCTCTGGCAACCCCACCTGCATGGCCCTGCTGCCAGAGACTCACGGTGCCAAGGGCCTGCAGATCTGTCCTGCCACACGCTGCCCTCTGTTGCTGCGCTCCTCACTGCCTCCAAGCCCTCTCTCCTGCTCTCCTGTCCCCGTGCCAGCTGCGGTCAGAGCCCCCAGCTCTTCTGTGCTGTGCACAGGAGCTGCTCCTGGGCACAGCTGTCTCTTTGCAGCACTGCCCGCTTGCCACGAGCTCCCCTTGGGCCCAGGAGCCCGGCCCAGCTCAGCAGCACAGCACCCGACCATGGCATCGCTTGCTCTGTGCCATTGGGCTCCCTCGAGGTGTCCCCAGTGCCTCAGGGCTGACAGCTCCCGAAGGCAGCAGGGTCTCTGCTGGGCTGTGGTGTCTGAAGCAGGCTGACATCATCGCCGACTGCTCCTCTTTGTAGAAGTCAGAGACTGATTTTTACAAGTGTGATTTGTGCTGTTGGACTGTGGTTGTCAAACACGTTGTGCTTTAACCCGTCAGCCACCTTAGCACCACACAGATGTTAGTTGACACCCACCCCCAAAAGAAAATGGGTTGAAATAAAGGTAGTTTAAATGGACAGAAATTGAATAGATAGTAATAACTTTAACAATACTACTAATAAATAATAATAATTTTTATTTTTATTATTATTATATGTATAAAGCAAGTGATGCACAATGCAATTGCTCATCACCCACTGACCGATGCCCAACCTTTCCCCAAGCAGGGGTCCCCCTGAACCTGACCAGCCTGCATTAGGATCTCCTGTGCAGATCCCTTGACCTTACTTTGGTTTAGGGCAATACAAGCTTTCAGAAGGATTAGGACTATTTTCTTCCCTTTCTCAAATACTTCTTGAGCTGTGTTGCCCCATGTGATGACGACATCAATGTACTGGAGGTGTTCAGGAGCTTCCCCCTCTTCCAGGGCAGTCTGGATCAGCCCATGGCAAATGGTAGGGCTGTGTTTCTACCCCTGGCGCAGTCCATTCCAGGTGGACAGGACGCCCCTCCAACTGAAAGCAAAGTGTGGCCTTCACACTGCTGCCAAAGGGATGGAGAAAAATGCATTAGCAGTATTAATTGTGGCAGAGCGCTTGGCTGCCTTTAACTCCAGTTCGTACTGAATGAAGTTCTAGCATGCCCAGCACAGCAGCACTCAGCGGTGGTGTGACTTCATTCAGGCACAGAAGCCCACCGTTCTCTTCCACTCACCATTAGAATTTTGCAGTGTCCATATGGGACTCCTAAAGGGTGAGCAAGTGTTGCTGATCACTCCTTGACTCTGCAGTCAATGAACCAGCTCATGCATGGGAATCAGGGAGTCTCTGTGAGTGCAATACTGCCTCAGGTGCGCTGTTGTGGTAGCGATTGGCACCTGCTGCTCATTGGCCATCAGCACCTGCACAGCAGAAGGTTCCTGTGAGAGAGTGGGCAAGGTAGACAACTGTTTGATGGCCTCCGTCTCCAGGGGAGTCATGCCCAAAGTCCATCCAGTAAACGTTTGGATCTTTGAAGTAACCTCTCCTGATTTAGTCTATGCCAAGGTTGCACAGAGCCTCCAGGCCAGTCCCAATGGGTTGCTTTTGCCACTCCTTCCCAGTTAGGCTCACTTCAGCCTCCAGTACAGTTAACTCTTGGGTTTGATGTGCCAGGCCAATACTCCTCAGAGTCCAATACACCCGATTGTCCCCTTCCTCCCCCTGGATGGAGGCTGGGCCCCTCTAGGCCTGCTCATAGTATTCATTATTCTGTTTGGAGGACTGTCTCCTAGAAACTGGAGCAGTAATTTTCTCAGAAGAACCACTTTTTGTGAATGTTTTTCTTGCGCTTCATGTATCCGTGCCTCTAGGGTGGAGGTAGGGTAGATTTTTGCATCCCATTTTCTCATGGCCTTTCCATGGTCACACAGTTAAAACCACAGGGTGGCACGTAGTATGCACGCACTATATCAACTTTCTTGAGCAAAGGGATGTTTACACCTGACAGCTGAGCTATTGGTTCGCGCAGGTGGGGAGGAAGATGTATCCTCTTGTAGTTCTTGCACCTCATGAGAAAGTTTCTCTCAAGATGAGATGCAGGCCCATAGGGAAGAAGAGAAACTTTCTTTGTAATGCCGGAGTTGGCTAGCCGATTCATCCATGTGGGTTCCTCTTGGTCTTTCCAAGTCACTAATGCCAGTGAGTTGGCATATGCTGATGGTGTGCTCTGTACAAACTTCTGCCGCATGGGTCGTGTGCACTTGACTTCACCTGGATCTTTGGATAGCTGTTCATTTTCTAGGTTTCTACAAATCACCTTCAGCATGGCTAATTCCCTCAGATACTGGATACCCCTCTCCATGTTGGTCTACTTTCCTGGTTGACCTACAAGGTCTTCCTTCAAGGGATACTTTTCCTTGACACCTGACAGGATTAAGTTTCTTGTGCCCTTTTGCAATGGCTTTGTCATTCACCCCTTCCTTAGGGGGGGATCCAAGCTGCTTGGCTTCCCTGCCCTCTAATTCCAGGCTATTGGCCCTGTTCTCCCAGCACTGGAGCAGCCAGGTGACAATGTGCTCACCAAGATGATGGCTGAAATCTTTTCCCATATCTCCTAGCTAACACTGGGATAGGGACCACTTGGTTTCTGATGCTTATATGTTTTCTTCTTTTTTGTCATCCTGCTTCCATGATGGCCCAACTTTGGAGAAACCTGCCTTATCTTCTTCCATATTTCTTGTCTTGGTAGGAGTTTCTTTCCTTTCTAAAGAAAAACTGACTTCCACACCCATTGGTTTCTCTTTCATAAAGAGGCAACCAACAGTGGCACAGGCTGGTTCTCTGGCCCATCGCAGGGGCTGGAGTGGCTGCAGGGCCCATCACAGGAGTTGTTCTGGCTGCAGGGCCTTTCAGAGGAGTTGGAGTGGCTGCAGAGCCTATTGCAGGTTTTGGAGTGGCTCTAGGGCCTGTCACAGGGGTTGGTTTAACTTTGGGCACACCTCAGGAGCTCAGAGGTGAAGTTCGAAAGCACTGGATGTGCCCACTGCTCTAGGTGCCTGCCCAGATCCTCCCACACTCCCTGCCACTCCTAACCCTCCTGCCTCTGGACAGATCTCTAGATGGCATGCTTAAGTGGTTGTTTGACTTTAAACAAAAGCTGAAACACATTCAGGAGACATAACAATAGGAACACGTTGGTTTGACCATCCCAAGGATATTCAAAGCTTTGAAGAGCTAGTGTAAGTAGCCTGGAGGAGAAGGGGAGGTGAAGGAGAAAGGGAGAGTGAAGCAGTGGGGAAAAGTGTCCTCCCCTTGTCTCCCCCATGCCTTGGTTTCCTGAGGAGAAAAGGTCAAGAGTGTAATTCTTAATAGTTTCTGAGAGATGGCTCCCAAGGTACGGAGGTAATGGCAATGCTGAGTACAAGTACCAGATTAGTTTCATGACCAGGAATTTTATCATATCATAAGCCAGTGTTACACGATACAAGAAAAGAATAAACTTGAAGCAGCCATCAGAAAAGATAAACAGCATGACAGGGGAGACATACAGGAAGTCATGTGCTGTACAACAAAGATCTGAAATTGAGCACAACAGACCTGAGATTAAAAAAAAAAAGAAAAAAAAAAAGAAAGAAAATCATCTTTGTGATCAGCAACTATTAAAATCGACTCATGCTTATAAAGGCTTTCTTTTAACATGCTGTGGTGAGATCTGTCATTGGCTCAAAGTTTGTGCTCCATGTCGGGCACCAAAAAGAGCGTGGTTTAACCCGGCAGGCAGCTCAGCACCACACAGCCATTCCCTCACACACACACCCTGCTACACCCCCAGCGGATGCAGGAGACAATGAGGAGGGGAAAAAAATAACAAAATAATAATAATAAAAAAAGCATGGGTTGAGATAAAGACAGTTTAAGGGAAGACAAATAATACGAACAATGATGATGATGATCGTGATGGTGATTGCCTATCCCGCAGCAGTGGTACCCCCTACCCTGGCCAGCCACCCCATATTGATTGTTCAGCATGACGGCTACGGTATGGAACATCCCTTTGGCCACTTGGGGTCAGCTGTCCTGCTTCTGTCCCCCCCAGCTTCTCAGGCACCCCCAGCCCTCCACTGCTGGGCAACAGCTAAGCCATCAGTGTGTGATAATCATTCTCCTCATGCTAAATGCAAAACACAGCATCATACCAGCTACTAGGAGGAAAATTAACTCCATCCTAGCCAACTCCAGGACACACACAGACCAAGGGCATGATATCTCTGTGTGTATATCAAAAGAGAAAAGGTGCTGGTGATTAATTAGAAAGTACTGGAGCTGAGCACGATGCAGATGGTGTGGAATATGGGGTGGATATTGTCCTCGTTTTGGCTGGGATAGAATTAATTTTCTTCCTATTAGCTGGCATGGTGCAGTGTTTGTATGTAAGACGCACTTCCAGACAAAATAACCGCATGCATGAGAAGGAAGAAGAGAAAAAGTGGAATCTGCCAGCCTTCTATCCCGTACCGTTAAATGAGTTTGTGATGCAATTCCATTCAACTGGTTACTGCGGTATTGTCCAAACTGTCCTGCAAATTCCTGCTGCTGTTACCTTGTGAGAGACGGCATAATCAGGGTGAGCCATCTGCCTGCAGACATTAACAGCTGACAGAATGCAGCATCTGTCCAGGGGAACCTTGAGAAACGGCAGGATTTAGCCTAAAGGAACATCTTGGCATTTACAAGGAGAAGAGCCCAGTCCTGCAGCAGAGGAAGAGGAACCCCACACATCAGGGCAGACTGGGACCCTGCTGAGAGAGCAGTGCCCAGGAGGAGGAGGGCCTGGGCACCACGAGGGATGCCATACGAGCAGTGGTGCTGCTCCCCAGGAACCAGGCCAGCTTCCTACAGAGCTGCCTTATGAGGAGCATGGCCATCAATAAGATCTGAGTTATCAGACTCAGCTCAGATCTTGTGAGATACCACACGGACAAGGGTCTAGAGCCAGCAGGAAAAGAGGTACAGGTGTGGGAGTCCTTAGGACAGTCTGGTGTGGAGAGGATCAAGGGCTGTGACAAGGCTGAGAGTCCCAACAGGACCCAGGGCTTTGTGTCCATGGCTCTGGCTGTTGTCTCTGCCACTGAGGCCTAGGAGGAGACAGCTTCTCGGTAAAGCACCAGGGCCTCATTGCCTCCTCGCCCCCACCAATGAACCAGGCAGGGCTTGTACCATTCTCCTGCACTTGGCCATGCACATCCCCATCTCCTCCTGCCCCAGGAAGAGCCCTGAGCAGTGTGTGAAGGGAAAGGATCTCCCTTCCCAGGGGCTGGCGGTCAAGGCCTGGCCCTTGTGCTTGGTGACACACATCCAGTGTTCCTACACATCAGGGTCACCTTCACACTGCCTTTGTCTCCTTGTCCTCACTGCCTCCAATGCTCTGCTCTAACAAGCTCCAAGAGAGGCTGTGTCAGTGCTGGCCCTCAGGGGGACACTGCAGGAAACTTGCCTCTGACTTGGACTTGTTGAGAGATGTCTTCAATTGTCTCTCAGTGCCTGAGGTTCGTGGGCTCCTCAGCAAAGCCCCCCGAGGGGGGATTCCAATGCCTTGGGCTGGGCGTCTGCTGCTGAGCTGGGCCGGGCTCGTGGGACAGAGAGAGCTCGTGGCAAGAGGGCCCTGGTGCAGAGAGACAGCTGTGCCCAGGAGCAGCTCCTGTGCACAGCGCAGCAGGGCTGGGGGCTCTGACCGCAGGTGGCACGGGGAGAGAAGAGAAGGAGAGAGGGCTTGGAGGCAGTTGGCAGTGGGAGGATGCTGAGAGCTGCCTGCAGGAGAAATCTGCACAGCCCTTGACAAGGTACGTCTCTGGCTGCAGGGCCATGCAGGTGGGGTTGCCAGAGGGGTCTTCTACAGCTGGCACATCCGATGCCTGACAGCACCTCTCTGGATAGTTGTGTCTCTGTTTCTCCAGCAAAGTGTAGAAGATGCTGTAGAGAATGGCATTTATTAGAGGAAATTTCCAGAGGAAGACTGAGGCTTGGTTTATCAGAAGGGAAATGGCTTTTTTGGATTCTGTGCTTTCAGATTCCTGCAGTGGAGGGGAATGTGAGTGAATCTGAGCACACATCTTGTGGGATGGGGTCTGTGAGAATGGACAGGGAGGAGACGTGGGGACAGAGAAAGAGCTGCTGCCAGGGATAGCTGTAGGCAGCAGGGACATAGGCAGGTAGTGAGAGGGAGCTGCTGCCAGAAATGCTGTGCGAGGGAGGGCTCAGGCACCGCCCTGCCAGCCCCAGCAGGGCAGGCGCCTTCCCTGGGACACCCTCTGCTCTCCTCTGCCACCAGCACAGCCTCTGCCCTCCAGCCCCCGCTGTCCCCAGCAGGAGCTACCTCCTCTGCAGGCAGAGCTGCAGCACAGGAGGGTGTGCTGAGTGTCCGTCTGTCCCTCCCTGGCCTTGCCTCCCCTGGCAGCAGCACGCTGCCATTCCTCCTGGCTTCTCCACCTGGCCGTGCTGCTGCTGCTCTTGTTCCCAGGCTGCCTGGGGATGGGGGTTTCACGTGCCCATGGAGTGAGCCATCGGGGTGCGTGGGGGAAGGGGAGTACGGGGACAGGGTGAGGGGTCTGGAGATGGGCACTTGGAGCCTGGATTCCTCTGCCCTCAGCAGTGTTCAAGCTCTTCTGAGGAGAACCTACTTAGTGCAATTGTCCTGCAGTCAAAGACATGCCAGCACAAAGCAGCTGAATGTATTGCAGGAAATGGATCTCCCAATTGTTTGCGTGTAATTGGGCAAGTGCTTTGAGGGGATCAATTTAGAAATGTAAATCGTTTTCTCAGATCGCTTCGCTACATTATTACTGTATTTCTGTTCCTTTGGCAGGACCCCATGCCCAGAAGCAGGAAATGCCCAACAGCAGCTCTGTGAGCGAGTTCCTCCTGCTGGCATTCGCAGACACGCGGGAGCTGCAGCTCCTGCACTTCGGGCTCTTCCTGGGCATCTACCTGGCTGCCCTCCTGGGCAACGGCCTCATCCTCACCGCCGTAGCCTGAGACCACCGCCTCCACACCCCCATGTACTTCTTCCTCCTCAACCTCGCCCTCCTCGACCTGGGCTGCATCTCCACCACTCTGCCCAAAGCCATGGCCAATGCCCTCTGGGACACCAGGGCCATCTCCTATCAAGGGTGTGCTGCAGAGGTCTTCTTTTTTGTCTTCTTCATTGGAACAGAGTATTCCCTTCTCACCATCATGGCCTATGACCGCTACGTTGCCATCTGCAAGCCCCTGCACTACGGGAGCCTCGTGGGCAGCAGAGCTTGTGCCCAGATGGCAGCAGCTGCCTGGGGCAGTGGCTTTCTCAATGCTGTCCTGCACACGGCCACTACATTTTCCCTGCCCCTCTGCCAAGGCAATGCTGTGGACCAGTTCTTCTGTGAAATCCCCCAGATCCTCAAGCTCTCCTGCTCAGATGCCTACATCAGGGAAGTTGGAGCACTTGTGTGTAGTGTTTCTTCAGCTTTTGGCTGTTTTGTTTTCATTGTTTTTTCCTATATTCAGATCCTCAGGGCTGTGCTGAAGATCCCCTCTGAGCAGGGCCAGCACAAAGCCTTTTCCACGTGCCTCCCTCACCTGGCCGTGGTCTCCCTGTTTGTCAGCACTGTCATGTTTGCCTACCTGAAGCCCCCCTCCATCTCTTCCCCATCCAGGGACCTGGTGGTGGCAGTTCTGTACTCGGTGGTGCCTCCAGCAGTGAACCCCCTCATCTACAGCTTGAGGAGCAAGGAGCTCAAGCATGCGCTGTGGAAATTGATGAGTAGATGTGTTTTGAAAGCAATAAATTTTCATTCTACATCTGCAGATGACTAATAATGTCAATGACTGGAAGAACAACTAATATTATATATATGATTTTTTCTTGTGTGTTTGTCTATTTATGAGTGTTTTGATTACAGGACTTTGTTTTAATACGGCTAAAGTTGCCCCCTAAAATGATATGATTCATCTCATTTCTTTTACAGTATGTACCTGTCGGGTATAGCTCAGAGATTCTGTATATCAGGAGCCAGGCCCTCTGTGAATTGAAATAAAAGAAAGGAGCCTGCACTGCCTTCCTTGTGTGACGTCCTTCCTCTGAGAGCTGCTCTGGCTCTGCAGGGGCAGTGCCATGTGCAGGGCTGCAGAGGAAAAGAGTCCCATCCCAGCAGCACGGGCAGGGAGCACCAGCGCTTGGGGCATGCCGAGCTGCTCTCTTGCCACTGCCCCCCTCTCGTGCTGAGCCCTGCTGGTGGGGTCAGGCCCGGCTGCTCCTGTAGCTTGGTGCCAGTGCTGCTGTGGGGCTGTGCTGGGACTGCAGGCAGGGACAGGCAGTGGGCACGGCAGTGGCACAGCCGGCCTGCGCTGCAGCACTTCCCTCCTAAGGGGGGATCTCCTCCGAGGTGGACTGACCACAGCTCAAGGGCTCAATCTGCTGTGAGCAGGCAGAGGAGAGCTCTGCAGCCCCAGGGCACGCAGCAGCCCCAGCCAAGGAGTCTGGCGAGTGATTTGACTGCAAGGTCCCTCCTGCCCTAGCACCTCCCAGAACTGGCACGGCACTGGCTCCTGTGTGTCAGAGAGGCTGGGAGCCCAGGAGGTGTGCCATGGGCTGGAAGGATCACAACCAGATCACTTCTACCTGGGCAGATTCTGGGCCAAAAAGGGGGTGTTTTGTAGGTGTGGTATTATGAGCTCAGTGGTGCCTCAGAAGCTCCAAGTCCAGCAGGAAGCTAGTGGCTGTTAAGTGGCCTGTGAGGTGACTTTTTTCAGAAGCAGCTGACAGGTCATCCCTTGACTCCTGGCTGGGATCTGTGCCTTTAGACTCACATCTGCTGGTCTCCATGACAGGCCACCAGATGCATCTGCTCTGCACACAGTTTGTGAGATCCTCTCTTCCTAAGTAGCTGGTAGGCCCCATAGAGGAAGAGGTCTTAAATAGGTGTTGTCATATCAGAGGTATCCGCTTTTGCCTGAACTCATCCTTCAGGTTTGCTTTTGTGGCGGTGCAGAGCTGCTGGGCACATTGTGCAGGGTGCTCCTACAGCTTTTGTGTCCTTCTCCGTGCTGGCTTGGGAGCTGCTTCTTTCTCAGGAGCAGAGTAGCCAACAGAGGTGAGACAGATACTCTGAGTTCATGAAAGCCATCAGAAAGCTGCCCCTGAGAAGATGACTGATATGGGGAAGTGAGGAGAAGCCTGGCCAAGAGAGATGTGAGATCTGGGGGAGGGAAGAGGAGCTTGGCCAGGAGAAGCTAATGATTTTGGAGAGGTAAGAATGCTCAGGTAATGTCGATCCCACCATAACACAGACTTAAAGCAGTCATGTGAGGCCCTTACCCTATTTTAACCTGTAACATTAATATGTAAATCTAAATGCCACAACACACCCTGACAGGAATCCACTGCTCTAATTTTTGACCACAATATCCCTTGAGCCAAAATAAGTCCATAACATCTTTCCCTTACCTTTACTCTCTTGCTCACCCTGATTCCAGCCTTTAACACAAGCATTAAAAGGCTCTATTTAACCCAAGTCTTCTTGTAGACCTAAACAAAACACTAAAGCAAAGAGCTTGCACATACCCTAACCACAGACCTGACACCCCAAGCCCAACACCAAACCCTCTCCTTCAATTTTTCCTTAAGCTCTCACCCGGAAATGTTTGTCGTACTCCCTCATGTCATACGTGAACAACTAACATCCAAACCCTGTCCTCCTGTGTATTAACCTCCTCACATTCAATCCCTCTCCTAAACCTTATCTTTAGGTGCTTGGCCCCTTGAGAAAGGGCAGGAACCATGAGGTCGCTGTGCAGTCCCATGGCATTCAGAGACGGATTTGAGGGGCCATGGATCTGGTCAGTTTGTGGGCCACAAGGAGGAGATGGGTGGGAATGCTCTGCTGAGCTCAGCTCTGCCTCAGGATCTCCTGCCCCAGCAGGAGGAATGGGACTGGGGCAGTGACTGGGAGGTCACTTCTGTCTCTGCAGCTGATAGGGCAGCAGCAGGAACGTGTCACGCAAAGGGACTGTGAGGTGTCTTGTGTCTGGAGGTGGCAGGTCAGCCTTGGCTTCTCCCTGGGATGTGCACTTTGGGGCCGACATCTGCCAGTGGCCCTGCTAGGCCAGCAGAAGGCCCCTGCTTGGCATGCTGCCTGTGGGATCCCCTCTGCCTCCATCCCCAGGAGGACCCAGACAGAAAGAAGGCCCGCAGAGGGCTTGTCCTGTCCCTTCTGCTTGAGTCCAGGACTGGACAGCAGGAGGCACAAGGCTTGGCTGTGTCTAGCCAAGAAGCTGCAAGGCCAGCAGCAGGCCCAGGCCTTGGGAGATGCTGGTGAGGTGACTTCTGTCTGCTTGGTTGACAGGCCGCAAGGAGCCTGATGGGTTGGGATGCCTGCTTCAGGAGTGGTTTCCACCCTGATGGAGCTTTCTTTGGTAGTAGGAAAGAGCAGGAGAGAAAAAACTGACACAAAGTGCACCTTGAAATGTTGGAACTGCCCATGATGAGGAAGAAATGTCCCTCAAAGGGTCTTGCTGTGGTGAAAGAGGTCACCGAAAGAGAGTCTATGATCAGACCCACGCTTTTTGTTCATCAGGGAATAGCTGGTGAGGGTTGATGAGACATGGGTGAGATGATGGAAATACTGGGATGAGAGCAAGGTGTTGGACAGAGATGGGTGTCTGCAGACTTCAAGGAAATAGGGCAAAGTGTGGGACAGCATAGGAAAGCCTGCAGAGGAGAAGGCAGAGGGTGCTGGCAAGAATGGAAGGCCCCAACAGCCCTGACGTTTTTGTCCCTTTGCCTAGAGCTTCTGAGGAGACGAGATAGAGTCATTGCAATGGGGCCTCTTTGCTTCCTTGATACCCTGTGCAGGGGTGGGGAGGTGTCCTAATGAAGTTCTTCTCATGGCATCACACTGCCCACCACATCATACTGAGCCAGACGTGGGGGTGCAGGATCTCCCCTCCCAGTGGCTGGGGTCAGGCCTTGGCCCTTCTGCTTCACCAAAACCAACCAAGACTTTTCTCAGCACAGCGCTTTGCCTGTCTGCAATCATGGCCTCCAATTATGTGCCCTAACAATTCCCTGGGGAGGCTTTGTTAGGAACAGCCCTCAGTGGGGCCCATTAATACTCCAAGTCACTTCAACTTTTCCTTCTGACTTTACCTTCTCAAGCGGTTACATCATTCTCCTTCATAGACTGAGCACCAAAATACACCATGGAACTCATTAAAATGCAGAATGTCCTAAGCAGCCATATCTCTCCCACAGTTCTCTTCATGTCTTCAAGACTTGTAGAGCTAATTGGAGAGCTTTCATGGTGTAGTTAAGGAGGAAGATTTCAAAGAGCATCTAATAGAAATCTTTCCTCTTTTTAGAGACTGAATTTTGCTGCATTTCAGTTTGGAGCATCATTTTCCTATAGATATTGGTCTAGGGTTACTCCTTTGAAGCCATGCATAGGCAGGAAGAGCAAGGTTTTTCCGATTTAAAAACAAGCAGCAGGAAATCATGCTGCAACTTTCAAAAAAATGAAACTCAAGTTCCTCATTTTTTTGCCTCCAGTGATGTTTACCTTCCAATAAGGATGACTGTACATGATCTATTTTACACTGAGTAATAGGAAATTTAAAATAATAGTGTTAATAATAACCCATATCATACTAATTCAATGAGAAATGATGAGTTTCTTGCTAAGGAAACCACTAGACAGACTGCTGAGAGATGGGCGAGCTGGAACTCACTGAAACTCAAAGCAGCAACTGGGTTGGTGAGAGCGGTCTGAATGATCAAAGAGTAAGGGGAGGGCAGAGCAGGAGAACCATGGGAAGTGCATAGGTCCAGACAGGCGGCTGGAAAGGGGACATTCAGCAGGGTGTTGTGGTTTAACATGGTAGGCAGCTAAACACCACACAGCTGTCTCTGTAATCAAGTCAGGTTTTGTGCCTGGAAGATGAGGGAGCACACCATGACAGACAAAGCGATGACAGTGTAAGTACAGGTGAACATCAGTATTTCTCCTCCTGCGAAGAATATACATCCTGAAAATTCACATGTCTTCATGATAGAAATTATCATTCACGTGAGATATTTGACGGAAGGGGTTGAATCGTTTGAGCTGATGTGTAGTTGCTTTATTAGTTAAGTACTAAAAAAATTACGGGGTATTCAGGCAGAGCTTTGCTGTCTGACCATGAGCATAACCAGGGAAAACCTCCTGTGGCCCCGTTGTGTTTGAGGCACTTCCCTGGACCAGCAGATGTCAGATAAGACCTGCAGGAGACCGGAGCACGTTGGGAAAATCAGGTGGAGCCAGGTGGAGTTCCCAGGGCACCTCCACTGCCAGCAGTGGTCTTTGTCCCTGTAACTGCAGCCCAGCCCGGCCCAGGAAACCCCTTCAAAGACAACACCCTAGTTCAGTGGGTTCCTGGAATTGACCTAAATCTGAAATGGCCATTGGAAACCCGTGATACTCTCCCTTATTCCTACTAGACACTTGAACATCCGTTTCCCTTCCTGCGTCATCTTTAGCAAATTCTGGCTGAAAAACTCAAGTATAGCGTGCTTCAAATGGCTGAAGCAGAACACTTCTGCTTGCCCCACTTCGGAAATAATCCCTATCCAGCTCAGGTTTTCAAAGTGAAAAATGTGAAATGACCCGTCAGGTCAATGCGCAGAGTAAGGGAAAGTCACACATATTGTGCTGGAGTAGCAGAAGGCAAAAAGCACTGCACTGTGCCTCAGAATAATCAAGGAGACCTAATCCAGTTCATCCGTGAGATAAAGCAGAGTGAAGGACGTTGAGTTGTGTCCTAACATGTAGAAGGATGTACATCACTGGTGAAGGAGCTGTCTTTTTGTGCCATCACCAATGCAAATTACACAAGAACTACATCAAATAAAGGTAAGCTGTCCCACCCTGGCCCTGTCACACCACGGGGCAGCGGAGGGACCTTTTTCACTTTCAGCCTCTTCTTCAGAGAGGCTTTGCCCTCTCCCTGCGCACCACGGGGCAGAGCCTGGCCCTGGACGCTGCGTGAGCGCCGTGC
This sequence comes from Anser cygnoides, assembly GCF_040182565.1. Lineage (NCBI taxonomy): Eukaryota > Metazoa > Chordata > Aves > Anseriformes > Anatidae > Anser > Anser cygnoides. Next base: position 3,204,046 of record NC_089902.1, on the reverse strand, counting down.
AGGTCGTGGCAGGCTGTGGTGAGGGGACGAATGTCCTGGGCCCCCTTCCTGCTCTGCCCAGGCCAGCAAGGGCCCCGAGCGGCCTCGTGTCCCCTGCCCCTGCAGCTCTGGGCTCCCTTCCCCAGCCCTGGCTCTGCAGCACCAAGCCCTGCTGGGAGCCCTCCCCTGCATGCTGCCACCGCTCCCTGACGCTGCTGCTGCCCTCTGCCGGGCACTGCCCAGCCCAGCCCAGCCCCTGCCCACCTCTCCCCACTCCCCTGCCCTTGCCTGGTCACCCAGTCTTGGCCCTTTCCTACTGTTCACTGAAGGCCTCTGAGACCTTTGTGCTGTGGCCTTGCTGTGTGTCCTGGCATTGCAGAGCTCCCATCAGCCCGGGCATCCTTTGGCTTAGCTTTACTGTGAAGACCCACTTGCTGCCCACCCAACACAAGGCACACGGCACCCCAGGAGAACCCTTAGGGTAACCTGGTGGCTCCCGATACCTCCCTGATGCCACCAGCCCTGTCACGTTTCAATCCCAGGAAGCTGCTTCTTGACCAGTCAGCGCCTCCAGGGGCACTGGGATTCCACCAGGGACGACTCAGTCCAGCCCTGACTCCCTCACCCAGCACCCCGTGCCCTCATGCCCCTGTGTCCAGGTGGCACCCAAGCACAAGAGTGAGGCCTTGAGCCTGGCATTCCCTGAGCGCCTTCTGCACTCCAGTTTGGGAAGAAGAGCCCTGAGCAATGAGCAACTTCACTTTTATTGACAAGATGCCACAATGGAGGCCAGGTGTCATTTAGGAATAAACACATTCAGAGAAAGCCTCTGGGTCACACAGAGGGTTGGTCATCTAGAAAAGAGGAATGAAAACAAACATTTAACTGCAAACAAAATTACAATCAATACTATACATAAAGGTCAAAAATTGCCTGAGATTAACCTCAGTTAAACAAGAAAAGTGAGACAGCCAATTCATTGCTAAGTAAATATTACCACTAGAATCATTTTCTTCAGTGTGTCTTTGAGGTCCTGGTTCCTCATGCTGTAGATGAGGGGGTTCACTGCTGGAGGTACTACCACATATAAAACTGCCACCACCAGGTCCAGGGATGGGGTGGAGATGGAGGGGAGCTTCAGGTGTGCAAACATGATAGTGCTGATAAAGAGGGAGACCACGGCCAGGTGAGGGAGGCACGTGGAAAAGGCTTTGTGCCGGCCCTGATTAGAGGGCATCCTCAGCACAGCCCTGAGGATCTGCACATAGGACACCACAATGAAAACAAAACAGCCAAAGACTAAAGAAACACTAAACACAAGTGCCCCAACTTCCCTGAGGTAGGCATCTGAGCAGGAGAGCTTGAGGATCTGGGGGATTTCACAGAAGAACTGGTCCACAGCATTGCCTTGGCAGAGGGGCAGGGAAAATGTAGTGGCCGTGTGCAGGACAGCATTGAGAAAGCCACTGCCCCAGGCAGCTGCTGCCATCTGGGCACAAGCTCTGCTGCCCACGAGGCTCCCGTAGTGCAGGGGCTTGCAGATGGCAATGTAGCGGTCGTAGGACATGACAGTGAGAACTGAATATTCTGCTGATATGAAGAAGAGAAAGAAAAAGACCTGTGCAGCACACCCTTGATAGGAGATGGCCCTGGAGTCCCAGAGGGCATTGGCCATGGCTTTGGGGAGAGTGGTGGAGATGGATCCCAGGTCAAGGAGGGCGAGGTTGAGGAGGAAGAAGTACATGGAGGTGTGGAGGCGGTGGTTGCAGGCTACGGCGGTGAGGATGAGGCCGTTGCCCAGGAGGGCAGCCAGGTAGATGCCCAGGAAGAGCCCGAAGTGCAGGAGCTGCAGCTCCCACGTGTCTGCGAATGCCAGCAGGAGAAACTCGCTCACAGAGCTGCTGTTGGCCATTTGCTGGCTCTGGGCATGGGGTCCTGCCCAAGGAGCAAAAGCACAGTAAGATAGTACAGAATTACCTGATAATAACTAATTCCGCTTTGTCCTCTCAAGCAGACATCGGTCAGGTCCCTTTCATGAGTTTTAACTGACAATGACTGAGGATGTCCCTGGAATAAGGAGACTTTACTGTTGTCAACGTAGTGATCAGTCCTCACCTATAACAATAAGGAAAGGGGTACATGTGGTAATCCCTGATTAAATTCACTCCTGATATCAAGTGATTATCCACATTGCTGTTCCAAATTCACCCAACTGCATAGCAGGGTTGTGAGAATTTCTTTTTCTTTAATATTTTCATTCCTTCTGCACTCCAAGTGAAACCTTGTCGATCCTCAGATACAAAGGGACTGTCCCTTTAGTGCAGACTGCCCTTCCGAGGGGACAGCCAGTCTGTCAAAAAAGGCTGGTCTCTTCTGCTGGCATGTCTATGAGCTGCAGGATAACTACATGTCCACCTGCAAAGAACCAGGACAGTGCTGAATCAGGGCTCCACATGCCCATCTCCAGACCCCTCACCCTGTCCCCGTACTCCCCTTCCCCCAAGCACCCCGAGGGCTCACTGCATGGGCAGGTGAAACCCCCATCCCCAGGCAGCCTGGGAACAAGAGCAGCAGCAGCACGGCCAGGTGGAGAAGCCAGGAGGAATGGCAGCGTCTACCTCACATTGGAGAAACAGAGAGATCTGTCCTGTCAGATGCTATCCGCCATGGGATGTGTTGGCTTCAGAAAAACTCTTTGGAAATCCCATTTACATGTTCTGCTGCCAGAGACTCACGGTGTCAAGAGTCTGCAGATCTGTCCTGCCACACGCTGCCCTCTGTTGCTGCGCTCCTCACTGCCTCCAAGCCCTCTCTCCTTGTCTCCTGTCCCCGTGCCAGCTGCGGTCAGAGCCCCCAGCCCTGCTGCGCTGTGCACAGGAGCTGCTCCTGGGCAGAGCTGTCTCTCTGCACCAGGGCCCTCTTGCCACGAGCTCTCTCTGTCCCACGAGCCCAGCCTAGCCCAAGGCATTGTAATCCCCCCTCGGGGAGCTTTGGGGAGGAGCCCATGAAGCTCAGGCACTGGGAGACAATTGAAGACATCTCTCAACAAGTCCAAGTCAGAGGCAAGTTTCCTGCAGTGTCCCCCTGAGGGCCAGCACTGACACAGCCTCCCTTGGAGCTCGTTAGAGCAGAGCATTGGAGGCAGGGAGGACAAGGAGACAAAGGCAGTGTGAAGGTGACCCTGATGTCACTTTTCCAAACTGGATGTGTTTCACAAAGCACAAGGGCCAGGCCTTGACCCCCAGCCCCTGGGAAGGGAGATCCTTTCCCTTCACACACTGCTCAGGGCTCTTCGTGGGGCGGGAGGAGATGGGGATGTGCATGGCCAAGTGCAGGAGAATGGTACGAGCCCTGCCTGGTTCATGGGTGGCGGCGAGGAGGCAATGAGGCCCTGGTGCTTTACCGAGAAGCTGTCTCCTCCTAGGCCTCAGTGGCAGAGACAACAGCCAGAGCCATGGACACAAAGACCTGGGTCCCGTTGGGACTTTCTGCCTCGGTAGAACCCTTGCTCGTCTCCACACTAGACTGTCCTAGGGACTCCCAGACCTGCACATCTTTCCCTGCTGGCTCTAGACCCTTGTCCATGTGGTATCTCACAGGATCTGAGCTGAGTCTGATAACCCACATCTTCTTGGTGGCCATGCTCCTCGTAAGGCAGCTCTGTAGGAAGCTGGCCTGGTTCCTGGGGAGCAGCACCACTGCTCGTATGGCATCCCTCGTGGTGCCCAGGCCCTCTTCCTCCTGGGCATTGCTCACTCAGCAGGGTCCCAGTCTGCCCTGATGTGTGGGGTTCCTCTTCCTCTGGTTCAGGACTGGGCTCTTCTCCTTGTAAAGGTCAAGAGGTTTCTGTAGGCAAAATCCTGCAGTTTTTTAAGGTTCCCCTGGACAGATGCTGCATTCTGTCAGCTTTTCTTGTCTGCAGACAAACAGTTCAACCTTCCTGTGATTGTGCTATCTCTGACAAGCAGCATCAGGAGCTGCAGGGAAGTTTGGATAACACAGGAGTAACCAGCTGAATGGAACTGCAGCACCGAGTCACAGAAGGGCCGGGGACAGAAGGCTGCCAGGTTCCACCTCTTCTGTGCGTCCTTCTCATTCATGTTGTCAGTTTGTCTGCAGCTGTGTCCTGAATGTTATGGGGCTGTGCAGGTCAAAGTTAGAAGGGCCAAAGCGCTGGTAGAGCTCAATCTGTCTATTACTGTCAAAGACAATAAAAACCGTTTATATAAACACTTTAATAAAGGAGGATTAAGAAGACTCATCATCCTTTAATGGATGTGGGGGAAACCTGGTGACAAGAGATGAGGTAAAGGCTGAGGCACTTAATCTCTTCTTTGCCTCAGGCTTTGGCAGCAAGACCAGTTGTTCCCGTGGACTTTTCTTCTTCCTCATGGCCCGTGCTAATTTTCCTAAGTGAATTCTGTGGCACTTTTTTCTCTCCTGCTCTTTCCTACTACCAAAGAAAGCTCCATCAGGGTGGAAACCACTCCTGAAGCAGGCATCCCAACCCATCAGGCTCCTTGCAGCCTGTCAGCCAAGCAGACAGAAGTCACCTCAGCAGCATCTCCCAAGGCCTGGGCCTGCTGCTGGCCTTGCAGCTTCTTGGCTAGACACAGCCAAGCCTTGTGCCTCCTGCTGTCCAGTCCTGGACTCAAGCAGAAGGGACAGGACAAGCCCTCTGCGGGCCTTCTTTGTGTCTGGGTCCTCCTGGGGATGGAGACAGAGGGGATCCCACAGGCAGCATGCCAAGCAGGGGCCTTCTGCTGGCCTAGCAGGGCCACTGGCAGATGTCGGCCCCAAAGTGCACATCCCAGGGAGAAGCCAAGGGTGACCTGCCACCTCCAGACACAAGGGACCTCACAGTCCCTTTGCGTGACACGTTCCTGCTGCTGCCCTATCAGCTGCAGAGACAGAAGTCACCTCCCAGTCACTGCCCCAGTCCCATTCCTCCTGCTGGGGCAGGAGATCCTGAGGCAGAGATGAGCTCAGCAGAGCATTCCCACCCATCTCCTCCTTGTGGCCCACAAGCTGATCAGATCCATGGTCCCTCTGAATGCCATGTGACTGCACAGCGACCTCGCAGTTCCTGCCGTGCCCCAAGGGGCCAAGCACCCAAAGTTAAGCTTTAGGAGAGGGTCTGAAGGTTCGGAGGTTAATGCACAGGAACGAGGGCTTTGGTCAGTGTTTACGTTTGGGATTAGGGACCAGGGCTCACCTTTCTGGGTTAGAGTTTAAGCAAAGGTTTTGTGGGCAGGTTTGATGTTCTGCTTGGGGTGTCATGTCTGTGGTTAGGGGATGGGCAGGCTTTCTGGTTTAGGGTTTTGTTTAGGTTTTTGTTTGTTGTTTAACCCTAGAAATCTAGGGTTAAATAGAGCAATTACAAGCTAGTGTTAAGGACAGCGATCAAGGTAAGCAAGAGAGTAAATGTAAGGGAAAGAGGCTATGGGCTGAGTTTTGGCTTCAGTGTATACTTTGAGGTTAGGCATAAGAGGAGTGGATTTGTGTCAGGGTGTGGGGTAGCAGTTCGATTTATGAATTAAGGTTACTGCTTGAAACTGGGGAAGGGCCTCATATGACTGTTTTAAGTCACTGTTACAGCAGCATCAGCATAACCTGAACCCTCTTACCTCTAGAAATTCCTTAATTTCTTCTGGCCAAGCCCCTATTCCCTCACCCAAATCTCACATCTCTCCTGTCCATGCTTCTGCTGACCTCCCCATATCAGTTGTCTTCTAAGGGGCAGCTATCTGATGGCACTCGTGATCGCACAGTTCATGATCTCTGTCTCACCTCTGTTGGCTCCTCCATTCCTGAGACAGAAGTGGCGTTGTAGTCAGGAGGGCAAAGGCACAAAGGTCTGTAGGAGCACCCTGCACAAGGTGCCCAGCAGCTCTGCACCACCACCACAGTGAGCTTCCTGCTTACGTGTTTTGGTTCGGGAATGGCTTCTGTGGATCCAGGGTAATGTTTCCCAGCCCATCATGCAGATCTCAGATGGCCCCCTGGGCATCTGGGAGGCAGTGGCCACCTCTGTGTAGAAAGCTGCAAGCAGCCCTGAGGGATGACTTCAGGCAAAAGTTGGAATCTCTGACATGACAACCAGAGGAGCTGCTCTGCAGAGCAAGGGGTCGTGCAGAGGGAGGGCTGTGCTGGGCAGGTGGGGAGGCAGACCCACCTCATGGTGTTTAGCGATATGCACTGCTGGGCAAAAACTAAGCCATCAGTGTGTGATAATCATTCTTCTCATGCTAAATGCAAAACACAGCATCATACCAGCTACTAGGAGGAAAATTAACTCAATCCTAGCCAACTCCAGGACACCCACAGACTAAGGGCATGATATCTCTGCGTGTATATCAAAAGAGAAAAGGTGCTGGTGATTAATTAGAAAGTACTGGAGCTGAGCACGATGCAGATGGTGTGGAATATGGGGTGGATATTGTCCTCGTTTTGGCTGGGATAGAATTAATTTTCTTCCTATTAGCTGGTATGGTGCAGTGTTTTGTACATGGGACACAGCTCCAGACAAAATAACAGCATGCATGAGAAGGAAGAAGAGAAAAAGTGGAATCTGGCAGCCTTCTATCCCGTACCCTTAAATGAGTTTGTGCTGCCATTCCATTCAACTGGTTACTGCGGTATTGTCCAAACTGTCCTGCAAATTCCTGCTGCTGTTACCTTGTGAGGGACGGCATAATCAGGGTGAGTTATCTGCCTGCAGATATTAACAGATGACAGAATGCAGCATCTGTCCAGGGGAACCTTAAAAAACTGCAGGATTTTGCCTACAGAAACCTCTTGACCTTTACAAGGAGAAGAGCCCAGTCCTGCAGCAGAGGAAGAGCAACCCCACACATCAGGGCAGACTGGGACCCTGCTGAGTGAGCAGTGCCCAGGAGGAGGAGGGCCTGGGCACCACGAGGGATGCCATACGAGCAGTGGTGCTGCTCCCCAGGAACCAGGCCAGCTTCCTACAGAGCTGCCTTACGAGGAGCATGGCCACCAAGAAAATGTGGGTTATCAGACTCAGCTCAGATCCAGTGTGACACCTCACGGACAAGGGTCTGCAGCCAGCAAGAAAACAGGTACAGGTCTGGAAGTCCCTAGGACAGCCTAGTGTGGAGAGCAGCAAGGGCGGTGACAAGGCTGAGAGTCCCAACAGGACCCAGGGCTTTGTGTCCATGGCTCTGGCTGTTGTCTCTGCCACTGAGGCCTAGGAGGAGACAGCTTCTCGGTAAAGCACCAGGGCCTCATTGCCTCCTCGCCCCCACCAATGAACCAGGCAGGGCTCGTACCATTCTCCTGCACTTGGCCATGCACATCCCCATCTCCTCCTGCCCCACAAAGAGCCCTGAGCAGTGTGTGAAGGGAAAGGATCTCCCTTCCCAGGGGCTGGGGGTCAAGGCCTGGCCCTTGTGCTTGGTGACACACATCCAGTGTTCCTACACATCAGGGTCACCTTCACACTGCCTTTGTCTCCTTGTCCTCACTGCCTCCAATGTTCTGCTCTAACGAGCTCCAAGGGAGGCTGTGTCAGTGCTGGCCCTCAGGGGGACACTGCAGGAAACTTGCCTCTGACTTGGACTTGTTGAGAGATGTCTTCAATTGTCTCTCAGTGCCTGAGGTTCGTGGGCTCCTCAGCAGAGCCCCCCGAGGGGGGATTCCAATGCCTTGGGCTGGGCATCTGGTGCTGAGCTGGGCCGGGCTCCTGGGACAGAGAGAGCTCGTGGCAAGAGGGCCGTGGTGCAGAGAGACAGCTGTGCCCAGGAGCAGCTCCTGTGCACAGCGCAGCAGGGCTGGGGGCTCTGACCGCAGGTGGCATGGGGAGAGAAGAGAAGGAGAGAGGGCTTGGAGGCAGTTATCAGTGGGAGGATGCTGAGAGCTGCCTGCAGGAGAAATCTGCACAGCCCTTGACAAGGTACGTCTCTGGCTGCAGGGCTATGCAGGTGGGGTTGCCAGAGGGGTCTTCTACAGCTGGCACATCCGATGCCTGACAGCACCTCTCTGGATAGTTGTGTCTCTGTTTCTCCAGCAAAGTGTAGAAGATGCTGTAGAGAATGGCATTTATTAGAGGAAATTTCCAGAGGAAGACTGAGGCTTGGTTTATCAGAAGGGAAATGGCTTTTTTGGATTCTGTGCTTTCAGATTCCTGCAGTGGAGGGGAATGTGAGTGAATCTGAGCACACATCTTGTGGGATGGGGTCTGTGAGAATGGACAGGGAGGAGACGTGGGGACAGAGAAAGAGCTGCTGCCAGGGATAGCTGTAGGCAGCAGGGACATAGGCAGGTAGTGAGAGGGAGCTGCTGCCAGAAATGCTGTGCGAGGGAGGGCTCAGGCACCTCCCTGCCATCCCCAGCAGGGCAGGCGCCTTCCCTGGGACACCCCCTGCTCTCCTCTGCCACCAGCACAGCCTCTGCCCTCAAGCCCCCGCTGTCCCCAGCAGGAGCTGCCTCCTCTGCAGGCAGAGCTGCAGCACAGGAGGGTGTGCTGAGTGTCCGTCTGTCCCTGCCTGGCCTTGCCTCCCCTGGCAGCAGCACGCTGCCATTCCTCCTGGCTTCTCCACCTGGCCGTGCTGCTGCTGCTCTTGTTCCCAGGCTGCCTGGGGATGGGGGTTTCACCTGCCCATGGAGTGAGCCCTCGGGGTGCTTGGGGGAAGGGGAGTACGGGGACAGGGTGAGGGGTCTGGAGATGGGCACTTGGAGCCTGGATTCCTCTGCTCTCAGCAGTGTTCAAGCTCTTCTGAGGAGAACCTACTTAGTGCAATTGTCCTGCAGTCAAAGACATGCCAGCACAAAGCAGCTGAATCTATTGCAGGAAATGGATCTCCCAATTGTTTGCGTGTAATTGGGCAAGTGCTTTGAGGGGATCAATTTAGAAATGTAAATCGTTTTCTCAGATCGCTTCGCTATATTATTACTGTATTTCTGTTCCCTTGGCAGGACCCCATGCCCAGAAGCAGGAAATGCCCAACAGCAGCTCTGTGAGCGAGTTCCTCCTGCTGGCATTCGCAGACACACGGGAGCTGCAGCTCCTGCACTTCGGGCTCTTCCTGGGCATCTACCTGGCTGCCCTCCTGGGCAACGGCCTCATCCTCACCGCCGTAGCCTGCGACCACCGCCTCCACACCCCTATGGACTTCTTCCTCCTCAACCTCGCCCTCCTCGACCTGGGCTGCATCTCCACCACTCTCCCCAAAGCCATGGCCAATGCCCTCTGGGACACCAGGGCCATCTCCTATCAAGGGTGTGCTGCACAGGTCTTTCTATTTCTCTTCTTGATTACAGCAGAATTTTATGTTCTCACCATCATGTCCTACGACCGCTACGTTGCCATCTGCAAGCCCCTGCACTACGGGAGCCTCGTGGGCAGCAGAGCTTGTGCCCAGATGGCAGCAGCTGCCTGGGGCAGTGGCTTTCTCAATGCTGTCCTGCACACGGCCACTACATTTTCCCTGCCCCTCTGCCAAGGCAATGCTGTGGACCAGTTCTTCTGTGAAATCCCCCAGATCCTCAAGCTCTCCTGCTCAGATGCCTACATCAGGGAAGTTGGAGCACTTGTGTGTAGTGTTTCTTCAGCTTTTGGCTGTTTTGTTTTCATTGTTTTTTCCTATATTCAGATCCTCAGGGCTGTGCTGAAGATCCCCTCTGAGCAGGGCCGGCACAAAGCCTTTTCCACGTGCCTCCCTCACCTGGCCGTGGTCTCCCTGTTTGTCAGCACTGCCATGGTTGCCTACCTGAAGCCCCCCTCCATCTCTTCCCCATCCAGGGACCTGGTGGTGGCAGTTCTGTACTCGGTGGTGCCTCCAGCAGTGAACCCCCTCATCTACAGCTTGAGGAGCAAGGAGCTCAAGCATGCGCTGTGGAAATTGATGAGTAGATGTGTTTTGAAAGCAATAAATTTTCATTCTACATCTGCAGATGACTAATAATGTCAATGACTGGAAGAACAACTAATATTATATATATGATTTTTTCTTGTGTGTTTGTGTATATATGAGTGTTTTGATTACAGGACTTTGTTTTAATACGGCTAAAGTTGCCCCCTAAAATGATATGATTCATCTCATTTCTTTTACAGTATGTACCTGTCGGGTATAGCTCAGAGATTCTGTATATGAGGAGCCAGGCCCTCTGTGAATTGAAATAAAAGAAAGGAGCCTGCACTGCCTTCCTTGTGTGACGTCCTTCCTCTGAGAGCTGCTCTGGCTCTGCAGGGGCAGTGCCATGTGCAGGGCTGCAGAGGAAAAGAGTCCCATCCCAGCAGCACGGCCAGGGAGCACCAGCGCTTGGGGCATGCCGAGCTGCTCTCTTGCCACTGCCCCCCTCTCGTGCTGAGCCCTGCTGGTGGGGTCAGGCCCGGCTGCTCCTGTAGCTTGGTGCCAGTGCTGCTGTGGGGCTGTGCTGGGACTGCAGGCAGGGACAGGCAGTGGGCACGGCAGTGGCACAGCCGGCCTGCGTTGCAGCACTTCCCTCCTAAGGGGGGATCTCCTCCAAGGTGGACTGACCACAGCTCAAGGGCTCAATCTGCTGTGAGCAGGCAGAGGAGAGCTCTGCAGCCCCAGGGCACGCAGCAGCCCCAGCCAAGGAGTCTGGCGAGTGATTTGACTGCAAGGTCCCTCCTGCCCTAGCACCTCCCAGAACTGGCATGGCACTGGCTCCTGTGTGTCAGAGAGGCTGGGAGCCCAGAAGCAGTGCCACGGGCTTGAAGTGTCACAACCAGATCACTTCTACCTGGGCAGATTCTGGGCCAAAAAGGGGGTGTTTTGTAGGTGTGGTATTATGAGCTCAGTGGTGCCTCAGAAGCTCCAAGTCCAGTAGGAAGCTAATGGCTGTTACGTGGCCTGTGAGGTGACTTTTTTCTGAAGCAGCTGACAGGTCATCCCTTGACTCCCGGCTGGGATCTGTGCCTTTAGGCTCACATCTGCTGGTCTCCATGATAGGACACCAGATGCATCTGCTCTGCACACAGTTTGTGAGATCCTCTCTTCCTAAGTAGCTGGTAGGCCCCATAGGGGAAGAGGTCTTGGATTGGGGTTGTCATGTCAGAGGTATCTGCTTTTGCCTGAACTCATCTTTCAGGGCTGCTTTTGTGGTGGGGCAGAGCTGCTGGGCACATTGTGCAGGGTGCTCCTACAGCCTTTGTGTCCTTCTCCGTGCTGGCTTGGGAGCTGCTTCTTTCTCAGGAGCAGAGTAGCCAACCGAGGTGAGACAGAGACTCTGAGATCATGAAAGCCATCAGAAAGCTGCCCCTAAGAAGATGACTGATATGGGGAAGTCAGGAGAAGCCTGGCCAAGAGAGATGTGAGATTTGGGGGAGGGAAGAAGATCTTGGCCAGAAGAAGCTAATGATTTTGGAGAGGTAAAAATGCTCAGGTAATGTCGATCCCACAATAACGCAGACTTAAAGCAGTCATGTGAGGCCCTGTTTTAACCTGTAACATTAATACCTAAATCTAAATGCCACTCCACACCCTGACAGGAATCCACTGCTCTAATTTTTGACCACAATATCCCTTGAAACCAAAATTAGTCATAACACCATTTCCATTACCTTTACTCTCTTGCTCACCCTGATCCCTGCCCTTAACACTAGCATTTAAATGCTCTAATAAAATCTAGTATCCTTGCAGACCTAAACAAAATGCTAAACCAAGGAGCTTGCACATACCCTAACCAGAGACCTGACACCCCAAGCACAAACCAAACCCTCCCACTCAATAGTTGCTTAAGCTCTCACCCAGAAATGTTCACCGCAGTCCCTAATGTCATACATGAACAACTAACATCCAAACCCTGTCCTCCTCTACATTAACATCCTCACCTCCAACCCCTATCCTCCCTGGGTCTCCTCCCCTCACCTCCGCGCCCTCTCCTGTAGCAGGGCAGGAACCGTGAGGTTGCCGTGTAGTCCCATGGCATTCAGAGATGAGTGTGAGGGGCCATGGATCTGATCAGCTTGTGGGCCACAAGGAGGAGATGGGTGGGAATGCTCTGCTGAGCTCAGCTCTGCCTCAGGATCTCCTGCCCCAGCAGGAGGAATGGGACTGGGGCAGTGACTGGGAGGTCACTTCTGTCTCTGCAGCTGATAGGGCAGCAGCAGGAACGTGTCACGCAAAGGGACTGTGAGGTCCCTTGTGTCTGGAGGTGGCAGGTCACCCTTGGCTTCTCCCTGGGATGTGCACTTTGGGGCCGACATCTGCCAGTGGCCCTGCTAGGCCAGCAGAAGGCCCCTGCTTGGCATGCTGCCTGTGGGATCCCCTCTGCCTCCATCCCCAGGGGGACCCAGACAGAAAGAAGGCCCGCAGAGGGCTTGTCCTGTCCCTTCTGCTTGAGGCCAGGACTGGACAGCAGGAGGCCCAAGGCTTGGCTGTGTCTAGCCAAGAAGCTGCAAGGCCAGCAGCAGGCCCAGGCCTTGGAAGATGCTGGTGAGTACCTATGATCAGACTCTAGCTTTGTGTTTCAAGGAACAGCTGGTGAGGGTTGATGAGACACAGGTGAAATGATGGAAATGTTGGGATGAGAGCAAGGTGGTGGACAGAGATGGGTGTCTGCAGCCTTCAAGGAAATAAGGCAAAGTGTGGAACAGCATAGGAAAGCCTGCAGAGGAGAAGGCAGAGGGTGCTGGTAAGAATGGAAGGCCCCAACAGCCCTGACCTTTTTGTCCCTTTGGCTAGAGCTTCTGAGGAGACGAGATATAGTCACTGCAATGGGGCCTCTTTGCCTCCTTGATACCCTGTGCAGGGGTGGGAAGGTGTCATGATGAAGTTCTTGTCGTGGCATCACACTGCCCACCACATCATACAGACCCCAAGAAGAACCCTGAGCCAGACGTGGGGGTGCAGGATCTCCCCTCCCAGGGGCTGGGGTCAGGCCTTGGCCCTTCTGCTTCACCAAAACCAACCAAGACTTTTCTCAGCACAGCGCTTTGCCTGTCTGCAATCATGGCCTCCAGTTATCTGCTCTAACAAGTCCCTGGGGAGGCTTTGTTAGGAACAGCCCTCAGTGGGGCCCATTAATACTCCAAGTCACTTCAACTTTTCCTCCTGACTTTACTTTCTCAAGCAGTTGCGTCATTCTCCTCTCAGTACCTGAGCTTCATAGACCGAGCACCAAAATACACCATTGAGATCATTAAAATGCAGAATGTCGTAAACAGCCATATCTCTCCCATGATTTTCTTCAAGTCTTCAAGACTTGTAGAGCTAATTGGAAAGCTTTCATGGTGTAGTTAAGGAGGAAGATTTCAAAGAGCATCTAATAGAAATCTTTCCTCATTTTAAAGGCTGAATTTTGTTGCATTTCAGTTTAGAGCATCATTTTCCTATAGATATTGGTCTAGGGTTACTCCTTTGAAGCCCTGCTGAGGTAGGAAGAGTAGGGTTTTTCCAATTTAAAAACAAACAACAGGAAACCATTCTGCATTAAAAAAAAAGAAAAAGCAGCAACTGGGTTGGTGAGAGCGGTCTGAATGATCCAAGAGTAAGGGGAGGGCAAAGCAGGAGAACCATGGGAAGTGCATAGGTCCCGACAGGCAGCTGGAAAGGCGGCATTCAGCAGGGTCTGTGTAATCAAGTCAGGTTTTCTTCCTGGAAGATGAGGGAGCACACCATGATAGACAAAGCGATGACCAAGCAAGTACAGGTGAACACCAGAATTTCTTCTCCTGCGATGAATATAGAAAACAGAAAATCACATTTCTTCATGATATAAATTACACTTCATGTGAGACATTTAACGGAAGGGATTGAGTCATTTGAGCTGATGAGTAGTTGCTTTTTTAGTTAAGTACTAAAAAAATTACTGGGTATTGGGGCAGAGCTTTGCTGTGTGACCATAAGCATAACCAGGGAAAACCTCCTGTGGCCCCGTTGTGTTTGTGGCACTTCCCTGCACCAGCAGATGTCAGAAAAGACCTGCAGGAGACCGGAGCCCTTTGGGAAAATCAGGTGGAGCCAGGTGGAGTTCCCAGGGCACCTCCACTGCCAGCAGTGGTCTTTGTCCCTGTAACTGCAGCCCAGCCCAGCACAGGAAACCCCTTCAAAGACAACACCCTAGTTCAGTGGGTTCCTGGGACTGACCTAGATTTGAAATGGTCATTGGAAACCCATGATACTTTCCCTTATTCCTACTAGACACTTGAACATGCATTTACCTTCTCGGGTCACCTTTAGCAAACTCAGGATGAAAAACTCAAGTATAGCACGCTTCAAAGGCTGAGAAGGAACCCATCAGCTTTCCCCACTTTCGAAATAGTTCCCGTCCAACTGAGGTTTTGAAAGTGAAAAATGTGAAATGACCCGTCAGGTCAATGCGCAGAGTAAGGGAATGTAATAGGCATTGTGCTGGAGTGTCAGAAGGCAAAAAGCACTGCATTTTGCCTCAGAGTAATCAAGGAGACCTAATCCAGTTCATCCGTGAGATAAAGCAGAGTGAAGGACGTTGAGTTGTGTCCTAACATGAAGAAGGATGTACATCACTGGTGAAGGAGCTGTCTTTTTGTGCCATCACCAATGCAAATACACAAAACTATATCAAATAAAGGTAACAAGCCCGACTCTGGCTCTGTCACCCCACAGGGCACGGGAGAGGGAGCTGACAGCCAAGGGACGCATTTGGGTGTGGAAGGTGGGGCCCAGCAGAGACAAGGATCCAAGGCAGGAGCTGCGGGAGGCCAGGTGAAGCAGCCCAAGGGGTGGTGCTGCTTGTGAGGACACGTTTGTGCCAGCAGCCTGAGTGGGCAGCAGCTGTGCACAGGCGAGGGGAGGCCAGGAAGCGCATGCCAAGAGCGCTCCTGCCAGCAGAGACAAGGCCGGGGCCGAGGGCAAGGGGAGGGGCAGGCCCAGGGCAGGGGGCTGCAAGGGCCATGCTGAGCTCCCTGCCCCTGCAGCAGCCGCACTGGCCCTCAGCAGATGTGCTGGCCGGCACGCACGGGGAGGTGCTGGCGTGCATCAGAGAGCAGCGAGGAGGGCGCTGGAGAGGGCCGGGGTGAGGCGGGTGGCAGAGCCCCATGCAGGGGCTGGCTGGGGGTCCCCTCTGCTGCAGCCACCGCATGCGGCGTGGCAGGAGGAGGGCTCCCTGTGCACCACGGGGCAGAGCCTGGCCCTGGGCTCTTCCTGACGTCCCTGCAGCTCCTGGCAGGCTGCGGTGAGGTGCCCCTCAGCCTTCCCTCCTGTGCTACCAGGGCGCACAGCTGCCTCCTGCCCAGCTCACTGCCCACCAACAATGTCCAACAGGGCTGCTTCCCAAGCTGGGCCTTGCCCAGGCTCAGTCCCCTGCAGGGGCAGAAACTGGCCCTTGTCCTGGTGGCTTTTCATGGCCTTCCTCTCAGTACGTGCTCTTCTCATGCTTGATCTTTTTAACTGAATTCAGAGGCTTAAGAGAACTTCTTGGTACAGACTACTGCAGAGAAAACTTCGAGTCCCTCAGCCACATCTCTGCTTTTCCTCCACATTGCAGCTGGGCTCTTCAATCCCACAACCTCTGCTGTACCTGAAGAGAAATCATGAGAAGGAAGAGTCACTGAAAATGACTACCTGCTGGTTCCTTTATTTCGTTAAATACCAAGAGCTTATCAGCACCTGTACATCAGGTCTGTGGGTTAAAAATAAATAAATAAAAGGTAGAAGAAGTGAGATAGAAGTGAGATGAAGAAAAATACTTTAATTGGAATAATTTTGCAAAGAATGAAAGGCAGTTTTGAACTACATGAACAAAGGTGTTTCTGCCTTGCCTGGGTATATGTGAGGAAGATGTGCAGGTACCTCATTGATGGGGAAATGCTGTATATTCGAATAACATCCTCAGTGCCTCCTTCAGCTCCTTGTTCCTCGTGCTGTAGATGAGGGTTTCACTGCTGGAGGCAACGCTGAGTACAGAAATGAAACCGCCAGGTCCAGGGATGGGGAGGTGATGGAGGGAGGCTCCAGGCAGGCAGCCATGGCGGTGATGCTACGCAGGGAGACCACTTTGACCCAAAACACAGCACATCTTTACACCTGCTGAGGGTGCACTCACTCTATTCCATCATCAAGGTCATTGACAAATAAGTTGAGCAGGACTGGACTCAGTGTAGATCCCTGGGGGACACTGCTGGCTACAGGCCTCCAACTACACTCGGCTCCACTAAGCACAACCCTCTGAACTCTGCCATCCAGCCAGCTCACAATCCACCTCACTGACCACTCATCCATCCCACACTTCCTGAGCTGGCCTGTGAGGATGTTATGGGAGACAGTGCTGAAAGCCTTGCTGAAGTCAAGGTACACAACATCCACTGCTCTCCCTCACCCACTCACCTAGTCAGTCCATCATAGAAGGCTATCGAGTTGGTGAAGCACGGTTTCCCTTGGTGAACCCATGATGACTGCTCCTGATCACCTTCTTCTCCTCCACATGCTGGAGATGACCTCCAGGATGAGCTGTTCCATCGCCTTTCCAGGGATGGAGGTGAGGCAGACCGGCCTGTAGTTGCCTGGGGCCTCCTTCTTGCCCTTTTTGAAGACCAGCATGACATGAGCTTTCTTCCAGTCTTCAGGCACCTCTCCTGTTCTCCATGACCTTTCAAAGGTGATGGAGAGTGGGCCAGCAGTAACATCCGCCAGCTCCCTCAGCACTCATGGATGTGTCCCATCGGGGTCCATGGACTTGTGGGTGTCAAGTTTGCCTAAGAGATCTCTGAGCTGATCCTCTTCAACCAAGGCAAAGTCCTCGTTTCTCCAGAGTTCCTCCCTTGTCCCTAAGGTCAGAGATTCCAGAGGGCTGGTCTTAGCAGTGAAGGCTGAAGCAAAGGAGGCATTCAGTAATTCTGCCTTCCCTTTGTCCTTTGTCACCAGGGCACCCACCTCATTAAGCAGTGGGCCCACATTTTCCTTCCTCTTCCTTCTGTGACTGATGTGTTGGAAACAGCCCTTTTTGTTGTCCTTGACACCCCTTGCAAGATTTAACTCCAAATGGGCCTTGGACTTCCCTGTCGCTTCCCTGCATCCTCGGACAATGTCCCTATATTCTTCCCAAGTGGCTCGTCCCCTTTTTCACATTATGTATGCTTCCTTCTTCCATTTCAGTCACCCCAGGATCTCCTTGATCATCCAAGCAGGTCTGCTGCCCCCTTTGCCTGACTTTTTGCTCACAGGAATACACAGCTCTTGAGCTTGGAGGACTTGGAGGTCAGTGCGCTATTGCTCCCGGTGCACCGTTGAGGCAGCCATCGGCACCTGCTCTGCTTCGGCTCTCAGCAACCCCACAACAGAAGGGTCCTGTGCGAGACCAGGCAAGGTAGACAACTATTTGACGTTCTCTCTATTCAAGGCAGTTATGCCAACAGCCCTCTGGTGCCCTTTTGCTTAGTTGTTTACCCTTGGAACAAGCCAGAAACACAGTCTGGAGGCATGTCGTTAGGGTTACCCAATGATGTTCACGGTACTCACGAGCTATCATGACTGGCCCCAAAGAAAGAAGGGGAAGGTGCCCTGCCTTGTGCCCTCCACCAAGTGGATTCATGAGTGTCGTACCAGTAGCACCTCAAATAGTATTTATTGGTGCCGATTTAGGGAAAGCATCACAAGCCCATATTTGCTTTCCTAGTGGTAACTTAGAAGTTTCTTGCAACATGTAGTTGCTTTACAGGTAGGGATTTGTAGCAATTTGTAATAAAGACGTTCATGAAGACAGAGCAACGAGGTGTCCGTGTCCTTGTGTACTATGGAATCCTACCAACCTCCTGCTGCGATCCATGGGCGGGCTGACCCTCCTAGGTCCTGAGCATCAACCACAGACCTGGGGCTTGGTGACAGCCCTTTGCTGCAGAGAACAGACCCAGCCACAGGGGCTGGACAATTCAGATGCCCCAGTGCCATGAAAATGGCTTTTTTTCTGCTCAGGTCTGCTCTCCCTCACACACACCAGACCTGTGGCTCATCTCCCTGTGGAGGAGGAGGAGGCAAAGCGCTGCTGGTGCGCGAGTAAGGGAGAAATACTCCACCTGTGGGAGGGCAGGGCTGGCGGGGAGGTGGCACAGGACAGGCACTGGCCTCTTTCTTCTATTCCCCACCCAGGGAGCCTTGAGACCACAGGTCAGTGTCCGTACTGCCCAGAGGTGTCTGCAGTCCTGTATCATCAGGATCCACCTTCTCTCCTTCTGTACGTAACATTTTTAAATTTTTCTCACAGTTTGGGGCCAGCATTGGTGGACCTGGTACGTGGCACTGCAAGGCTGTGTCTCACACCGTGGTTTTTTTCATGAGTTTTTCCCATTGCAGCAGCAGAGCAGCAGCTAATTGCTTCTGGAAGACAACTGAAACAGTTTCTTCAGTGCATGATTGAGCTCCTGGTTCCTCATGCTGTAGATGAGGGGGTTCACTGCTGGAGGCAACACCGAGTACAGAAATGACAACACCAGGTCCCTGGATGGGGAGGAGATGGAGGGGGGCTTCAGGTAGGCAAACAGGACAGTGCTGACAAACAGGAAGACCACGGCCATGTGGGGGAGGCACGTGGAAAAAGCTTTGTGCAGGCCCTGCTCAGAGGGGATCCTCAACACTGCCCTGAAGATCTGCACATAGGACAGCACAACGAAAACAAAGCAACCAATACCTACACAGAAGCCGATTGCAGTAAGCCCAACCTCCCTGAGGTAGGTATCTGACCAGGAGAGCTTGAGGATCTGGGGGATTTCACAGAAGAACTGGTCCACAGCATTGCCTTGGCAGAGGGGCAGGGAAAATGTAGTGGCCATGTGCAGGAGAGCATTGAGAAAGCCACTGCCCCAGGCAGCTGCTGCCATCTGGGCACAAGCTCTGCTGCCCACGAGGCTCCCGTAGTGCAGGGGCTTGCAGATGGCAACGTAGCGGTCGTAGGACATGATGGTGAGAACATAAAATTCTGCTGTAATCAAGAAGAGAAATAGAAAGACCTGTGCAGCACACCCTTGATAGGAGATGGCCCTGGTGTCCCAGAGGGCATTGGCCATGGCTTTGGGGAGAGTGGTGGAGATGCAGCCCAGGTCGAGGAGGGCGAGGTTGAGGAGGAAGAAGTCCATGGGGGTGTGGAGGCGGTGGTCGCAGGCTACGGCGGTGAGGATGAGGCCGTTGCCCAGGAGGGCAGCCAGGTAGATGCCCAGGAAGAGCCCGAAGTGCAGGAGCTGCAGCTCCCGCGTGTCTGCGAATGCCAGCAGGAGGAACTCAGTGATGGAGCTGCTGTTGGACATCTGCTAATTCTGGTCATGAGGTCCTGTACAAGGAGGACAGAGGCAGTGATAATGTACCACAAGCATATAAGAGGAAAACTCTTTCCATTTTCTCATTTAAAATCACCCCAAATTGCCCATTTCTAGGCAGATATTTTGAAGGTCTCTTTCATTGATTCTGCCTGGGAGTGTCTCTGGGAGCAGGGGACTCATCTGTGGGCAATGCAAGAATCAGTCCTGCACTGTAGCCAGAGGTAGTAGCATGGTAGTAACATGGTAGGAACATGGTAGGAACAGGTAGGAACATGGGGTAGTCTCAGATTCACTTTACTACTGATATCAAAGAGATTTCCCCAGTTTTGCTCCTAGTTCACCCAACTGCAGAGCAGAGGTGTGGAGATTTAGTTATTTAATTATTTGTTTTCTATTTTTCATTTTAGCTGCCCCACGACACCTGCGGAGTGATTCTAAGGCACAAATCCTCGGCGTTCTGCTGCACTCCAAGCAAAACCTTGTGGATCCTCAGAGGCAAAGAGACTGTCCCTTTAGTGCAGAGCGTCCCACAGAGCTGACAGCCAGTCTGTCCATCAGTGCTGGTCTGAGCTGTGCTGGCATCTCTTTGAGATACAGGACAATCGCCTTCAGAGGCTGTCCTGAGAAGAACCTGGAAACTGTTGAGGGAAGAAGAAGCGAGGCTCCACGTGCCCATCTCCAGACCCCTCATCCTGTCCCCATACTCCCCTTCCCCCAAGCACCCCGAGGGCTCACTCCATGGGCAGGTGAAACCCCCATCCCCAGGCAGCCTGGGAACAAGAGCAGCAGCAGCACGGCCAGGTGGAGAAGCCAGGAGGAATGGCAGCGTGCTGCTGCCAGGGGAGGCAAGGCCAGGCAGGGACAGACGGACACTCAGCACACCCTCCTGTGCTGCAGCTCTGCCTGCAGAGGAGGCAGCTCCTGCTGGGGACAGCGGGGGCTTGACGGCAGAGGCTGTGCTGGTGGCAGAGGAGAGCAGGGGGTGTCCCAGGGAAGGCGCCCGCCCTGCAGGGGCTGGCAGGGAGGTGCCTGAGCCCTCCCTCGCACAGCATTTCTGGCAGCAGCTCCCTCTCACCGCCTGCCCATGTCCCTGCTGCCTGCCGGTGTCCCTGCTGGGGGCTGATTCTCTGTCCCCACGTCTCCTCCCTGTCCATGCTCACAGACCCCATCCCTCCCGCTGTGTGCTCAGATTCACTCAGATTCCCCTCCACTGCAGGAATCTGAAAGCACAGAATTCAAGAAAAAGCCTTTCCCTTTCAGATAAACCAAGCCTCTTTCTTCCTCTGGAAATTTCCTCTTGTAAATGCCATTCTCTACAGCATCTTCTACACTTTGCTGGAGAAACAGAGACACAACTATCCCGACAGAAGCTGTCAGGCATCGGATGTGCCAGCTGTAGAAGACCCCTCTGTCAACCCCACCTGCATGGCCCTGCAGTCAGAGACGTACCTTGTCAAGGGCTGTGCAGACTTCTCCTGCAGGCAGCTCTCAGCATCCTCCCACTGCCAACTGCCTCCAAGCCCTCTCTCCTTCTCTCCGGTCCCCGTGCCAGCTGCGGTCAGAGCCCCCAGCCCTGCTGCGCTGTGCACAGGAGCTGCTCCTGGGCACAGCTGTCTCTCTGCACCAGGGCCCTCTTGCCACGAGCTCTCTCTGTCCCACGAGCCCGGCCCAGCTCAGCACCAGACGCCCAGCCCAAGGCATTGGAATCCCCCCTCGGGGGGCTCTGCTGAGGAGCCCACGAACCTCAGGCACTGAGAGACAATGGAAGACATCTCTCAACAAGTCCAAGTCAGAGGCAAGTTTCCTGCAGTGTCCCCCTGAGGGCCAGCACTGACACAGCCTCCCTTGGAGCTCGTTAGAGCAGAGCATTGGAGGCAGTGAGGACAAGGAGACAAAGGCAGTGTGAAGGTGACCCTGATGTGTAGGAAAACTGGATGTGTGTCACCAAGCACAAGGGCCAGGCCTTGACCCCCAGCCCCTGGGAAGGGAGATCCTTTCCCTTCACACACTGCTCAGGGCTCTTCATTGGGCAGGAGGAGATGGGGATGTGCATGGGCAAGTGCAGGAGAATGGTACGAGCCCTGCCTGGTTCATGGGTGGGGCAAGGAGGCAATGAGGCCCTGGTGCTTTACCGATAAGCTGTCTCCTCCTAGGCCTCAGTGGCAGAGACAACAGCCAGAGCCATGGACACAAAGCCCTGGGTCCTGTTGGGACTCTCAGCCTTGCCACAGCCCTTGCTCCTCTCCACACCAGGCTGTCCTAGGGACTCCCAGACCTGTACTTCTTTCCCTGCTGGCTGTAGACTCTTATCTGTCCAGTGTCACACCAGATCTGAGCTGAGGCTGATAACTCAGATCTTCTTGGTGGCCATGCTCCTCGTAAGGCAGCTCTGTAGGAAGCTGGCCTGGTTCCTGGGGAGCAGCACCACTGCTCGTATGGCATCCCTCGTGGTGCCCAGGCCCTCCTCCTCCTGGGCACTGCTCACTCAGCAGGGTCCCAGTCTGCCCTGATGTGTGGGGTTCCTCTTCCTGTGGTGCAGGACTGGGCTATTCTCCTTGCAAATGTCAAGAGGTTTCTGCAGGAGAAATCCTTCATTTTTTCATTGTTCCTCCACACTGATGCTCCATTCTCTCAGCTGTTAATATCTGCAGGCAGATGGCTCACCCTGGTTATGCTGTCTATTACAAGATAACTTCATCAACAATTGCAGGACAATGTGGACAACACAGGATTTAGTAGAATAAAACTGGAGCATACTATCACGGAATTATAGGGGATTGAATTCCACTGGATTCTACCTTTTCTCTGCTTCCTTCTCATGTATGTTGTCATTTTGTTTGGAACCGCATTCTAAATGTTGTGAGGCTGTGCAGGGACAAAATTAGAAGGTCGAAAAACCAACTGGAGCCCAACCTATCTATTAAGGATAATTAAAAAAATAATAATTATTTTTTTTTAATTCATAAAATAAAAAAAATAAAAGGAGGAGTAATGAGAATCTTCATCCTCTATTGGTTGTGGGGGGAAACATAGGTAAAGGTGATGAGGAAAATGCTGAGGTTTTTATTGCTTCCTTTGCCTCATTCTCCAGCAGCAAGAACAGTTGTTCCCCTGGTACTCAGACTCCTGAACTGATACATAGGGACAGCGAGTGACATGAAGCCCTCATAATCCATGAGGAAAAGTTTTGAGACCTGCTACTCCACTTAGATGTACGCAAGTCTATGGGGCCAGGTGGGATCCACGTGTTGGTACTGAGGGAGCTGGCAGAAGTGCTCACCAGGACACTTTCCATCATTTATCAGCAGTCCTGGCTATCAGGCAAGGTCCCAGTTGAGTGTCGACTAGCCAATGTGACGGCCACCTACAAGAAGGGGCAGAAGGAGGATCTGGGGAACTACAGGCCTGTCAGTCTGATCTCGGTGGTGGCGAAGCTCATGGAGACGATTATCTTGAGTACCACCACGTAACACTTCCAGGACCACCAGGTGACCAGGCGCAGTCAGCATGGGTTTACCAAAGCCAGGTCCTGCTTGGCAAATCTTATCTCCTTCTAAGTCAAGGTGATGTGCTCAGTGGAGAAGAGAAAGGCTGTGGATGTGGTCTACCCAGACCTCAGTAAGGCTTTTGAAACTGTTTCCCCCAGCATTCTCCTGGGGAAACTGGCTGCTCAAGGCCAGGAGGGATGTATGCTTTCTTGGGTTAAAAATTGGCTGTATCTTCTTTTTCAATAATTTCATCAGTGATCTGGATGAAGGGATCGAGTGCACCCTCAGTAAGTTTGCAGACGACACCAAGTTAGGTGCAAGTGTAGATCGACTCAAGGGTAGGAGGGCTCTGCAGAGGGATCTGGATAGGCTGCACCCATGGTCTGAGATCAACTGTATGAAGTTCAACAAGGCCAAGTGTCGGGTCCTGCACTTGGGGCACAACAGCCCAACATAATGCCGGGGGAAGGGTGTCTGGACAGCTGCCCAGGGGAAAGGGACTTGGGGGTATTGGTGGATAGTCGGCTGAATAGGAGCCAGCAGGGTGCTCAGGTAGCCAAGAAGGCCAACAGAATCCTGGATTGTACCAGGAATACTGCGGTCAGCAGGAGTAGGGAAGTGATTGTCCCTCTGTACTCGGCCCTGGTGAGGCCACACCTTGAGTACTGCGTTCAGGTCTGGGGCCCCCAGCACAAGAAGGACATGGATCTATTAGAATGAATCCAAAGGAGGGCCATGAGGATGATCAAGGGGCTGAAGACAGGCTGTCTCCTCTGAAGACAGGCTGAGGGAGTTGGGGTTTTTCAGCCTGGAGAAGAGAAGGCTCAAGGGAGATCTTACAGCGGCCTTCCAGTACCTAAAGGGGCCAACAGGAAAGCTGGGGAGGGACTCTTCATCAAAGAGAGCAGTGATAGGACTAGGGGTAATGGTTTAAACTGAAAGAGGGTAGATTCAGATTAGACATTAGAAAGAAGTTCTTTACTCAGAGGGTGGTGAGGAAGAGGCTGCCCAGAGAAGATGTGGAAGCCCCATCTGTGAAAGTGTTCAAGGCCAGGTTGGATGGGGCTTTGAGCAACCTGGTCTAGTGGAAGTTGTCCCTGCCCAGGGCAGGTGAGTTGGAATGATGTGATCTTTAAGGTCCTTTCATACCCAAACTGTTCTGTAATTCTGTAAATATGAAACACAGCACCATACCAGCTACTAGGAAGAAAAATTTGCTCTATTGCAAGGCAAAACTAGGACAATATCCACCCCTCATTCCATACCATGTCTGTCATGCTCTGGTCTGACACTTTCCAATTAATCACCAGCACCTTTCCTGTCTTACGATATGCACTCAAAAATATCATGCCCTTAGTCTATTAGTGTCTAGAACATTAAAATTAACATTAACAATAATAATAATAATGTCTTCCTTTTGTGTCCTATGAAACTGCCTTTATCTCTACCCATGAACTTTTACATTTTTTTTCCTCCCAGTTCTTTCCTCCATCCCAGTGGATGAATAGCTTTGTAGTGCTGAGCTGCCTGCCTGGTCAAATCACAGCAAGTCTTCTTGGTGCCTAGCATGGAGCACAAAGGTTGAGATGACAGATCTGTGAAAAAAGAAAGTGTACGGCTGCTGGAAGGAGGGTCTGGTGACGTGGAAGGAATACAGGGACACTGTTTGCGTTTGTAGGGAGAAAATTTGTGTGGCCAAAGCCCAACTACAGTTGAAGCTGGCCAAGTCTGGGGGAGGCAATAAAAAGGTTTTTTTAGATATGTGAACAGAAAAAGGAAGACCAAAGAAAACATAGGTCCGCTACTAGAAGGGGAGGGTCTCCTCGCAGACAATGACATAGGCAAAGCAGAGACGTTTAACGTTTTCTTTGCCTCTGTCTTCAACACTGATGATGGACTTCGGGACCCAGGGTGCCCTGAGCTGGAGGAACATGACAGTGGGAATGACAAACTCCCAACTGACCTTGAATGTGTGCGGGATTTGCTGCTCCACCTGGATCCATACAAGTCCATGGATCCGGATGGAATTCATCCCAGGGTGCTTAAAGAGCTGGCTGATGTCATCACAAGACCTCTCTCAATTATTTTTCAACGATCTTGGGAATCTGGAGAGGTCCCATTGGACTGGAAGCTGGCTAATGTTGTGCCAATTTTCAAGAAGGGCAAGAAAGAAGACCCTAGCAATTACAGGCCTGTCAGTCTCACGTCAGTGCCTGGTAAAATTGTGGAGAGGATGATCCTTGAAGTTATTGAAGCGCACGTGGGGGACAATTCAGTCACTGGTCCCAGCCAACACGGGTTCACAAGGGGTAGGTCCTGCCTAACAAATTTGATTTCCTTTTATGATAAGATCACCCATCTAGTCGATCAAGGGAAACCAGCTGATGTGATCTTTTTGGACTTCAGCAGAGCTTCTGACACGGTTCTGACATAGACACGGTTCTGACATAGGATCCTACTGGACAAAATATCCAGCATACAACTAAACAAAAACATCATACGATGGGTGAGCAATTGGCTGACGGGCAGGGCTCAAAGGGTTGTGGTAAATGGGGCCACATCTGGCTGGCGGAGGGTCAGTAGTGGGGTCCCTCAAGGCTCCATTTTAGGGCCAGTCCTCTTCAATGTTTTTATAAATGATTTGGATGTAGGACTAGAAGGTGTTTTGAGCAAATTTGCCGACAACACTAAACTTGGAGGAGTTGTGGACTCGGATGAGGGTGGAAAGGCCTTGCAGAGAGATCTGGACAGACTGGAGAACTGGGCGATCACCAACCACATGAAGTTTAACAAAAGCAAGTGCCGAGTCCTGCACCTGGGATGGGGCAACCCTGGCTATACGTACAGACTGGGCAATGAGATGCTGGAGAGCAGCCCTGCAGAGAGGGATCTGGGGGTTGTGGTTGACAGCAAGTTGAATATGAGCCAGCAGTGTGCCCTGGCAGCCAGGAGGGCCAACCGTATCCTGGGGTGCATCAAACACAGCATTGCTAGTCTGTCGAGGGAAGTGATTGTCCTGCTCTACTCTGTGCTGGTGCGGCCTCACCTCAAGTACTGCGTGCAGTTCTGGGCACCACAGTACAAAAAGGACATTAAACTGTTGGAGAGTGTCCAGAGGAGGGTGATGAAGATGGTGAAGAGCCTAGAGGGGAAGACATATGATGAGCGGCTGAGGTCACTGGGCCTATTCCGCCTGGAGAGGAGGAGGCTGAGGGGGGACCTCATCGCAGTCTACAACTTCCTCACGAGGGGGAGTGGAGAGGCAGGTGACCTATTCTCCGTTATCACCAGGGACAGGACCTGCGGGAACAGTGTCAAGCTGAGGCAGGGGAAGTTTAGGCTGGACAAAAGGAAGAGGTTCTTCACCGAAAGGGTGGTTGCCCACTGGAACAGGCTCCCCAGGGATGTAGTCACTGCACCAAGCCTGTCTGAATTTAAGAAGAGATTGGACTGTGCACTTAGTCACATGGTCTAAACTTTTGGGCAGACCTGTGTGGTGCCAGAAGCTGGACCTGGTGATCCTTATGGGTCCCTTCCAACTCTGGATATTCTATGATTCTATGATTCTATAATATCCAACCTAAACCTCCCCTGGTGCAACTTTAGCCCATCCCCCCTTCCTATCACCAGACACATGGGAGAATAGACCAACCCCTACCTCGCTACAGCCTCCTTTAAGGTACCTATAGAGAGCGATAAGGTCGCCCCTGAGCCTCCTCTTCTCCAGGCTGAACAACCCTAGCTCCCTCAGCCGCTCCTCGTAAGACTTCTTCGCCAGACCCCTGAGTGAACCGTCTGTGGTTTAATTTGGTAGAGAAAGGTAAAGCAAAAGGTGAAACTGAGGAGCCCATGGGTTAAAGAGGGCTCTGCAATTCCAGAAGGGTTTAGAGGAGCCAGCTGGCAAAGGCACATGAAGGTCCAGTGTGGTTAAGGACAACCTCTCTGAAACCCCACAATTGCGACCTAGTGTAGCACTCGCCTGCTATTTATGCCCTTAGAGAAACCCCACGGTCCTGCCAAAGCACTGCCCTATGCTGCTGAGCCATAACGGGAGATGGAAAGGGGCTAAGCAGTAGAGATCCCCACGGAGTTCAGTCTGCTGCCCACCCTGAGCAGAATGAGCAGAAGGGAACTCCCTGGATGACCAAGGGCACCAAAACCCCTGGCTCTGCAGAGCAGCACCACCAGCTCTATGCCCTCCATCTCCTGAGCCGTGGCTGGCCCCAGCCCATGGGCTGCTGGGGAGGCCCAGAGCCGCCTTTGTGCCAGCAGCTGCGGTGCCTTGCGAGGGGCTGGGGCTGTGCTGGCCGTGCCCAGAGCCCTGCAGCAGGCTGCGGTGGGCACTGGCCTGGGGCCAGCCCAGCCTGGGCTGCTGGGCTGGGGAGAGGTCCGGGAGCTGGGGAGAGGTGGGCAGGGGCTGGGCTGGGCTGGGCAGTGCCCGGCAGAGGGCAGCAGCAGCGTCAGGGAGCGGTGGCAGCATGCAGGGGAGGGCTCCCAGCAGGGCTTGGTGCTGCAGAGCCAGGGCTGGGGAAGGGAGCCCAGAGCTGCAGGGGCAGGGGACAGGAGGCCGCTCGGGGCTCTTGCTGGCCTGGGCAGAGCAGGAAGGGGGCCCAGGGCATTTGTCCCCTCACCGCAGCCTGCCACGACCTGCACGGCACCCTGGAGTGTCCAGGGCCAGGCTCTGCCCCGTGGTGCGCAGGGAGAGGGCAAAGCCTCTCTGGAAAAGAGGCTGAAACCGAAAAAGGTCCCTCCGCTGCCCCGTGGTGTGACAGGGCCAGGGTGGGACAGGTTACCTTTATTTGATGTAGTTCTTGTGTAATTTGCATTGGTGATGGCACAAAAATAGAGTTCCTTCACCAGTGATGTACATCCTTCTTCATGTTAGGACACAACTCAACGTCCTTCACTCTGCTTTATCTCACAGATGAACTGGATTAGGTCTCCTTGATTACTCTGAGGCACAGTGCAATGCTTTTTGCCTTCTGACACTCCAGCACAATGCCTATGACTTTCCCTTACTCTGCGCATTGACCTGACGGGTCATTTCACATTTTTCACTTTCATATCCCTAGTTGGAAGGGGATGATTCCCCAAAGTGGGACAAGCTGATGGGTTCTGCCTCAGCCATTTGAAGTGTCCTGCTCTTGAGTCTTTCAGCCTGAGTTTTCCACAGATGACCTAGGTCGGTAAATGGATATATAGGTGCCTACTACGAAGGAGGGAGAGTGTCTTGGGATCCCAATGGCCATTTCAAATTTAGGTCTAATCCCAAGAAACTGCTGAAGAAGGAATTTGCCTTGAAGGGGTTTCCTGTGCTGGGCTGGGCTGCAGTTTCAAGGAGAAAGAGCACTGCTGGCAGTGGAGGTGCCCGGGAAACATCACCTGTCTCCACCTTATCCAACAACGGGCTCTGGTCTCCTGCAGGTCCTTTCAGACAGCTTCCATTCCAGGGAATTACTCTAAATGCACCAGAGCCGCTGGAGGCCTAATGATTTCATTGAAAGCATAACCAGGAAATGGGATTTCGAGGAAATATTTCAAGTATGAATAAACTACTCTGAAGGCCTTGGCACTGGTTGCTTATGGTCAGACAGCAAAGCTCTGCCTGAATACTCATTATTTTTTTTAGTACTTTTATTGTATTTATTAGTACTTTAGTACTAATCAAGCACCTACTCATGAGCTCAAATGATTCAATCCATTCCGTAAAAAGTAATGAAATGTCGTGAAAAGACGTGAAATGTAATTTCTATCATGAAGAAATGTGAATTTCCATCATCTATATTCAACGCAGGAGAACAAATACTGATAATCTCCTTTACTTGCAATGTCATCGCTTTCTTTATCATGGTGTGTTCCCTCATCTTCCAGGCTCAAAACCTGACTTGATTACACAGAACATGCTGAATGTCCCCTTTCCAGCTGCCTGTCTGGACTTATGCACTTCCCATGGTTCTCCTGCTTTGCCCTCCCCTTACTCTTTGATCATTCAGACCGCTCTCACCAACCCAGTTGCTGCTTTGAGTTTCAGTGAGTTCCAGCTCGCCCATCTCTCAGCAGTCTGTCTAATGGTTTCCTTAGCAAGAAACTCAACATTAATCATTGAATTAGTATGATATGGATTAATATTAACACTATTATTTTAAATTTCCTATTAATCAGTGTAAAATATATCATGTACAGTCATCCTTTTGGGAAGGTAAACATCACTGGAGGCAACAAAATGAGGAACTTGAACTTTGTTTTTTTTTGAAAATTGCAGCATGATTTCCTGTTGTTTGCTTTTAGATAGGAAAAACCCTGCTTTTCCTACCTATGCAGGGATCCAAAGGAGAAACCCTAGACCAATATCTCTAGGAAAATGATGCTCCAAACTGAAATGCAAGAAAATTCAGCCTTTAAAATGTGGAAAGATTTCTTTTAGATGCTCTTTGAAATCTTCCTCCTTAACTACACCATGAGAGCTCTCCAATTAGCTGCACAAGTCCTGAAGACATGACGAAAACTGTGGGAGAGATATGGCTGCTTAGGACTTTCTCTGTTTGAATGAGTTCCATGGTGTATTTTGGTGCTGAGTCAATGTAACTTGGGTACTGAGAGGAGAATGATGCAACTGCTTGAGAAAGTAAAGTCAAAGGGAAAAGTTGAAGTGACTTGGAGTATTAATGGGCCCCACTGAGGGCTGTTCCTAACAAAGCCTCCCCAGGGACTTGTTAGGGCAGAAAACTGGAGGCCATGATTCCAGCCAGGCAAAGCGCTGTGCTGAGAAAAGTCTTGGTTGGTTTTGGTGAAGCAGAAGGACCAAGGCCTGACCCCAGCCCCTGGGAGGGGAGATCCTGCATCCCGACGTCTGGCTCAGGGCTCTTCTTGGGGTCTGTATGATGTGGTGGGCAGTGTGATGCCACGACAAGAAGGCCCCATTGCAATGACTATATCTTGTCTCCTCAGAAGCTCTAGGCAAAGGGACAAAAAGGTGAGGGCTGTTGGGGCCTTCCATTCTTGCCAGCACCCTCTGCCTTCTCCTCTGCACGCTTTCCTATGCTGTTCCAGACTTTAGTCTGGACACTTTAGTGCAACTTTAGTCCAACTTTAGTTTAAAGACATTAGAAAGAAGTTCTTTACTCAGAGGGTGGTGAGGAACAAGCTGCCCAGAGAACTTGTGGATGCCCCATCTCTGGAAGTTTTGAAGGCCAGGTTGGATGGGGCTTTCAGCAACCTGGTCTAGTGGAAGGTGTCTCTGCCCATGGCAGGGGAGTTGGAATGATGTGATCTTTAAGGTCCTTTCATACCCAAACTGTTCTGTAATTCTGTAAATATGAAACACAGCACCATACCAGCTACTAGGAAGAAAAATTTACTCTTCTGCAGCAAAAACTAGGACAATATTCACCGCTTATTCCATACCATGTCTGTCATGCTCAGGTCCAACACTTTCCAATTAATCACCACCGCCCATCCTTTCTGTCTTTTGATATGCTCACAAAAATATCATTTCCTTAGTCTATTTGTATTTATAATAATAATAAGAATAATAAGAATAATAAGAATAAGAATAAGAATAATAAAAGAATAATAATATATTAAGAATAATAATATATTAAGAACAATAATATATTAAGAATAACAATATATAATAATAACAATATATTGTTATTATGCTTTTATACCAACCCATAAACTTTTACTTTTTTTTTTTTTTTTTTTTTTCTCCCAGTTCTCTCCTCCATCCCAGTGGATGAATAGCTTTGTAGCGCTGAGCTGCCTGGCGGGTCAGACCACTGCAAGTCTTCTTGGTGCCTAGCGTGGAGCACGAAGGTTGAGATGACAGATCTGAACAGAGCGTTTTAAAAGTAAGTTGTTCTAAGCATTAGATCAGTTTAACAGTTGCTGATCACAATGTCGATCTTTTTGATCTGGGGTCTGTTGTGCTTGTTTTCAGAATTGTGTTGTATAGCACATTGCTAACTGTCTGTCTTCCATGTCAGGCTGTTCATCAATTCTGGGGGCTGGTTTAAGGTACTCTTTTGCTGTATTGGACAGCACTGACTTATGATAGGATAAAATTATTGCCCCCTCAATACCTCAGGAATCATCTCTTCATTTCTTAGAAATTATTTAGAATTACGCTCTTTTATACTCTTTGCCTTTTCTCCTCAGGGAGTAAATCTATGCAGGGCGGGTGGTGATGGTGGGTGGAACTGGTATGGACAGTGGGGGATGCTTTTCACCACTTCTTCCCTCTCCCTTTCTCCTGCACCTCCCCCTTCTCCTCCAGGACAGGCATATAGCCTTTCCAAAGCCACTCCAAACATTGCAACAAGCATTGCAGGCACTCCAGATCCTGAGGTGCACCCAAAGTTTAATTGACCCCTGTGACAGGCCCTAGAGCCACTTCCAAACCTGCGATAGGCCCTGCAGCCACTCCAACTGCTCTGAAAGGCCCTGCAGCCAGAACAGCTCCAGTGATGGGCCCTGCACCCACTCCAGCCCCTGCAATGGGCTCCATGGCTGGGCCAGAGAACCAGGCTGTGCCACTATTGGTTGCCTCTTTATGAAAGAGAAAACAATGGGTGTGGAAGTCAGTTTTTCTTTAGAAAGGAAAGAAACTCCTACCCAGTCAAGAAAGGAGGGAGAAAATAAGGCAGGTTTCTTCAAAGCTGGGCCATCGTGGAAGCAGGATGACAAAGATGAAGAGATCATATAAGCATCAGAAACCAACTGGTCCCTATCCCAGTGTTAGCTAGGACATATGGGAAAAGATTTCGGCCATCATCTTGGTGAGCACATTGTCACCTGGCTGCTCCAGTGCTGGGAGAACAGGGCCAGTAGCCTGGAATTAGAGGGCAGGGAAGCCAAGCAGCTGGGATCCCCCTCTAGAGAAGGAGTGATTGACAAAGCCATTGGAAAAGGGCACAAGGAACTTAATCCTGTCATGCTTGAACGAAAGGTATTCCTTCAAGAAAGATCTTGTATGACAACCAGGAAAGTGGACCACCATGGAGAGGGATATCCGGTACCTGAGGGAATTAGCCATGTTGGAGGTGATTGATAGTGACCTAGACAACAAACAGCTGTCCAAAGTTCCAGATGAAGTCAAGTGCCCATGACCCATGTGGCAGAAGTTTGTACAGAGCGCACCATCATGATATGCCAACTCATTGGCAGTTATGACCTCGAAAGACCAAGAAGAACCCGTGGTGGATGAATTGGCTAGCCAACTCTGGCATTACAAAGAAAGTCTCTCTTCTTCCCTATGAGCCTGTGTCTCATCTATGGAGAAACTTTCTCATGAGTTCCAACAACAACAAGAGGATACATCTTCCTCTCCACCTGCACAAACCAATAGCTCAGCTATCAGGTGTAAGTATCCATCTGCTCAAGAAAGTTGATATAGTGGGTGCATACTACGTGCAACCCTGTGGTTTTAATTGTGTGACCATGGAAAGGCCATGAGAAAATGGGATGCAAAAATCTACCTCCATCCTAGAGGCACGGATACATGAAGTGCAAGTGGCCAGGTTCAGGGGGACCCCTGCTTGGGGAAAGGCTGGGCATCGGTCAGTCTGTGATGAGCAATTGCATTGTGCATCACTTGCGTTATACGTGGAATAATAATAATAATAAAATGTGTTATTCTTTATTATTATTGTTAATGTTATTATTATATCTTTATTTTCTGTCTTGTTAAACTGTCTATATTTCAACAAATAAGCTTTTGAGTGGTGGGTGTGATCTAACAGCTCTGTATTGCTTCCGTGCCTGACAGGTTAAAGCACAACATGTTTGACAACCACAGTTCAACGGCACAAATCACACTTGTAGAAGTCATCTCTCCTGTGTTCAGTGAAGGGCAGTCGGTGATGACTTCAGTCTTCTTGAAACACCACAGCCCAGCAGAGACCCTGCTGCCTTCGGGAGCTGTCAGCCCTGAGGCCTTGGGGACACCTCAAGGGAGCCCAATGGCACAGAGCAAGCGATGCCATGGTCGGGTGCTGTGCTGCTGAGCTGGGCCGGGCTCCTGGGCCCAAGGGGAGCTCGTGGCAAGAGGGCCCTGGTGCAGAGAGACAGCTGTGCCCAGGAGCAGCTCCTGTGCACAGCGCAGCAGGGCTGGGGGCTCTGACCGCAGCTGGCACGGGGAGAGGAGAGAAGGAGAGAGGGCTTGGAGGCAGTGAGGAGCGCAGCAACAGAGGGCAGCGTGTGGCAGGACAGATCTGCAGGCTGTTGGCACCGTGAGTCTCTGGCAGCAGGGCCATGCAGGTGGGGTTGCCAGAGGGGTCTTCTACAGCTGGCACATTTGATGCCTGATAGCATCTGTTGCGATGTCTGTTTCTTCAGCGAGGAGTAGAAGATGCTGTAGAGAATGGCATTTATAAGGAGGCATTTGAAGGGGAAGACTGAGGCTTGGTTAATCTGAGATTTTTGGATTCTGTGCTTTCAGATTTCTGTTGTGGAGGGGAATCTGAGTGAATCTGAGCACACAGACTGTGGGATGGGGTCTGTGAGCATGGACAGGGAGGAGATGTGGGGACACAGGACCAGCTCCCAGCAGGGACACGGGCAGGCAGCAGGGACATGGGCAGGCGGTGAGAGGGAGCTGCTGCCAGAAATGCTGTGCGAGGGAGGGCTCAGGCACCTCCCTGGGACAATCGCTGCTCTCCTCTCCCACCAGCACAGGGCAGCTGAGACCAGAACTGATGGACAGACTGGCTGTGCTCTCTGAAGTACACTCTGCACCAGAGGAACAGTATCTGTGACACTGAGGATCCACAAGGTTTCACTTGAAGTGCAGCAGGAATGACAGTATAGAAAAAAGAAATCGCCACAGCCCTTGTCTGCCGTTAGGGGACTTGGGAGTAAAAATTTGTTCACATCAAGAGTTAAAATAATCTGAGAATACTCCATGTTCCTCTTTACTTCTTTTTATAGGTAAGAACTGTTAACTACACTGCCCACAGCAGAGTCCCCTCCTCCCAGGGACAGCCTCAGGCAGCCCCAGTCAGAGCTCGTGAAAGGGACCTGCCTAATGTCTGGTTAATAGGCTAAAATTGAATTACATATTAACAGACAATTCTGTTGTATTTTGTTACTGCCTTTTCCCTCCTTGGTCAGAATCCCATGCCCAGAACCAGCAAATGGCCAACAGCAGCTCTGTGAGCGAGTTCCTCCTGCTGGCATTCGCAGACACGCGCGAGCTGCAGCTCCTGCACTTCGGGCTCTTCCTGGGCATCTACCTGGCTGCCCTCCTGGGCAACGGCCTCATCCTCACCGCCGTAGCCTGCGACCACCGCCTCCACACCCCCATGGACTTCTTCCTCCTCAACCTCGCCCTCCTCGACCTGGGATCCATCTCCACCACTCTGCCCAAAGCCATGGCCAAAGCCCTCTGGGACACCAGGGCCATCTCCTATCAAGACTGTGCTGCACAGGTCTTTCTGTTTGTCTTCTTGATTGGAGCAGAATTTTATGTTCTCACCATCATGTCCTACGACCGCTACGTGGCCATCTGCAAGCCCCTGCACTACGGGAGCCTCGTGGGCAGCAGAGCTTGTGCCCAGATGGCAGCAGCTGCCTGGGGCAGTGGCTTTCTGCACGCTGTGCTGCACACTGCTAATATATTTTCACTACCTCTGTGCCATGGTAATGCCTTGGACCAGTTCTTCTGTGAAATCCCCCAGATCCTCAAGCTCTCCTGCTCAGACTCAGACTACTTCAGGGAAGTTGGGTTCATTGCATTTAGCTTCTGTTTAGGTGTTGTTTGCTTTGTTTTCATTGTGCTGTCCTATGTGCAGATCTTCAGGGCGGTTCTGAGGATGCCCTCTGAGCAGGGCCGGCACAAAGCCTTTTCCACGTGCCTCCCTCACCTGGCCTTGGTCTCCCTCTCTATCAGCACTTCCACATTTGTCCACCTGAAGCCCCCCTCCCTCTACTCCGCACACCTGGACCTGGTGGTGTCAGTTCTGTACTCGGTGGTACCTCCAGCAGTGAACCCCCTCATCTACAGCATAAGGAACCAGGAGCTCAAGCACGCACTGAAGAAGCTATTTCAGTTGTCTTCCAGAAGCAGTTAGCTGCATCTGTGCTGTTAAAATGGGAATAAGTCACAAAAAAAATAATCACAGAATCATAGAATATCCCGAGTTGGAAGGGATGCATAAGGATCATCAAGTCCAGCTCCTGGCACCACACAGGTCTACCCCAAAATTCAGACCATGGGACTAAGCGCACAGTCAAAATGCTTCTTAAACTCTGAGAGGCTTGGTGCAGTAACTAGTTCCCTGGGGAGCCTGATCCAGTGGGCGACCATCCTCTCGGTGAAGAACCTCTTCCTGATGTCCAGCCTAAACCTCCCCTGACTCAGCTTGACACCATTCCCGTGGGTCCTATCACTGGTGACTAAAGAGAATAGATCGGCGCCTGCCCCTCCACTCCCCACCGTGAGGAAGCTGTAGACTGTGATGAGGTCTCCCCTCAGCCTCCTCTTCTCCAGGCTGACCAGGCCAAGTGACCTCAGCCGCTCCTCATACGTCTTCCCCTCTAGGCCCTTCACCATCTTTGGAGCCCAGTACCTTACTGACTTGAAGAAAGAGGCTTTAATCTCTCCTGGTTTGTTTCCTAATGAAGGAGCACGAAAGAGACGCGTGTCCTTGTCTCTGAAGAGGAGGTGAAGGAACAGGTACGGCAAGGGACACAAAAATCAGTTGCGCCAGACTAAACTGTGGTTGTATCTGAGCTTGGAGACTGCAACCCTCTTCAGACTTCCAGATCTAGAGGAACACTTTGGCTGCAACCTAAAAGCCACGTGTACATAAGCTCCCCCAAGC
Source organism: Anser cygnoides (assembly GCF_040182565.1). NCBI lineage: Eukaryota > Metazoa > Chordata > Aves > Anseriformes > Anatidae > Anser > Anser cygnoides. The sequence goes on along the minus strand of NC_089902.1, from coordinate 3,168,542 downwards.
CAGCCAATCTCCTTCCCATGACCTGCCAGGAAACAGCAATGTAGGCATGTAACCAAATTAAAACCCAAACCTTCAGCCCAGCCCTTGACCTGAATAGTGAGTGAGGATCCGGATCCTGGCATTTATACGTGAGAGTTTATACACAGTCAAAGTAAATACTGTAGTCAGAGGTCATGGGGCTAGATTTTGAAAAGCCCTACAGAAAGAAGAGATGTCAGAAAAGCAAATTTAAATAACATTAACGTCAAGAAAAGTAATTCTGATTGCTATATTCTTTATCTGCCATGACTAGACAGAAGGAAATCTGTGATAACAATTTTGCCTTTAAGGTCATTTTCTTTTTCCTTTTATTTCTTCTATTTATTTATAAATTGATTGATTGATTGATTGATTTTAACAGGCTCTGTACTAATTTTCCTCACAGAATGACTAAGAGAAATGTGACCCTTGTGCACCATTTGTAGTTAATTCATTAGGTCAACTCTAACCACTAAGCCCCTTCTCAGGCTATTTCTATTAGTGATAAGGAGCGATTGACCTTCAAAGACTGAAGCCAGGTAGATGAGCCTATTCCACAAGGTCTCTTGGCTCCACCCTTGTTAAGTGAAATCTGCCAGGTGTGGATCATTTGACCTTTGCTCTATAGGAAGCATGAGGAGTGGTGGGGAATTGCCTCCCCAGGGGAGTTGGAGGCTTGTGTTATTTAGGGTGTGCAATGTTGTGGTGCAATGGACTCAGTGTTCCCCATAGGCTGCTTTTTCTTCATGTTTTCTACCATCTCTGTGAAATAGTTTTAGTGACTCTAGGAGCTAGCTACGTTGGTGGTGCCTTCTCAGTACAGTAAAACCCTGGTGGTACGACTTCACTGTGAAGTAGTTGGGAAGTGACTCAAGCTCAGAAGCTGGCAGGTAAGTGTTCCTGGGTTCTACAGTTGTTTGATGTTGAGGAGTTTGAGTACTTCCTTCACCTTGTCTGTTTTCAGTGAAATTACTTACGTGGGTTCTGAGCTCCCTTTCCAGACCTTAAAAATAAAATGAAATAATAATAAAAAGACAAACTCAGAAGCTCAAGTGCTTACAGGTAAGCCTGACTTTGAAGAATGTTCTTAAGTATTTGTTAAGATGGAACAACAGACTGTGTGAAAAAGGTGCCTTAATGTGAACGCAGATTTTGCCTTGTGGTAAGTAGAAACAGATCTGGATAGATACTGGTGGCATGATCGTTACTTTCACTAAGTGGAAATTGTGAGAATGTGCTGTCCTTAAAGGAAATGATGTTCTCACTATAGGCAAGTCAAAAGCAGTGGGAAGGAAGCCTGTCCTCTTCCCTACAGGCCTGCGTCTTGGCTGTGGAGAAACTTTTGGAAGAGGTCCACCAACTTAAAGAGAACTGATCTTCCTCCCCACCTGTACAAACCAGTGTCTCAGCTCTCGGGGTTAAGCGTCCTTCTGTGTTAGGAAGACCACAGAGTGGGTACGCAGCCTGTGCCACCCTGTGGTTTGACCAACGTGACCACGGAGAAGACTTCAGAAAAAGGGATGGAAAATCTACCAGGACACTAGAGGCATGGGTACATGAGTTGGAAGGAGGAGGAGAAAAAGAAAAAGAGAGGAAACGGGTTCTCTGAGAAACTTGTTGCTCCAATTTCCTCCAAGCACCTGGTACATCAACCCCAGCTCCCTGGGGCCCCAATTCTATTGTTAGCTCAAGCCTTTGAGCCCCATGTTGGGTGCCAAAAAGGACTGTGGTGGCTTTACCTTGCTAGGCAGCTAAACACCACCACAACTGCTCTCTTACTTCCCCTCCTCAGAAGAGGAGGGGAAGAAGTAAAGGAAAGAACAACTCAGGGGTTGAGATAAGGATAATTTAATTAAAGGGAAAAAATTATGAAGGAAAAATTATTACTAATTAAACAATTTAATTAAAGGGGAAACAAAAAACAGGGAAAGGGGGAAAAAATGACAAGCAAAGGCTGTGTGGAAGTGCAGAGTAAAGAAACTACTCTCAACTTCCCACAAACGAGCGATGCTTGACCACGTCCTTGAAGCAGGACCTCAATGCACGTAGCTGTTCTTGGGGAGGACAGATGTTTTTTGCAACGAGTGCTCACCCCTCCCCTCTTCTTCCTTTTTCCACCTTTTATTGCTGAGTGTGACATCACATGGTATGGAATATCCCTTTGGTTGGTTTAGGTCAGCTGCCCTGGTGATGTCCCCTCCTCGCTGTTTGCCCACCCCCAGCCTGCTGGCTCTGGGGGGGTTAGAGGGAGTCCTGATGCTGTGCCAGCACTGCTCAGCAGCAGACACAACACTGGGGCGATACCAGTGCTCTTCTAGCTGCAAGTGCAGAGCACAGCACTGTATGGGCTGCTGCAGGGAAAGGTAACATCCCAGCCAGACCCAGTACACCTTCCACCTCGAATCAACTGCCCCAGGGCTGGAAACACAGCCCTACCATTTGCCATGGGCTGATCCAGACCCGCCTGGAAGAGGGGGAAGCTCCTGAACACCTCCAATACATTGATGACATCTTCACATACAGCAACCTAGCAGAAGAAGTGTTTGAGAAAGGGAAGAAAATGTTCCAAATCCTTCTGAAAGCTTGCATTGCCCTAAACCAAAGTAAGGTCAAGGGACCTGCACAGGATATCCTGATGCAGGCTGGCTAGGTTCAGTGGGACTGCTGCTTGGGGATGGGCTGGGCATCGGTCAGTGGGTGATGAACAATTGCATGGTGCATCACTTGCTTTGTACATGTCATAATAATAATTGTTCTTATTGTTGTTTTTCCTGTTATTATTGTCTCTTCATTTTATGTCCTTTTAAACTGTCTTTATTTCAACGCAGGAGCTTTTGGGGGCTGAGGGTGAGCTAACAGCTGTGTGGTGCTGAGCTGCCTTCCAACTTAAACCACAACACTATGTTTGACAACCACACTCTAACGGCACAAATCGCATTTCTGAAATCAGTCTCGCCTCTGTTCAGAGAGGAGCAGTTGGGGATGACTTCAGCCTGTTAGAAGCACCACACCCCAGCAGAGACCCTGCTGCCTTTGGGAGCTGTCAGCCTTGAGGCCTTGGGGACACCTCGAGGGAGCCCAATGGCACAGAGCAAGCGATGCCATGGTCGGGTGCTGTGCTGCTGAGCTGGGCCGGGCTCCTGGGCCCAAGGGGAGCTCGTGGCAAGCGGGCAGCACTGCAGAGAGACTGCTCTGCCCAGGAGCAGGTCCTGTGCACAGCGCAGCAGGGCTGGGGGCTCTGACCGCAGCTGGCACGGGGACAGGAGAGAAGGAGAGAGGGCTTGGAGGCAGTGAGGAGCGCAGCAACAGAGGGCAGCGTGTGGCAGGACAGATCTGCAGGCTCTTGGCACCGTGAGTCTCTGGCAGCAGGGCCATGCAGGTGGGGTTGCCAGAGGGGTCTTCTACAGCTGGCAAATCCGATGGCTGATAGCATCTGTCGGGATGGGTCTCTCTCTTTCTCCAGCGAGGAGTAGAAGATGCTTTAGTGAATGGCATTTATAAGGGGGCATTTCAAGAGGAAGACTGAGGACTGGTTAATCTGAGATTTTTGGATTCTCTACATTCAGATTCTTGCAGTGGAGGGGAATCTGAGTGCATCTGAGCACATAGACTCTGGGATGGAGTCTGTGAGCATGGACAGGGAGGAGACGTGGGGACACAGAAGCGGCTCCCAGCAGGGACATGGGCAGGTAGCAGGGACATGGGCAGGCGGTGGGAGGGAGCTGCTGCGAGAAATGCTGTGCGAGGGAGGGCTCAGGCACCTCCCTGCCATCCCCTGCAGGGCAGGCGCCTTCCCTGGGACACCCCCTGCTCTCCTGTGCCACCAGCACAGCCTCTGCCCTCAAGCCCCCGCTGTCCCCAGCAGGAGCTGCCTCCTCTGCAGGCAGAGCTGCAGCACAGGAGGGTGTGCTGAGTGTCCGTCTGTCCCTCCCTGGCCTTGCCTCCCCTGGCAGCAGCACGCTGCCATTCCTCCTGGCTTCTCCACCTGGCCGTGCTGCTGCTGCTCTTGTTCCCAGGCTGCCTGGGGATGGGGGTTTCACCTGCCCATGGGGTGAGCCCTCGGGGTGCTTAGGGGAAGGGGAGTACGGGGAGAGGGTGAGGGGTCTGGAGATGGGCACTTGGAGCCTGGATTCTTCTGCTCTCAGCAGCATCCAGGTTTTTTTGAGTTGCACTTCTGAGTGCAACTGTCTTGTAGATCAAAGAAATGGCAGCAGAGGGCAGCTGATAGCAGAACTGATCGACTTAGGGCCCTAACACTCTCTCTTAAAAGACTCTTGGCTGTAAGGGTACAGTCCCTTTGTCTCTGAGGATTCACAGGGTCTTACTTGGAGTGCAGGAGAGATGCCTGGACTTCTGTCTTAAAAGCAGGCTTCAGGTGTCTTGGGGCAGCTAGAATAAAACATACGAAATAAAAATAAAAATCCCAACAGCACTCCTGAGCAGTTGGTCTGAATGTGAGCCAAACTGGGGCAAAAGTCTTTGATACTAGCAGAAAAGTAAATCTGAGATGACAGCAAATTCCTCTTTATGTCTGGCTGTAGGGCAGGACTGACTCTTCCATTGCCCACAGCAAAGTCTCCTGCTCCCATGGACACCCTAAGGCAGGACCAAGTAGAACTCAGGAAAGGGACCTGCCATATGCCTGCCTGGATGTGGAGAATCATTTGGGGAGGTTTAAATGAGAAACGGTAGGAGTTTTCCTCTGCTAAGTGGGTTGTACATTATTAATGTCTTTCTATGCTTTGAGCAGAACCTGATGCCTCTAAACAGCAGATGTCCAACAGCAGCTCCATCAGTGAGTTCCTCCTGCTGCCATTCGCAGACACGCGCAAGCTGCAGCTCCTGCACTTCGGGCTCTTCCTGGGCATCTACCTGGCTGCCCTCCTGGGCAACGGCCTCATCCTCACTGCCGTAGCCTGCGACCGCCGCCTCCACACCCTCATGGACTTGTAAGAAATGGTCCAGCAATTCGTGCCACTAAGGGGTTTTGAAGGGTTAACATTGAGGCCTGGGTTTAGGCGAGAAAAGAACAAAGGGATTTCTTCGGAGAAAAAACTGCTGACTTTGCACGAATGTGCAGTAACTTCTGACAGCCGGCCAAGAGACCACTAGATAAGGAGGAAAAATATGAGCCTCCCTGTCTCCCTGTCCGAGCGGCCCCCGAGAAAGTAACAAAGACTGATAAGCGGGTGCACTTGGAAGGACGTCGGATTCGGGAAACCAATTATAATAACCTTGCCTCTTTTAGAAGTAGTAATAAATATGTATTAGCCTAGGAGTATAAAAAATTAGATGCCTCACGTAACGGGTGTGCGTCCTGGTGGAGCAGAGACTCCCGGCGCACCCAGCGCTGTTTGCTTGCCTCTATTCATTTAATAAATTGTAAACTTTGATTGCAATCCTATTTGGGACTCAGTCATTTATAACAATTGGGGGCTCGTCCGGGATGGTCTTGGTTCCTGAATTCTGACTTGATCTAGGAGGGGCGCCCCCACCATTTGGTGGCTCCTGTTCGAGTCAGGTCGGGACTAATGCCATCTCGAACCTGAATAAGGGCAAGCAAAGATTTAGATTTTTATGAGCTCCCTTTTGCCGGCTGCAGCACTATATTTTGCCCGTAATTCTGCGCGCGAAGATCCGAACGAAGACGACGGAGTCGTAAGTATTTAATGTGTATACCGTTCGGTTGGGTGGGATTCGGTTGCCTGTGTGTGTGAGAGTGTGATTGAGACGGAACGTAGTTCCGAAGCGATTGTGGAGGTCTTCTAACCGCGGTTCCAATCTCCCGCGAGGGACTTGGCCGGTGAAGGACCGAAGCGATTCCTATAGGATTCGTGGGTGGGTGATAGGTCCTAAACCCCCTGCAAGACACTCTCACTAAGGCAACCAAGGGCTGTAGGAATTGCCACAGTAAAATTCCTAGATGGGTCAGATTAAATCGAAGACCCGGGACCAGAGAAAAGGGAGCAAATTACCAGACATACCACCAGAAAGTCCATTAGGGATAATGATTAGAAATTGGAACGATAGGGGCCCCAGAAAAGGAAAAAGCAAAGTAAAAATGATTCAGTATTGTATGATAGAATGGCCAAAGGAGCCTTTAAGACCACATGTCTTTTGGCCTATTTTCGGATCTTTTGAAGACTGGGTTTGCCAGGCTTTAAATCTACATGTTAACTCAAAGGAACCTTTTAGTCAGGAGGAAAGTGATTATGCAAGGTTATGGATCAGGACTTCACGTCCTTTTCCAGCCTCAGTATTTACACTAAAAACAGAGGAGGAGTTTGAAGAAGGAGAAGAAAAACGGGAAAAAGAAAAAGAGGATAAATGGGAGCCATTAGATAATTTACCACCTCTATATTCTAACAATCCACCTCTGGCAGTGGCCCCACCTCCGGCAGCTGTGATATCTCCACCGCCGACAGCACCGGAATCAGACCGACCCCCGGCTGCATGTACGAGAAGTAGAACTGCCACATCTGAGGGAGCTTCTCTATATCCCTTAAGAGAGGTACCCCTGGGGGGCAATCAGGGAGGCATTGGGTTTGTGGCAGTCCCCTTAAATACCACAGATGTAAGGAATTTCAAGAAAGAAATGGGGGCCTTATTAGATGACCCCCTCGGAGTAGCTGAAAGACTGGACCAATTCCTAGGTCCCAATACTTATACCTGGGAAGAAATACAGTCCATTTTAGGGATCTTATTTACTGTCGAGGAAAAAGGAATGATTAGGCAAGCTGGAATGAGAATGTGGGAGAGACAGAATCAGGCAGGACCCCCAGGAGACCAAAAATGGCCAAACGTGGATCCCCACTGGGATCATCAACAACCCCAAGGAAGGCAGAATATGAGGGATTTGAGAACATTAATCATACAGGGAATAAGGGAAGCTGTTCCCCGAGGGCAAAACATTAATAAAGCATTTAATGAGCAACAAGGGAAAGACGAATCTCCAACAGAATGGTTGGAGAGATTAAGGAGAAGTTTACAAATGTACTCTGGAATTGACCCGAATACAGTGGCTGGAACTGCACTCCTTAGAACGCAATTTGTAGCTAAATCCTGGGGGGACATAAGGAGGAAATTAGAGAAGCTGGAAGATTGGCAAGAGAGGGGATTAGAAGAGTTACTTAGGGAAGCACAGAAAGTATATGTTAGGAGAGATGAGGAAAAACAAAAAGCAAAAGCTAAGATTTTTGTAGCAGCAGTAAGAGAAAGTCAGAGAAATAAGACTCTGTCCGGAGAAAGGAGGGAGAAGGGAATAGAGAAAGCCCCTAGGGGGCAGTCTTGTCGAGAGAAGTACACCATTCCCGCTTGTTACTATTGTAACAAGAAGGGACACATTCAGAGGAACTGTCGTAAGCGGGAACAAGATGAGAAAACATTCAAAGAAGAATAGGGGTGTCAGGGGCTGTATCTTCTGGGGACGTCAACATCAACGGAGCCCTTGATAAAACTACTAATTGGTCCCCATAAAGAGGAAGTTTTGTTTTTAGTGGACACAGGAGCTGAAAAATCTACTATTCAAAAACTTCCAAAAGGAGTAGAGGAAGGGAACAATTATATGTCAGTAATAGGGGCAAAAGGAGAGCCTTTTAGAGTGCCTGTCTTGAAGAATGTAAAAGTAGAAACTGGGAAGAAAACTTATGTTAATGATTTTCTTTTGCTCCCTGAAGCGGAGTACAATTTACTGGGGAGAGATTTGATTTTAAGATTGAATTTGAGCATTCAGAGTCAAGGGGACGAATTGCAGATTAAATTATACACTTTGACACAAAAAGATGAAGAAGTCATTAACCCTTTAGTATGGTATAAGGAGGGGGAGACCGGAAGCATAGAAATGGACCCCATAAATATTCAAATAATGGATCCCCATCGTCCAATCCGAGTCAAACAATACCCTATACCAATGGAGGGTCGAAAGGGGTTAAAACCTGTGGTTGACAGACTTCTGGAAAAAGGAACTTTAGAACCGTGCATGTCGCCTCATAATACACCCATCCTCCCCGTAAAAAAATCGGATGGGTCATACAGGATGGTGCAAGACCTGAGAGCTGTAAATCAGCGAACACTCGCTAAATTCCCTGTGGTGGCAAATCCTTATACTTTATTGAGTCGCATATCTCCCAAACATACCTGGTATAGTGTAATAGATCTGAAAGATGCATTTTGGGCCTGCCCTCTGGATGAGAGATCCAGAGATTATTTTGCCTTCGAGTGGGAGGACCCCGAAACGGGACGAAAACAACAATTAAGATGGACTGTGCTACCACAGGGGTTTACAGAGTCACCAAATCTATTTGGACAAACTTTAGAAAAAAATTTACAAGATTTCACGTTACCTAGGGGGGTCAAATTATTGCAATATGTGGATGATCTATTAATAGCAGGAGAAACTGAAGAGGGAACCCGAGAAGCTACTATTAAATTGCTAAACTTTTTAGGGGAAAGGAGATTAAAGGTGTCTCGATCGAAATTACAGTTTGTGGAACAGGAAGTAAAATACTTGGGGCACTGGCTGAGTAAGGGAAAAAAGAAATTAGATCCTGACAGGGTATTAGGGATTCTATCTTTAAGACCCCCACAAACTAAAAAGGAAATTCGGCAAGTATTGGGATTATTAGGATATTGTAGACCGTGGCTTGAAGGCTACAGTGAAAAGGTCAAATTCTTATATGAGAAATTAACTAATAACCAGCTTAAGTGGTTCACAGAGGATGATCAGAAATTTGAGGAAATAAAAAGGGCTTTAATACAGGCACCTGTACTGAGCCTTCCGGATCTGGAAAAACCTTTCTATCTCTTTGTAAATACATCGAACCAAACAGCATATGGAGTTCTCACTCAAGATTGGGCAGGGATTAAGAAACCTGTAGGGTATTGCTCTAGGTTGCTTGATCCAGTAAGTAGAGGGTGGCCTGCTTGTCTTCAAGCTCTGGTCGCTACAGCATTACTAATAGAAGAAGTTAGGAAGATTACCTTTAGTGCTCCTTTAAAGGTGTATACTCCACACAATGTTAGAAGTGTCTTACAGCAAAAAGCAGAAAAATGGTTAACGGATAGTCGGATCCTAAAGTATGAAGCAATACTAATTGACTCACCTGACTTAGAACTGAGGGTAACCTCTGCTCAGAGCCCAGCACAATTTTTGTTCGGAGAACCACAGGAGGGAGTACAACATAACTGTTTAGAGGTAATTGAGACTCAGACAACAGTGAGGCCGGATTTAAAGGATGCTGAGTTGGAGAAAGGAGAGGCACTGTTTGTAGATGGCTCCTCCCGAGTAGTGGAAGGAAAAAGAAAATCAGGATATGCAATAATTAATAAGAACTTAGAACCTGTGGAATCCGGACCTTTGAGCCCATCATGGTCAGCTCAGGCTTGTGAGCTGTATGCCCTATGTAGGGCCCTGGAACTATTAAAAGGGAAAAGTGGGACGATATATACAGACTCTAAATATGCATATGGGGTGGTCCATACTTTTGGAAAAATTTGGGAAGAAAGAGGTCTAATTAATACTCAAGGGAGGAATCTTATACATCAAGAGTTAATAATAAAAATTTTAAGGGCATTAAGAGAACCAAAGGAGATAGCAGTGGTACATGTAAGAGGACACCAAAAGGGATTGGATTATCGAATCAGAGGAAATAATCTAGCAGATAAGGAGGCCCAGGAAGCAGCCCTGAGGACTCAGGTTGTTAAAATCAATGTGATACGAGAGGAAGAAAGGCGAGAAAGAGAAGAAAAGAAATTTACCCCTGAAGAACAAGCAAAATTGGAGAAAATAGGGGCTAAGTTAGAACAAGGAGAATGGACACTGCCTGACGGGCGAGAGATATTGCCAAAAGCCTATGCGAGGCAAATACTGGAACGTTTACATGCACAAACACATTGGGGTATGAAGGCATTAAGCGATCATTTCCTTAAACAATTTGGTTGCATTGGAATTTTTGAAATAGCGAAACAAGTTACACAAGGTTGTTTAACTTGTCAGAAAATAAATAAGAAAGTGTTTCGACAAGCAGCTATGGGAGGGAGAAAAACAGCTTATAGGCCTTTCGAGAAAGTACAAGTTGATTTCACTGAATTGCCCAAGGTAGGGAGAATGAAATATCTATTGGTAATCGTAGATCATCTAACACAATGGGTAGAAGCTTATCCTGTAGCACGAGCTACTGCACAGACAGTGGTAAAAATTTTATTGGAACATTTAATACCAAGGTATGGGATAATCCAGTACATTGATTCTGATCAGGGCACACACTTTACTTCTAAAATAATAAAATTGTTGTGTCAATCATTAGGTATTCAGTGGGAATACCACACTCCCTGGCACCCACAGAGCTCAGGGAAAGTAGAAAGGATGAATCAAACAATAAAACAACAATTGACTAAGTTAATGATCGAGACACAGCTGCCCTGGACGAAATGCTTACCATTGGCACTTTTAAACATAAGAACTAAACCACACAGTGAGACTGGATTATCATCATATGAAATGTTATATGGTATGCCTTATTCTCAAGGGATGCCCCTAGGGAACAATGTAATTGAGGATCATAGTATCCAGAAATACATAATTACCATTGGAAGGAGATTACAGGAGCTAAGAGAAATTGGGATGATGACTCAGACACCACCTTTAGGATTTGCTATTCATAAGATACAACCAGGAGACAAGGTCTTAATAAAAACCTGGAGAGAAGAATCATTGAACCCCCGATGGGAGGGACCGTACCTTGTTTTACTTACTACTGAAACAGCTGTGAGAACGGCAGAAAGGGGTTGGACCCACGCATCCAGAATAAAAGGACCAATAACTACCGAAGCCTGGAGGGTTGAGTCCACTCCTGGGGAACTGAAACTGAGATTAAAGAGGAACTGATATCCCAGCAATAAGGTTCTGCATGAATTAAGGGCACTGGATAAAGAGGACAAGTCTGAAGGGAGGAAAGGGAGAAGGCAAGACCGGGGTAGGACCCTCCACTGCGGTGTGTATGGTCTACCGAGGGAGGCAACCCCTATGGGTATTGACTGACGAGTGAGAGGGCCTCGACCGGACTTCTCCCGCGCTAAGATCAGGTTGTCCTGAGAAAAGTAACATGAGAATCTCTTAAACCCATAATGAAATTGTGATTAGTTTTTCCAGGAGCTGGATCACCCCGAAGGGCTGAATGGTAACACAAGCTCTGAAACGGGCCCGACCTCATGATTGAAGGCGTTTCCCACACTCTCAAGATTGGACGACGAAAAAGGATAAGAAATGCTATACTTTCTGGTATTGTTTTTACAGGGGCAATTGGGCCATGGGCAACAATGGAGGAATAACTTTTTCACTTTGGGGGAGGAAGTGGCTAGGGCCTTTAACCTTAGTAACTGCTGGATTTGTGGAGGACCGGGGGGAACTGAAAGTTGGCCCTGGGTAGCAGGCCCAGTTGAACCCAAGTGGTGGGTCAGTAATCTGAGCGAAGTTCATAATGGGACGCAATTTTGGAAAGAGGAAGGAGGCCCATGGCAGTTACACTCGTCAGCTCGGGGTGTATACTGCTTGAACAGAACAGGAACAGTGGCGGTGGGAAAAAGCATTTGCAATTGGACTCTGTCACCTGGATATGATTGTACCGATCCTGGATGTAGTCCTATAAACTGTACAGCACGTAGTGGGAAATGGAACACCACACATGTTCAGCTGAGAAATGGGACTTGGCTGAAATGCTCATACAGAGAATTTTTTGGATCCGGATGTAAAACTGTGGCAAGAGCCCAAGCGGGGGGACAATTCGATAGTCGAATCTTAGACTGTCAACATGATAACACAACTAAGGAACAGCATGTGGTGCGGGTCTATCGCTGGAGATGGCAGAATGAGAATGGGAGGCGAGTGTTCTTTAAGCATTTCTGGTCAGCTTATAATATAACTGGCCACCAAGGAGAACTGAATTGTGACTGTAAGTGGAAACCCGATGCGGGAGCTTGGAAGTGCGCATATACGAGTACGAACGGGGCAGACATTGTAACAGGACCACTCGGTAACAAGGACACTCTGTATTATCACGCCCCAAGGGCTAAAAAGGGATGGAATGGTCCTTTTCCAAATGGGACATGGGCCCTAAAGGGACATTATTGGGTGTGTGGCAAACATGCTTACAAGAGGCTACCTGAAAATTGGTCGGGAATATGCTATGTGGGGTACATAAGACCCTTGTTCTTTTTATTGTCACAAACACAAGAAGATCATTTAGGAATAAGATTATATGATGACCTGAACAGAGTGAAACGATCTATAGATACTTCCTTAACCGGGGGTAGTGCCCAAAAATGGGGAAAGGATGAATGGCCTCCTGAAAGAATCATACAGCATTATGGGCCAGCCACCTGGAACCCGAATGAGTTGATATCAGGAGCCCGAGAACCTATTTATAATTTGAACCGAATAATTAGGTTGCAAGCTATCCTCGAGGTTGTAACAAATCAAACAGCGACAGCCTTGGATCTTTTGGCTGACCAATCCACTCAAATGAGAAATGCTATATTCCAACATAGAATGGTCTTAGACTATTTACTAGCAGAAGAAGGGGGAGTATGTGGAAAACTGAACGATTCTAATTGTTGTCTACAGATTGATGATAATGGAAAAGTGGTCAAGCAGATAACAAAGGAAATTAGAAAGTTAGCCCACGTCCCAGTACAAACTTGGAAGGGTATGGATTGGGATTTCTTTTCATGGTTGCCTGGTGAACCATGGGTTAAAAGGATGCTGTTTTTATTTTTATGTGGTATAGTGACATTATTGTTTATACCTTGTATGATACCTTGCTTTACGTTGTTGATACGGCGAGTAATAAATAGCACCCAATTTGTGATGACTTCAGTGGAGAGAAAAGGTGACGTGTCGATAATGATGCTTAAAAAGTGGACACCCCGAGAACTGACTGATGAAATCCAATTGTTACTGACAAAGGTTGAAGGAGAGACACGAATTGAAGATTAAAAAAAAAAAAAGGGAGGAATTGTAAGAAATGGTCCAGCAATTCGTGCCACTAAGGGGTTTTGAAGGGTTAACATTGAGGCCTGGGTTTAGGCGAGAAAAGAACAAAGGGATTTCTTCGGAGAAAAAACTGCTGACTTTGCACGAATGTGCAGTAACTTCTGACAGCCGGCCAAGAGACCACTAGATAAGGAGGAAAAATATGAGCCTCCCTGTCTCCCTGTCCGAGCGGCCCCCGAGAAAGTAACAAAGACTGATAAGCGGGTGCACTTGGAAGGACGTCGGATTCGGGAAACCAATTATAATAACCTTGCCTCTTTTAGAAGTAGTAATAAATATGTATTAGCCTAGGAGTATAAAAAATTAGATGCCTCACGTAACGGGTGTGCGTCCTGGTGGAGCAGAGACTCCCGGCGCACCCAGCGCTGTTTGCTTGCCTCTATTCATTTAATAAATTGTAAACTTTGATTGCAATCCTATTTGGGACTCAGTCATTTATAACAGACTTCTTCCTCCTCAACCTCGCCCTCCTCGACCTGGGCTGCATCTCCACCACTCTGCCCAAAGCCATGGCCAATGCCCTCTGGGACACCAGGGCCATCTCCTATCAAGGGTGTGCTGCACAGGTCTTTTTTTTTCTGTTCTTTATATCAGCAGAATATTCCATTCTCACCATCATGGCCTATGACTGCTACGTTGCCACCTGCAAGCCCCTGCACTACGGGAGCCTCGTGGGCAGCAGAGCTTGTGCCCAGATGGCAGCAGCTGCCTGGGGCAGTGGCTTTCTCAATGCTGTCCTGCACACGGCCACTACATTTTCCCTGCCCCTCTGCCAAGGCAATGCTGTGGACCAGTTCTTCTGTAAGATCCCCCAGATCCTCAAGCTCTCCTGCTCAGACACCTTCCTCAGGGAAGTTGGGGCACTTGTGTTTAGCGTTTCTTTAGTCTTTGGCTGTTTTGTTTTCATTGTGTTGTCCTATGTGCAGATCCTCAGAGCAGTGCTGAGGATGCCCTCTGAGCAGGGCCGGCACAAAGCCTTTTCCATGTGCCTCCCTCACCTGGCCGTGGTCTCCCTCTTTGTCAGTACTGGAATATTTGCCTACCTGAAACCCAGCTCCAACTCCTCCCCATCCCTGGACCTGTTGGTGGCAGTTCTGTACTCAGTGGTGCCTCCAACAGTGAACTTCATCATCTACAGCATGAGGAACCAGGACATGAAAGCCACACTGAAGAAAGAGTTTCTGGTGGTAATATTTAGTTAGCTTTTTTATTTATGTATTTATTTTATTTAGATAGCTTAATTGGCTATCTCATTTTTCTAGTTTTATTCAAGTTCATTTCAGGCAATTTTTGAGCTTTATATATAGTAATGTTTGTAATTTGTATAGTATTGTTTTTATATTTAATATATTATATAGTATTGTTTTTATTTTTAATATATTATATAGTATTGTTTTTATATAATTTTTATAGTATTGTTTGTAATTTTGTTTGCAGTTAAATATTTGCTTTCATTCCTCTTTTCCAGATGACCAACCCTCTGTTGGACCGAGATTTTCTCTGTAAACATGTTTATTCCTAAATGACATCTGGCCTCAATTGTTGCATCTTGTTAGTAAAATGAAGTTGCTCAGTGCTCAGGGCTCCTCTTCCCAAACTGGAGTGCAGAAGACGCTCAGGAAGTGCCAGACTGAAGGTCTCACTCTTGTGCTTGGGTGCCACCTGGACACAGGGACATGAGGGCATGGGGTGGGGGGTGAGGGAGCCAGGGCTGACCTGAGTTGTCACTGGTGGATGCCCAGTGCCCCTGGAGGCCCTGACCGGTCAAGAAGCAGCTTCCTGGGATTGAAATGTGACAGGGCTGGCGGCATCAGGGAGGTATCGGGAACCACCAGGATATCCTACGGGTTCTCCTGGGATGCCGTGTGCCTTGTGTTGGGTGGGCAGTGAGTGGGTCTTCACAGTAAAGCCAAGCCAAAGGATGCACGGGCTGATGGGAGCTCTGCAATGCCAGGACACACAGCGAGGCCACAGCACAAAGGTCTCAGAGGCCTTCAGTGATCAGTAGGAAAGGGCCAAATGTGGGTGACAAGGCAACGGCAGGGGGGTGGGGAGAGGTGGGCAGGGGCTGGGCTGGGCTGGGCAGTGCCCGGCAGAGGGCACCAGCAGCGTCAGGGAGCGGTGGCAGCATGCAGGGGAGGGCTCCCAGCAGGGCTTGGTGCTGCAGAGCCAGGGCTGGGGAAGGGAGCCCCGAGCTGCAGGGGCAGGGGACACGAGGCCGCTCGGGGCCCTTGCTGGCCTGGGCAGAGCAGGAAGGGGGCCCAGGACATTCGTCCCCTCACCGCAGCCTGCCACAACCTGCACGGCGCTCACGGAGCATCCAGGGCCAGGCTCTGCCCCGTGGTGCGCAGGGAGAGGGCAAAGCCTCTCTGAAGAAGAGGCTGAAAGTGAAAAAGGTCCCTCCGCTGCCCCGTGGTGTGACAGGGCCAGGGTGGGACAGCTTACCTTTATTTGATGTAGTTCTTGTGTAATTTGCTTTGGTGATGGCACAAAAAGACAGCTCCTTCACCAGTGATGTACATCCTTCTTCATGTTAGGACACAACTCAACTTCCTTGACTCTGCTTTATCTCACAGATGAACTGGATTAGGTCTCCTTGATTACTCTGAGGCACAGTGCAGTGCTTTTTGCCTTCTGACACTCCAGCACAATATGTGTGACTTTCCCTTACTCTGCGCATTGACCTGACGGGTCATTTCACATTTTTCACTTTCATATCCCTAGTTGGAAGGGGATGATTTCCCAAAGTGGGGCAAGCTGATGGGTTCTGGCTCAGCCATTTGAAGCGTGCTATACTTGAGTTTCTCAGCCTGAATTTGCTAAAGATGACTGAGGATGGTAAATGGATGTTCAAGTGTCTCGTAGGAATAAGGGGTATCACGGGTTAAGTAAGAATAAGAATATCATGGGTTTCCAATGGCCATTTCAAATCTAGATCAGTCCCAGGAACACACTGAACTAGGATGTTGTCTTTGAAGGGGTTTCCTGTGCTGGGCTGGGCTGCAGTTACAGGGACAAAGACCACTGCTGGCAGTGGAGGTGCCCTGGGAACTCCACTGTGCTCCACCTGATTTTCCCAAAAGGCTCCGGTCTCCTGCAGGTCTTTTCTGACATCTGCCGGCCCATGGAAGTGCCTCAAATACAACGGGGCCACAGGAGGTTTTCCCTGGTTATGCTTATGGTCAGACAGCAAAGCTCTGCCTCAATACCCTGTAATTTTTTTAGTACTTAACTAATAAAAAAACTACTCATCAGCTCAAATGATTCAACCCCTTCCATTAAATGTCTCACGAAGAAGATCATGATGAAATGTGAATTTTCAGGATGTATATACATTGCGGGAGAAGAAATCCTGGTGTTCACCTGTACTTGCATTGTCATCCCTTTGTCTATAATGGTGTGCTCCCTCATCTTCCAGGCACAAAACCTGACTTGATTACACAGACCCTGCTGAATGTCCCCTTTCCAGCTGCCTGTCTGGACCTATGCACTTCCCATGGTTCTCCTGCTTTGCCCTCCCCTTACTCTTGGATCATTCAGACCGCTCTCACCAACCCAGTTGCTGCTTTGAGTTTCAGTGAGTTCCAGCTTGCCCATCTCTCAGCAGTCGGTCTAACGGTTTCCTTAGCAAGAAACTCATCATTTATCATTGAATTACTATGATATGGATTAATATTAACACTACTATTTAAAATTTCCTATTAATCAGTGTAAAAAACATCTTGAACCGTCATCCCTTTGGGAAGGTAAACTTCACTGGAGGCCAAAAAAAAAGGAACTTGAACTTTTTTTTTTTTAAAATTGCAGCATGATTTCCTGTTGCCTCTTTTCAAATAGGAAAAACCCTGCTCTTCCTACCTAAGCAGGGCTTCAAAGGAGTAACCCTAGACCAATATCTATAGGAAAATGATGCTCCAAAGTGAAATGCAACAAAATTCAGCCTTCAAAATGAGGAAAGATTTTTATTAGATGCTCTTTGAAATCTTCCTCGTTAACTACACCATGAGAGCTCTCCAATTAGCTCTACAAGTTTTGAAGACATGAAGAAAACCGTGGGAGAGATATGGCTGCTTAGGCCTTTCTCTCTTTTAATGAGTTCAGTGGTGTATTTTGGTGCTGAGTCAGTGAAACATGGGTACTGAGAGGAGAATGATGCAACTGCTTGAGAAAGTAAAGTCAGAAGGAAAAGTTGAAGTGACTTGGAGTATTAATGGGCCCCACTGAGGGCTGTTCCTAACAAAGCCTCCCCAGGGACTTGTTAGGGCACATAATTGGAGGCCATGATTCCAGACAGGCAAAGCGCTGTGCTGAGAAAAGTCTTGGTTGGTTTTGGTGAAGCAGAAGGGCCAAGGCCTGACCCCAGCCACTGGGAGGGGAGATCCTGCATCCCCACGTCTGGCTCAGGGCTCTTCTTGGGGTCTGTATGATGTGGTGGGCAGTGTGATGCCATGAGAAGAACTTCATTAGGACACCTCCCCACCCCTGCACAGGGTATCAAGGAAGCAGTGAGGGCCCATTGCAATGACAATATCTCGTCTCCTCAGAAGCTCTAGCCAAAGGGACAAAAACATTAGGGCTGTTGGGGCCTTCCATTCCTGCCAGCACCCTCTGCCTTCTCCTCTGCAGGCTTTCCTATGCTGTCCCACACTTTGCCCTATTTCCTTGAAGTCTGCAGACACCCATCTCTGTCCACCACCTTGCTCTCATACAGGACTTTCCATCATCTCACCCATGTCTCGTCAGCACTCATCAGCTGTTCCTTGAAACACAAAGCCTGGGTGTGATCATAAACTCTCTTTCAGTGACCTCTGTCACCATGGCAAAACCCTTTGAGGGACATTTCTTCCTCTTCATGGCCAGTGCCACCCTTCCAAGGTGCAATTTGTGGCAGTTTTTCTCTCCTGCTCTTTCCTACTACCAAAGAAAGCTCCATCAGGGTGGAAACCACTCCTGAAGCAGGCATCCCAACCCATCAGGCTCCTTGAGGCCTGTCAGCCAAGCACACAGAAGTCACCTCAGCAACATCTCCCAAGGCCTGGGCCTGCTGCTGGCCTTGCAGCTTCTTGGCTAGACACAGCCAAGCCTTGTGCCTCCTGCTGTGCAGTCCTGGCCTCAAGCAGAAGGGACAGGACAAGCCCTCTGCGGGCCTTCTTTCTGTCTGGGTCCTCCTGGGGATGGAGGCAGAGGGGATCCCACAGGCAGCATGCCAAGCAGGGGCCTTCTGCTGGCCTAGCAGGGCCACTGGCAGATGTCAGCCCCAAAGTGCACATCCCAGGGAGAAGCCAAGGCTGACCTGCCACCTCCAGACACAAGGCACCTCACAGTCCCTTTGCGTGACACGTTCCTGCTGCTGCCCTATCAGCTGCAGAGACAGAAGTGACCTCCCAGTCACTGCCCCAGTCCCATTCCTCCTGCTGGGGCAGGAGATCCTGAGGCAGAGCTGAGCTCATCAGAGCATTCCCACCCATCTCCTCCTTGTGGCCCACAAGCTGATCAGATCCATGGCCCCTCACATCCATCTCTGAATGCCATGGGACTGCACGGCAACCTCATGGTTCCTGACCTGCCTCAAGGGGCCAAGCACCTAAAGATAAGGTTTAGGAGAGGCTTTGAATGTGAAGAGGTTAATACACAGGAGGACAGGGTTTGGATGTTAGTTGTTCATGTATGACATTAGGGACTACGGCGAACCTTTCCAGGTGAGAGCTTAAGAAAATATTGAGTGGGAGGGTTTGGTGTTGGGCTTGGGGTGTCAGGTCAGTTGTTAGGGTATGTGCAAGCTCTTTGCTTTAGCCTTTTGTTCAGGTCTGCAAAAAGACTTGGGTTAAATAGAGCGTTTTAATGCTTGTGTTAAAGGCAGGGATCAGGGTGAGCAAGAGAGTAAAGGTAAGGGAAAGATATTATGGACTTATTTTGGCTCAAGGGATATTGTAGACAAAAATTAGAGCAGTGGATTCCTGTCAGGGTGTGGAGTGGCATTTAGATTTAGGTATTAATGTTACAGGTTAAAATAGGGTAAGGGCCTCACATGACTGCTTTAAGTCTGTGTTATGGTGGGATCAACATTACCTGAGCATTCTTACCTCTCCAAAATCATTAGCTTCTGCTGGCCAAGATCTTCTTCCCTCCCCCAGATCTCACATCTCTCCTGGTCAGGCTTCTCCTGACTTCCCCATATCAGTCATCTTCTTAGGGGCAGCTTTCTGATGGCTTTCATGAACTCAGAGTATCTGTCTCACCTCTGTTGGCTACTCTGCTCCTGAGAAAGAAGCAACTCCCAAGCCAGCATGGAGAAGGACACAAAGGCTGTAGAAGCACCCTGCACAATGTGCCCAGCAGCTCTGCACCACCACAAAAGCAGCCCTGAAGGATGAATTCAGGGAAAAGCTGAAACCTCTGACATGACAACCCCAATTCAAGACCTCTTCCTCTATGGGGCCTACCCAATACTTAGGAAGAGAGGATCTCACAAACTGTGTGCAGAGCAGGTGCATCTGGTGGCCTGTCATGGAGACCAGCAGATGTGAGCCTAAAGGCACAGATCCCAGCCAGGAGTCAAGGGATGACCTGTCAGCTGCTTCAGAAAAAAGTCACCTCACAGGTCACTTAAGAGCCATTAGCTTCCTACTGGACTTGGAGCTTCGGAGGCACCACTGAGCTCATAATACCACACCTACAAAACACCCCCTTTTTGGCCCAGAATCTGCCCAGGTAGAAGTGATCTGGTTGTGATCCTTCCAGCCCATGGCACACCTCCTGGGCTCCCAGCCTCTCTGACACACAGGAGCCAGTGCCGTGCCAGTTCTGGGAGGTGCTAGGGCAGGAGGGACCTTGCAGTCAAATCACTCGCCAGACTCCTTGGCTGGGGCTGCTGCGTGCCCTGGGGCTGCAGAGCTCTCCTCTGCCTGCTCACAGCAGATTGAGCCCTTGAGCTGTGGTGAGTCCACCTTGGAGGAGATCCCCCCTTAGGAGGGAAGTGCTGCAGCGCAGGCCGGCTGTGCCACTGCCGTGCCCACTGCCTGCCCCTGCCTGCAGTCCCAGCACAGCCCCACAGCAGCACTGGCACCAAGCTACAGGAGCAGCCGGGCCTGACCCCACCAGCAGGGCTCAGCACGAGAGGGGGGCAGTGGCAAGAGAGCAGCTCGGCATGCCCCAAGCGCTGGTGCTCCCTGCCCGTGCTGCTGGGATGGGACTCTTTTCCTCTGCAGCCCTGCACATGGCACTGCCCCTGCAGAGCCAGAGCAGCTCTCAGAGGAAGGACGTCACACAAGGAAGGCAGTGCAGGCTCCTTCACTTTTTTTATGTTCACAGAGAGACGGGCTCCTCGTGTACAGAGTCTCAGTATATACATTCAACACGTACATACTGAAATGGAAGTGGAAGAACGGCCTCCTTTCTTTTATTTCAATTCACAGAGGGCCTGGCTCCTCATATACAGAATCTCTGAGCTACACTTGACAGGTACATACTGTAAAAGAAATGAGAAGAATGATATCATTTTAATGGGCAACTTTAGCCATATTAAAAGAAAGAAAGTCCTGTAATGAAAACACTCATAAATGCACAAACACACACAAATATAATTATATATATAATGTTAGCTGTTCTTGTAGTCACTGACATTATTAGTCATCTGCAGAGGTAGAATGGAAATTCATTGCTTCCGAAACACATCTAGTCATCAATTTCCACAACGCATGCTTGAGCTCCTGGTTCCTCATGCTGTAGATGAGGGGGTTCACTGCTGGAGGCACCACCGAGTACAGAACTGCTAGCACCAGGTCCAGGGATGGGGAGGAGATGGAGGGGGGCTTCAGGTAGCAACCATGACAGTGCAGAGAAAGAGGGAGACCACGGCCAGGTGAGGGAGGCATGTGGAAAAGGCTTTGTGCCGGCCCTGCTCAGAGGGGATCCTCAGCACTGCCCTGAAGATCTGCACATAGGACAGCACAATGAAAATAGAACAACCAAATAACAAAGAAACACTAAACACAAGGGCCCCAACTTCCCTGAGGTAGGCATCTGAGCAGGAGAGCTTGAGGATCTGGGGGATTTCACAGAAGAACTGGTCCACAGCATTGCCTTGGCAGAGGGGCAGGGAAAAGGTAGTGGCCGTGTGCAGGACAGCATTGAGAAAGCCACTGCCCCAGGCAGCTGCTGCCATCTGGGCACAAGCTCTGCTGCCCACGAGGCTCCCGTAGTGCAGGGGCTTGCAGATGGCAACATAGCGGTCGTAGGCCATGATGGTGAGAAAACAATACTCCGCTCCAACGAAGAAGACAAAAAAGAAGACCTGTGCAGCACACCCTTGATAGGAGATGGCCCTGGTGTCCCAGAGGGCATTGGCCATGGCTTTGGGCAGAGTGGTGGAGATGGATCCCAGGTCGAGGAGGGCGAGGTTGAGGAGGAAGAAGTACATGGGGGTGTGGAGGCGGCGGTCGCAGGCTACAGCGGTGAGGATGAGGCCGTTGCCCAGGAGGGCAGCCAGGTAGATGCCCAGGAAGAGCCCGAAGTGCAGGAGCTGCAGCTCCCGCGTGTCTGTGAATGCCAGCAGGAGGAACTCACTGATGGAGCTGCTGTTGGACATCTGCTAATTCTGGTCATGAGGTCCTGTACAAGGAGGAGAAAAGCAGTGATAATGTACCACAGGCATATCAGAGGAAAACTCTTTCCATTTTCTCATTTAAAATCACCAAAAATTGCCCATTTCCAGGCAGATATTTTGAAGGTCTCCTTCACTGATTCTGCCTGACTGTGTCTCTGGGAGCAGGGGATTCATCTGTGGGCAATGGAAGAATCAGTCCTGCACTACAGCCAGAGGTAGTAGAGTGGAAGTAACATGGAAGTAATACGGTAGGAACATGGGGTAGTCTCAGATTCACTTTACTGCTGATATCAAAGAGATTTCCCCAGTTTTGCTCCCAGTTCACCCAACTGCAGCACAGAGGTGCGGAGATTTAGTTATTTAATTATTTGTTTTGTATTTTTGGTTCTAGCTGCCCCACCACACCTGAGGAGTGATTCTAAGTCAAAAATCCTGGGCGTTCTGCTGCACTCCAAGTAACACCTTGTGTATCCTCAGAGGCAAAGAGACTGTCCCTTTAGTGCAGAGCGTACCAAAGACACGACAGCCAGTCTGTCCATCACTGCTGGTCTCAGCTGTGCTGGCATCTCTTTGAGCTACAGGACAATTCTGCTAAGGAGGTTCTCCTGAGAAGAGCTTGAACACTGCTGAGAGCAGAGGAATCCACGCTCCCAGTGCCCATCTCCAGACCCCTCACCCTGTCCCCGTACTCCCCTTCCCCCAAGCACCCCGAGGGCTCACTCCATGGGCACGTGAAACCCCCATCCCCAGGCAGCCTGGGAACAAGAGCAGCAGCAGCACGGCCAGGTGGAGAAGCCAGGAGGAATGGCAGCGTGCTGCTGCCAGGGGAGGCAAGGCCAGGGAGGGACAGACGGACACTCAGCACACCCTCCTGTGCTGCAGCTCTGCCTGCAGAGGCGGCAGCTCCTGCTCATTGCAAATGATCTGTGCTCACCTCAAGCCTGCAGACACCTCCCAAAGGCAGGGCACTGGGCATCGGAGGGTTTGCAGCTCCTAAAGATCAGCTAGGATCTCTGGCAACCCCACCTGCATGGCCCTGCTGCCAGAGCCTCACAGTGCAAAGAGCCTGCAGATCTGTCCTGCCACACGCTGCCCTCTGTTGCTGCGCTCCTCACTGCCTCCAAGCCCTCTCTCCTTCTCTCCTGTCCCCGTGCCAGCTGCGGTCAGAGCCCCCAGCCCTGCTGCGCTGTGCACAGGAGCTGCTCCTGGGCACAGCTGTCTCTCTGCACCAGGGCCCTCTTGCCACGAGCTCTCTCTGTCCCACGAGCCCGGCCCAGCTCAGCACCAGACGTCGAGCCCAATGCATTGGAATCCCCCCTCGGGGGGCTTTGGGGAGGAGCCCACAAACCTCAGGCACTGAGAGACAATTGAAGACATCTCTCAATAAGTCCAAGTCAGAGGCAAGTTTCCTGCAGTGTCCCCCTGAGGGCCAGCACTGACACAGCCTCCCTTGGAGCTCGTTAGAGCAGAGCATTGGAGGCAGTGAGGACAAGCAGACAAAGGCAATGTGAAGGTGGCACTGATGTGTAGGAAAACTGGATGTGTGTCACCAAGCACAAGGGTCAGGCCTTGTTCCCTGGAACCCTGGAAGGGAGATCTGTTCCTGTCCCACACTGCTCAGGGCTCTTCCTGGGGCAGGAGGAGATGGGGATGTGCATGGCCAAGTGCAGGAGAATGGTACGAGCCCTGCCTGGTTCATGGCTGGGGGCTAGGAGGCAATGAGGCCCTGGTGCTTTACCGATAAGCTGTCTCCTCCTAGGCCTCAGTGGCAGAGACAACAGCCAGAGCCACGGACACAAAGCCCTGGGTCCTGTTGGGACTCTCAGCCTTGTCAGAGGCCTCTGTCCTCTCCACACCAGGCTATCTGAGGGACAGATTCTTGTCAAAGACAAAAAAAAATAAAAATATAAATTGTTTATATAAATATTTCAGTAAGGTAGGATTAAGGAGAATCATCATCTTTTAATGGATGTGGGTGGAAACTTGGTGAGAAGAGATGAGGAAAAGGCAGAGGCACTTAATGCCTTCTTTGCCTCAGGCTCTAGCAGCAAAACCAGTTGTTCTCCTGGACATTTCTTCCTCCTCGTGGCTGGTGCCACCCTTCCATGGTGCACTTTGTGACAGTTTTTTCTCTCCTGCTCTTTTCTACTTCCAAAGAAAGCTCCATCAGGGTGGAAACCACTCCTGAAGCAGGCATCCCAACCCATCAGGCTCCTTGCGGACTGTCAGCCAAGCAGACGGAAGTCACCTCACCAGCATCTCCCAAGGCCTGGGCCTGCTGCTGGCCTTGCAGCTTCTTGGCTAGACACAGCCAAGCCTTGTGCCTCCTGCTGTCCAGTCCTGGACTCAAGCAGAAGGGACAGGACAAACCCTCTGCGGGCCTTCTTTCTGTCTGGGTCCTCCTGGGGATGGAGGCAGAGGGGATCCCAGGGTCAGCATGCCAAGCAGGGGCCTTCTGCTGGCCTCGCAGGGCCACTGGCAGATGTCAGCCCCAAAGTGCACATCCCAGGGAGAAGCCAAGGCTGACCTGCCACCTCCAGACACAAGGCACCTCACAGTCCCTTTGCGTGACACGTTCCTGCTGCTGCCCTATCAGCTGCAGAGACAGAAGTGACCTCCCAGTCACTGCCCCAGTCCCATTCCTCCTGCTGGGGCAGGAGATCCTGAGGCTGAGCTGACCTCTCTCTAGTCTCCTAGCGACTAGATTTTACCTTTCTCAGTTAGAGATTAAGCAAAGTTTTAGTGGGAGTGTTTGGTGTTCTGCTTGTGGAGTCAGGTCTCTGGTTAGGGTATGGGCATGCACTATGTTTAAGAGTTTTGTTTAGGTTTGTCAAAAAGTCTGGGTTTAAATAGAGCGTTTTAATGTTAGTGTTAAGGGCAGTGATTAGGGTGAGCAAGAGTAAAGGTAAGGGAAAGGGGCTATGGGCTGAGTTTTCCTAAAAGTAATACTTTTAGTTCTGCATTACAGTAGTGGATTCCTGTCAGGTGGTGGACTAATGTTTATGTGAAGGGATTATTGTTAGTGTTGAAAGTAGTGTAATGGACACAGAAGACTGTTTGAAGTCAGTGTTACAGCAGCATCAACATTACATGAACCCTCTAACCTCTAGAAAGTAAGCTTCCGAGCTCCTCTTCCCTTCCTCTTCCCTCCCCAAAATCTCACATCTCTCCTGGCCAGGATACTCCTGACCTCCCCATAGCAGTCATCTAGCTGGGATCAGCTTTCTGATGGCTTTCATTTTACCAGAGTATCTGTCTCACCTCTGTTGGCTACTCTAGTCTTGAGACAGAAGAGGCATTGTAGTCAGGAGGGAAAAGGGCACAAATGTCTCTAGGATCATCCTGCACAACGTGCCCATCAGTTCTGCACCTCCACAAAACTGCGCTTCCTACCTACAAGTTTTGTTTCCAGAATGGCTTCTATGGTCCAGGGTTCCTTTTCCCAGGCCCTCACGCATGGTTTTGTTTCAGATGTTCAGGGATGGGATAAGGAAAGCCAAGGCATAGATGGAACAGAGCTTATCAAGTGAAGCAAAGAATAACAGGAAGAGATTCTACAGATACATTGCTCAGAAAAGAAAGGTCAAGGAGAGTGTACCCCCTCTGATGGATGAGAAGCTTGAACTGGTAATGACAAACATCTACTTGGAATTGTGTTGTCACAGGCGTGGTTTAACCCGGCCGGCAGGTAAACACCACACAGCCGTTCACTCACCCTTCCCCCTCCCTCTCTGGGATGTGGGAGAGAAACGGGAAAGTGAAGCCTGTGAGTTGAGATAAAGACAGTTTATTAAGACAGGATTATAATAATAACAATAATAATAATAGTGATAATGATAATAGTATTAATAATAATAATGTGTACAAAACAAGTGATGCACAATGCAATTGCTCACCACCCGCTGACCGATGCCCAGCCTATCCCCGAGCAGCCGGCCCCCCCACCCCGGCCAGCCACCCCTATATATTGTTTAGCATGACGTCAGATGGTATGGAATACCCCTTTGGCCAGTTTGGGTCAGCTGTCCCGGGTCTGTCCCCTCCCAGCTCCTTCCGCACCCCCAGCCTGCTCGCTGGCAGGACAGAGCGAGAAGCCGAAAAGTCCTTGGCCTGGTGTAAGCACTGCTCTGCAACAATTAAAACATCAGCATGTTATCAGCGCTCTTCTCATCCTAATCCAAAACAGAGCACCCTACCAGCTACTATGAGGAAAAATTAACTCTGTCCTAACTGGAACCAGGACAATGCTGTGGACCAGTTCTTCTGTGAGATCCCCCAGATCCTCAAGCTCTCCTGCTCAGACGCCTACCTCAGGGAAGTTGGGGCACTTGTGTTTAGTGTTTCTTTAGTCTTTAGTTGTTTTGTTTTCATTGTGTTGTCCTATGTGCAGATCTTCAGGGCCGTGCTGAGGATCCCCTCTGAGCAGGGCCGGCACAAATCCTTTTCCACGTGCCTCCCTCACCTGGCAGTAGGTCTCTATGACTGTCAGCACTGGCTTGTTTGCCTACCTGAAGCCTCCCTCCGTCACCTCCCAATCGCTGAACCTGGTGGTGGCAGTTCTGTACTCGGTGGTGCCTCCAGCAGTGAACCCCCTCATCTACAGCATGAGGAACCTGGAGCTGAAAGATGCAGTGAGGAAACTATTTCTATACATGCTTCTTCATCATAAATAATGACTTCATTATTGTCATAATTAACATATAATTTTTGTCATTATACTTATTATCAAAATGTAATATTAGAAATTATCCTAACAGGACTAGCTGTTTTTTTTTTTTTTGTGAAAATGATAGAGTGTTTTCTTTAAGTATATTTTTATTAATATTTTAACAAAATTTTATATTGATAGAAATAATGTTATTCTTGTCCTCCTGCATAACAAGTTTTAAAATTATTTTTAACCAGTCATAGGATCATGGAATCACAGAATGTCCTGGGCTGTAAAGGACCTCAAAGATCATCTAGTTCCAACCCCCCTACCAAAGGCAGTGACACCTCCCAGGAGATCATGGTTGCTCAGGACTTCATCTAACTTGCTCTTGAAGACCTGCAGGGATGGGGCATCCAATACCTCTGTGGAAAACCTGTTCCAGTGCCTCACTATCCTCTGAGTGAAAAATTTCCTTCTAACCTCTAATAGAAATCTCCCCTTTTAATTTAAAACCATTTCCCCTTGTCCTGCCATGATCTACCTGAGTAAAGAGTCCTTCTCCATCCCTTTTATAAGGCCCCTTTAAGTATTGAAAATCTGCAATGACGTCACCCCGGAGCCTTCTCACCTGGTAGGCTGAACAGCCCCAGCTCTCTCAGCCTTTCTTCATAGGAGAGGGGCTCCAGCCCCTTGATCATCTTCGTGGCCTCCCTCTGGACCCACTCTAACAGCCCACACCCTTCTTGTGCTGGGGGCTCCAGACCTGGACGCAGGACTCCAAGTGGGGCCTCACAAGGGCAGAGCAGAGGGGGACAATCACCTGCCTCCACCTGCTGGCACTCCTCTCTTGATGCAGCCCAGGATGCACTTGGCCTTCTGGGCTGTATGTGCTCACTGCTGGCTCATGTTGAGCATTTCATGCAGCAGAACCCCCAAGTCCTTCTCTGCAGGGCTGCTCTCAACGAGTTCTTCTCCCAGCCTATCCCCATGTCTGGGATTTCCCTGGCCCAGGTGCAGCACCTTGCACTTGGACTTCCTAAACATCGTTAGGATCACATGGGCCCATTTCTCAAGCCTGTCCAGGACCCCTTGGATGGTACCCCTTCCTTCTATAGTATCAACTCCACCATTCAGCTTGGTGTCATCTGCTCTCAATGCCGCTGTCTATGTCGTTGATGAAGATATCAAACAGTACTGGTCCCAGGATTGACCCCTGATGTAAAGCACTTGTCACGACCCTCCACTTCGATTTAGATCCATTGATCGCCACTCTGTGGTTCTGACCTTATCCACTGAATGGTGCGCCCACCAAATGCGTCTCTCTGACTTGGAGACCAGTATGTCATGTGGGACTGTGTCAAAGGTCTTACAGAAGTCCAAGTAGATGACATCGGTCGGTCTTCCCTTGTCATCTGACATGGTCACTCCATTGTAGCCACCAGATCGGTCTGGCACGATTTACCCTTTGGTGAAGCCATGCTGGCTGTCTCAGATCACTTCTTTGTCTTGCATGTGCCTTGACATTGATTCCAGGAGGATCTTTTCCATGATCTTGCCAGGCACAGAGGTGAGCTTCACCATTCTGTAGTTCCCTGGGTCCTCCTTTCTACCCTTAATCAAAAAGGGAGTGATGTTTCCCTTTTCCCAGTCACCAGGGACTTCACCCGACTGCCAGGATTCTTCAAATATGATGGAGAAAGGCTTGGCAACTACATCAGCCAGTTCCCTCAGGACCTGGGGTGCAAGTCATCATGCCCCATAGACTTGTACGTGTTTAGTTTCATCAGGTGATCTCGAACCTGCTCTTCACTTCCAGCAGGTGGGACTTTGCTCCGCAACCTCCATCTCTGGGTTCAGGGAAATGAAAGACTTGGGAAGCCTGACTGGCAGTGAAGACTGAGGAGAAGACATCGCTGAGTCCCTCAGCCTTCTCCATGTCTGTCATTACCAGTTCACCCTTCTCATCCATCAGAGGGGGTACAATATCCTTGGCCTTTCTTTTCTGAGCCATGTATCTATAGAATCTCTTCCTTTTATTCTTTGCATCCCCTCCCAAGCTCAGTTCCATCCGTGCCTTGGCTTTTCTTATCCCATCCCTGTACATCCGAAACAAAACCATGCCTGAGGGCCTGGGAAAAGGAACCCAGGGCCATAGAAGCCATTCTGGAAACAAAACTTGTAGGTAGGAAGCGCAGTTTTGTGGAGGTGCAGAGCTGATGGGCACATTGTGCAGGGTGCTCCTAAAGACCTTTGTGCCCTTTTCCATCCTGACAACAACGCCACTTCCTTCTCAAAAACAGAGTAACCAACAGAGGTGAGACAGATACTCTGGGATCAAGAATGTCATCAGAAAGCTGATCCCAGTAAGATATGGGGAGGTCAGGAGCAGCCTGGACAAGAGAGATGTGAGATTTTCGGGTGGGAAGAAGAGCTTGGCCATCAGAAACGTATGATTTCATAGAGGTAAGAGGGTTCATGTAATGTAGATGCTGAGGTAACACTGACTTAAAACAGTCATGTATGGCCCTTACCTTACTTGAACCAGGAATTTTAATCCCTCAACCTAAATGCTACTCCAACACTCTGACAGGAATCCACTTTCTCTCTTGCTAACCCTAATGCCTTCCCTTAACACTAACATTAAAATGGTCTCTTTAAACCTAGACTTCTTGGTAGACCTAAAAAACCCTAAACCATAGAGCTTGTCCATAAGTTAACGACACTACATACCTTAACCTGACACCACAAGCAGATCAGCAAACACTCCCACTAAAACTTTGCTTAATCTCTAACCCAGAAAGTGAAAAACAGGTACCGAGAAGTCTAGAGAGAGGTCAGCTCTGCCTCAGGATCTCCTGAGGAGCTCCTCCGCCAGTTCTCTCAGTACCCTCGGGTGGATCCCATCTGGCCCCATCGATTTGCGTACATCCAACTGCTGTAGCAGGTTGCAAACCATTTCCTTGTGGATAGTGAGGGCCACACCTTCCCCCCATCCACTTCCACCTGCTCAGGGTACTGGGTATCCAGAGAATAACTGGTTTTGCCACTTAAGAATGAGACTTGCATTTACTCTTGTGCTCACCCTAATCCCTGCCCTGAACACTGGCATTAAAATCCTCTATTAAACCTAGGCTTCTAGGCAGATGTAGAACAAAAAACTGTTCCACAAAGCTTGCCCATAACCTAACCACAGACCTGACACCCTAAGCTGAACAACACATTTGCTAAATTTCTAACCCAGAAAGGTGAGCCCTAGTCCCAAAAAGACAAGAGAGGTCAGCTCTGCCTCAGGATCTCCTGCCCCAGCAGGAGGAATGGGACTGGGGCAGTGACTGGGAGGTCACTTCTGTCTCTGCAGCTGATAGGGCAGCAGCAGGAACGTGTCACGCAAAGGGACTGTGAGGTCCCTTGTGTCTGGAGGTGGCAGGTCACCCTTGGCTTCTCCCTGGGATGTGCACTTTGGGGCTGACATCTGCCAGTGGCCCTGCTAGGCCAGCAGAAGGCCCCTGCTTGGCATGCTGCCTGTGGGATCCCCTCTGCCTCCATCCCCAGGAGGACCCAGACACAAAGAAGGCCCGCAGAGGGCTTGTCCTGTCCCTTCTGCTTGACGCCAGGACTGGACAGAGGGAGGCCCAAGTCTTGGCTGTGTCTAGCAAAGAAGCTGCAAGGCCAGCAGCAGGCCCAGGCCTTGGAAGATGCTGGGGAGGTGACTTCTGTCTGCTTGGCTGACAGGCCACAAGGAGCCTGATGGGTTGGGATGCCTGCTTCAGGAGTGGTTTCCACCCTGATGGAGCTTTCTTTGGTAGTAGGAAAGAGCAGGAGAGAAAAATCTGCCACAGGGTGCAGCTTGGAAGGGTGGCATTAGCCACAAGGAGGAAGAAATATCCCTCAAAGGGTCGTGCTGTGGTGACAGAGGTCACCCAAAGAGTATCTGTGATCATACCATGGCTTTGTGTTCATCAAGGAACAGCTGATGAGGGTTGACGAGACATGGGTGCGATTATGGAAATGCTGGGATGAGAGCAAAGGTGGTGGACAGAGATGGGTGTCTGCAGACTTCAAGGAAATAGGGCAAAGTGTGGGACAGCATAGGAAAGCCTGCAGAGGACAAGGCAGAGGGTGCTGGCAAGAATGGAATGCCCCAACAGCCCTGAAGTTTTTGTCCCTTTGGCTAGAGCTTCTGAGGAGACGAGAGTCATTGCAATGGGGCCTCACTGCTTCCTTGATACCCTGTGCAGGGGTGGGGAGGTGTCCTAGTGAAGTTCTTCTCGTGGCATCACACTGCCCACCACATCATACAGACCCCAAGAAGAGCCCTGAGCCAGACGTGGGGGTGCAGGATCTCCCCACCCAGTGGCTGGGGTCAGGCCTTGGCCCTTCTGCTTCACCAAAACCAACCAAGACTTTTCTCAGCACAGCGCTTTGCCTGTCTGGAATCATGGCCTCCAATTATGTGCCCTAACAAGTCCCTGGGGAGGCTTTGTTAGTAACAGCCCTCAGTGGGGCCCATTAATACTCCAAGTCACTTCAACTTTTCCTCCTGACTTTACTTTCTCAAGCGGTTACATCATTCTCCTCTCAGTACCCAAGTTTCACTGACTCAGCACCAAAATACACCGTGGAACTCATTAAAATGCAGAACGTCCTAAGCAGACATATCTCTCCCATAATTTTCTTCATGTCTTCAAGACTTGTGCAGCTAATTGGAGAGCTTTCATGGTGTAGTTAAGGAGGAAGATTTCAAAGAGCATCTAATAGAAATCTTTCCTCATTTTAAAGGCTGAATTTTGTTGCATTTCACTTTGGAGCATCATTTTCCTAGAGATATTGGTCTAGGGTTACTCCTTTGGAGCCCTGCTTAGGAAGAGGAGGGCTTTTCCTATTTAAAAACAAACAGCAGGAAATCATGCTGCAATTTGAAAAAAAAAAAAAAAAAAAAAAAACAAGAAAAAAAAAAACAAAGTTCAAGTTCCTCCTTTTGTTTCCTTCAGTGATGTTATCCTTCCCATAAGAATGACTGTACAGGATATATTTTATACTGATTAATAGGAAATTTAAAATCATAGTGTTAATATTAATCCATATCATACTAATACAATGAGAAATGATGAGTTTCTTGCTAAGGAAACTAGTAGACAGACTGCTGAGAGATGGGCGAGCTGGAGCTCACTGAAATTCAAAGCAGCAACTGGGTTGGTGAGAGCGGTCTGAATGATCAAAGAGTAAGGGGAGGGCAAAGCAGGAGAACCCCTGGGGAGTGCATAGGTCCAGAGAGGCAGCTGGAAAGGGGACATCCAGCAGCGTCTGTGTAATGAAGTTGGTTTTTTACCTGTAAAATGAGGGAGCGCACCATGATAGACAAAGCAATAACAATGCAAGTACAGGTGAACACCAGGATTTCTTCTCCTCTGCTGAATATAGGTCATGGAAGTTAGCATTTCTTCATGATAGAAATTACCATTCACGTGAGACATTTAACGGAAGGAGTTGAATCATTTGGGCTGATGAGTAGTTGCTTTATTAATTGAGTACTAAAGAAATAACTGGGTATTCGGGCAGAACTTTGCTGTCTGATCATAAGCATAACCAGGGAAAACCTCCTGTGGCCCCGTTGTGTTTGAGGCACTTCCCTGGACCAGCAGATGTCAGAAAAGACCTGCAGGAGACCGGAGCCCTTTGGAAAAATCAGGTGGAGCCAGGTGGAGTTCCCAGGGCACCTCCACTGCCAGCAGTGGTCTTTGTCCCTCTAACTGCAGCCCAGCCCAGCACAGGAAACCTCTTCAAAGACAAACCCCTTCTTCTGTGGGTTCCTGGCACTGACCTAGATTTGAAATGGCCATTGGAATCCCATGATATTGTTATTCCTACTTAACCCATGATACCCCTTATTCCTACGAGACACTTGAACATCCATTTACCTTCCTGGGTCATGTTTAGCAAACTGGCTGAAAAACTCCAGTATAGCATGTTTCAAATGGCTGAGCCAGAACCCATCAGCTTGTCCCACTTTGGAAACTGTCCCTGTCCAAATGAGGTTTTGAAAGTGAAAAATGTGAAATGACCCGTCAGGTCAATGCACAGAGTAAGGGAAAGTCACACATATTGTGCTGGAGTGTCAGAAGGCAAAAAGCACTGCACTGTGCCTCAGAGTAATCAAGGAGACCTAATCCAGTTCATCTGTGAGATAAAGCAGAGTGAAGGACGTTGAGGTGTGGCCTAACATGAGGAAGGATGTACATCACTGCTGAAGGAGCTGTCTTATTGTGCCATCACCAATGCAAATTACACAAGAACTACGTCAAATAAAGGTAAACTGTCCCACCCTGGCCCTGTCACACCACGGGGTAGCGGAGGCACTATTTTCACTTTCAGCCTCTTTTTCAGAGAGGCTTTGCCCTCTCCCTGCGCACCACGGCGCACAGCCTGGTTGTGGACACTCCGTGAGCGCCTTGCAGGTCGTGGCAGGCTGCGGTGAGGGGACGAATGCCCTGGGCCCCCTTCCTGCTCTGCCCAGGCCAGCAAGGGCCCCGAGCGGCCTCGTGTCCCCTGCCCCTGCAGCTCGGGGCTCCCTTCCCCAGCCCTGGCTCTGCAGCACCAAGCCCTGCTGGGAGCCCTCCCCTGCATGCTGCCACCGCTCCCTGACGCTGCTGGTGCCCTCTGCCGGGCACTGCCCAGCCCAGCCCAGCCCCTGCCCACCTCTCCCCACCTCCCGGACCTCTCCCAGCCCAGCAGCCCAGGCTGGGCTGGCCCCAGGCCAGTGCCCACCGCAGCCTGCTGCAGGGCTCTGGGCACGGCCAGCACAGCCCCAGCCCCTCGCAAGGCACCGCAGCTGCTGGCACAAAGGCGGCTCTGGGCCTCCCCAGCAGCCCCCGCGCTGGGGCCAGCCATGGCTCAGGAGATGGAGGGCCGTGAAGCTGCAGGAGCCCTGCTCTCCTGCCTGGGACATCCCCAGCACAGAGTGCCTGTGCCCCGCAGGGCCAGCCCCGCTCCCCAGGCCAGCACAAGAGGCCTGGCCCAGACACAGACCACCTCCAGATTCCTCTCCAGGATGCCATTTGCCATCAGACCCAGCACCACTGGGACAGTCCCAGGCCAGTCAAGGCCAATTACTGTTTGCTGGGCCATAGGCAAGCAAGAAGGCAGCTCCCGGTCCAGCCCTTGGTCCTTCACTGATCACGCTGGGGTTCTGATCCATTGTGAGGCCCAGAAAAGCAAGAGGTCTGTTCAGGAAGCAGCTCCTTGGGTGTATTCCTGAAACCAGGTTTGCAAGAGGCGTGCAGAGACATTGAAGAGATGCCAGTGTAGAGATAAGAGGACTGTCACCAACATACATGAGATCTCAGGGCTTATCCAAATACAAGAAGCACAATGTGGAAGCCAGAAGAGAGCAGCAGTGAAAAGGCCACGTCCTGCTGCTGGCCATGGCCATGGCTCCAGGGAAGCAGCAGCCCCGACCCGAAGGCAGCAGAGAGGCAGAGCCCAGCGGGCAGTGAGGGGCAGCCGCGAGGGCCAGCGGGGCTGCTCCTCCCTGTGGCAGCTGGGCTCTGGGCCCTGAGCCCCTCCTGCGTGCTGGGGCTGCTCCCCCACCTCCAGGCAAGGGGAGAAACGGAAGCTGAGACCTATGAAGTTCGAAAGGTTTCTTCAGTAGGTGTAGGTACACAGGAAGCCGGCTTCTATAGGTAAATAACTGACAAGGAGGAGACGAAGAATAACATTATTTAATCAAAAACATATTAATTATATAAAATAATAATACAGGCATTTAGTAACAGAAGAAATCTTGAAAGTTTCTGAGAAAAGTTGGGATTTTTAATTGTAGGCATATTATTATAGGTGAATTTGCTGAAGATGTGTGCATTCAAGTACTGTCCTCACTGAATCCCTTAGTTCCTGGTTCCTCAGGCTGTAGGTGAGGGGGTTCACTGCTGGAGGTACCACCGAGTACAGGAAAGACACCAGCAGGTCCAGGGATGGGGAAGAGATGGAGGGGGGCTTCAGGTAGGCAGAAATGCCAGTGCTGACCATCAGGGAGACCACGGCCAGGTGAGGGAGGCACGTGGAAAAGGCTTTGTGCCGGCCCTGCTCAGAGGGCATCCTCAGCACCACCCTGAGGATCTGAATATAAGAAATAACAATGAAAATAGAACAACCAAATAATACAGAAATACTGATTACAAATGCCCCAACTTCTCTGAGGTAGGCATCTGAGCAGGAGAGCTTGAGAATCTGGGGGATTTCACAGAAGAACTGGTCCACAGCATTGCCTTGGCAGAGGGGCAGGGAAAATGTAGTGGCCGTGTGCAGGACGGCATTGAGAAAGCCACTGCCCCAGGCAGCTGCTGCCATCTGGGCACAAGCTCTGCTGCCCACGAGGCTTCCGTAGTGCAGGGGCTTGCAGATGGCAACGTAGCGGTCATAGGCCATGATGGTGAGAAGGGAATACTCTGCTCCAATGAAGAAGAATATAAGAAAGACCTGTGCAGCACATCCTTGATAGGAGATGGCCCTGGTGTCCCAGAGGGCATTGGCCATGGCTTTGGGCAGAGTGGTGGAGATGCAGCCCAGGTCGAGGAGGGCGAGGTTGAGGAGGAAGAAGTACATGGGGGTGTGGAGGCGGTGGTTGCAGGCTACGGCGGTGAGGATGAGGCCGTTGCCCAGGAGGGCAGCCAGGTAGATGCCCAGGAGGAGCCCGAAGTGCAGGAGCTGCAGCTCCCGCGTGTCTGCGAATGCCAGCAGGAGGAACTCTCTCACAGAGCTGCCGTTGGCCATTTCCTGACTTTGGACACAGTTGTCTGTTGAAGAAAGAAGGCAGAACAATGTTAGAAGAGGCTTCTCTGAGGAAAAACTATTGCAAGTCTTAGAGCACCCCCAGTCCAAGCCTCTCTCTATGCAGGAGAACCTTTCTGCAGCTCTCCTGCTTGAGCTGCGGCTGGTGCTGGCTGAGAGTGGCACTGGGAGCAGGGGCTGCTGTGGGCTCCAGAGGAGTCCTTCCTGCTGTGCAGCAGGAGGGAGGCAGGAACATGGGGGAAACTCAAGTTCAGTCCATTTATCAGGTCAATGAAATTTGCAGTGCTGTTTCAAACAATGCACCCCAATGCAGAACAGAGCTGCAGATGCCACTGCTGAACACTCCTGTTCCCAGCTGCCCTGTGTCACCTCTCTGTGAGCTGCAGGACCGTCCTGCTCAGGTGTTTCCCTGAGAACAAACTGGAGACAGCTGAGAGCAGAGAAGCCCCAGTCCAAGTGCAGCTGGGCAGAATCCTCACATGGTCTGTTGGTTTTAAGCAGGATCTCAGCTCTTCCCTCCTATCCAGGGTTGCAGAGGCCTCACTCCAGCTGCCCACAGACAGCCATCCAGCAGCATGGACATGGCCTTAGCACGGAGGTGTCTCCTCCTTGGAGCACCTGGATAACACAAGGATGCCACAAGAGAGCTGCATCCTGCTGGACAGAAGCCTGCAGGCCAGGAGGATGCAGCACAGACAGAGATGGATATCTACAAGCTGAAGTGTGCCAACATCCCATCTGAATCCCCTGTAGTGTCTGAAGGAGGCTTGGTCACCCACTCTCGGCTGACCAGGGGCAGCTGGCTTCGGGCACTCCGAGGGGCTTCTGCCAGACTTCCTCACCTCGCAGTGCCATCCAGCAGGACTCCCAAAGCCTACTGCATTGCCCACTGCCCTCCCAGAAACAAGATTGGGGGTATTGGTGGATAGTCGGCTGAATAGGAGCCAGCAAGGTGCTCAGGTGGCCAAGCAGGCCAACAGCATCCAGGCTTGTACCAGGAATGGTGTGGTCAGCAGGAGTAGGGAAGTGATTGTGCCTCTCTACTCGGCCCTGGTGAGGCCACACGTCAGGTATTGTGTTTAGCTGTGGGGCCCCCAGCATGAGAAGGACCCGGATCTATTTGAATGAATCCAGAGGAGGGCCACGAGGATGATCAAGGGGCTGGAGCACCTCTCCTCTGAAGACAGGCTGTGGGATTTGGTGTTGTTCAGCCTAGAGAAAAGAAGGCTCTGGCGAGACCTTAGGGCGGCCTTCTAATACCTAAAGGGGGCTGTAGGAAAGCTGGGGAGGGACTCTTCATCAACTAGCGTAGTGATAGGACTAGGGGAAATGGTTTTCAATTGAAAGAGGGTAGGTTTAGATTATATATTAGGAAGAAGTTCTTTTCTCAGAGGATGGTGAGGCACTGGAACAGGTGGCCCAGAGATGTTGTGGATCCCCCCTCACTGGAAGTTTTGAAGGCCAGGTTGGATGGGGCTTTCAGCAACCTGGTCTAGTGGAAGGTGTCTCTGCCCACGGCAGAGGGCTTGGAATTTTAGGATCTTTAAGGTCCTTTCCTACCCAAACTACTCTGTGATTCGCTGATTCTGTACATCCAAAACACAGCACCACACCAGCTCCTAGGAAGAAAAAATTAAGTCTATCCCAGCTAAAACTCGGACTATATCCACCCCTGACTCCATACCATTGTTCCTATGTCATACTCAGGTCTGACACTTTCCAAACAACTATCACCACTTTTCCTCTCTTTTGATATACACACAGAGATATCTTGCTCTTAGGCTATTTGTGTCCTGGTTTTGGTTAGGATTAATTTCCATCCTAGTATCATAGAATTGTAGAATGGCTTGGGTTGGAAGGGACCTTAAAGATCATCTAACTGAACTCCCCCCAGATTCCAGCCACTAGATCAGGTTGGCCAAGGCCTCATCCAGCCTGGCCTTGAACACCTCCAGGGATGGGGCATCCACAACTTCTCTGGGCAACCTGTTCCAGTACCTCACTACCCTTACAGTGAAGATTTTCCTCCTGATGTCTAGTCTAAATCTCCCCTCTTTTAGTTTAGACCGCATCCTCCTGTCATTATCTACCTGAGTAAAGAGTCCTTCCCCATTTTTTTTAGAAGACCCCTTTAAGGACTGAAAAGCTGCAAGGAGGTCTCCCTGGAGCCTTCTCTTCTCCAGGCTGAACAAACCTAACTCCTTCAGCCTGTCTTCACAGGCGAGGTGCTCCAGACCTCTCATCTTCTTTGTACCCCTTCTCTAAATTTTGCTGTGAGACGTTCACATCTTTCTTGTGCTGGTGGCCCCAAACCTGGACACAGTACTCCAGGTGAGGCCTCACAAGGGCCGAGGAGAGGGGGACAATCACCTGCCTCCACCTGCTGCCCACTCCTCTCTTGATGCAGCCCAGGATGCACTTGGCCTCCTGGGCTGTATGTGCTCACTGCTGGTTTATGTTGAGCTTTTCATCCATCAGAACCCCCAAGTCCTTCTCTGCAGGGCTGCTCTCAATGAGTTCTTCTCTCAGCCTATCCCCATGTCTGCGATTTCCCCGGCCCAGGTGGAAATGAAAGATTTCAGGGAAATGAAAGACTTGGGATGCCTGACTGGCAGTGAAGACTGAGGAGAAGACGTTGCTGAGTCCCTCAGCCTTCTCCATGTCTGCCATTACCAGTTCACCCTTCTCCTCCATCAGAGGGGGAACACTCTCCTTGGCCTTTCTTTTCTGAGCAATGTATCTGTAGAAACTCTTCCTGTTATTCATTGCTTCACTTGAAAAGCTCAGTTCCATGAACTGAAATCATGAATGAAACTGAAGCATGCGTGAGGGCTTGGGGAAAGTAACCCTGGATCCACAGAAGCCATTGGGGAAACAAAATTTATACGTAGGAAGTGTAATTTTGTGGAGGTGCAGAGCTGATGGACACATTGTGCAGGATGCTCCTAAAGACCTTGTGTCCTTTTCCCTCCTGATTACAATGCCACTTCTGTCTCAAGACTAGAGTAGCCAACAGAGGTGAGACAGATACTCTGGGATCAAGAAGGTCATCACAGAGCTGATCCCAATAAGATATGGGGAGGTCAGGAGCAGCCTGGACAAGAGAGATGTGAGATTTTGGGGTGGGAAGAAGAGCTTGGCCAGCAGAAACATATGATTTCATAGAGGTAAGAGGGTTCATGTAATGTTCATGCTGTGGTAACACTGACTTAAAAGAGTCATGTATGGCCCTTACCTTACTTGAACCAATAATTTTAATCCCTCAACCTAAATGCTACTCCAGCACTCTGACAGGAATCCACTTTCTCTCTTGCTAACCCTAATGCCTTCCCTTAGCACTAGCATTAAAATGCTCTGTTTAACCCTAGACTTCTTGGCAGACCCAAATAAAACCCTAAGCCGCAGAGCTAGTCAATACCTTAACCACAGACCTGACACCAAAAGCAGAACACCAAAGACTCCCACTAAAACTCTCCTTAATCTCTAAACCAGAAAGTGAAAAACAGGTACCGAGGGGGCTCTGGAGGTCAGCTATGTTTCCCCTACGTCAGCTCTGCCTCAGGATCTCCTGCCCCAGCAGGAGGAATGGGACTGGGGCAGTGACTGTGAGGTCAATTCTGTCTCTGCGGCTGATAGGGCAGCAGCAGGAACGTGTCACGCAAAGGGACTGTGAGGTGCCTTGTGTCCGGAGGTGGCAGGTCAGCCTTGGCTTCTCCCTGGGATGTGCACTTTGGGGCTGACATCTGCCAGTGGCCCTGCTAGGCCAGCAGAAGGCCCCTGCTTGGCATGCTGCCTGTGGGATCCCCTCTGCCTCCATCCCCAGGAGGACCCAGACACAAAGAAGGCCCGCAGAGGGCTTGTCCTGTCCCTTCTGCTTGAGGCCAGGACTGGACAGCAGGAGGCACAAGGCTTGGCTGTGTCTAGCCAAGAAGCTGCAAGGCCAGCAGCAGGCCCAGGCCTTGGCAGATGCTGGTGAGGTGACTTCTGTGTGCTTGGCTGACAGGCCGCAAGGAGCCTGATGGGTTGGGATGCCTCCTTCAGGAGTGGTTTCCACCCTGATGGAGCTTTCTTTGGTAGTAGGAAAGAGCTGGAGAGCTCTTTCTCTGGCACAAAGTGCACCTTGAAAGGTTGGCTATCGCCACGAGGAGGAAGAAATGTCCAGGGAAACAACTGGTCTTCCTCCTAGAGCTTGAGGCAAAGAAGACATTAAGTGCCTAAGCCTTTACCTCATCTCTTGTCACCAGGTTTCCCCCACATCCATTAAAGGATGATGATTCTCCTTAATCCTCCTTTATTAACATATTTATATAAAAAAAATTTTATTTTTATAGTTTGCCTTTGACAAAAATCCGTCCCTCAAATAGCCTGGTGTGGAGAGGACAAAGGCGTCTGACAAGGCTGAGAGTCCCAACAGGACCCAGGGTTTTGTGTCCATGGCTCTGGCTGCTGTCTCTGCCACTGAGGCCTAGGAGGAGACAGGTTATCGGTAAAGCACCAGGGCCTCATTGCCTCCTCGCCCCCACCCACGAACCAGGCAGGGCTCGTACCATTCTCCTGCACTTGGCCATGCACATCCCCATCTCCTCCTGCCCAATGAAGAGCCCTGAGCAGTGTGTGAAGGGAAAGGATCTCCCTTCCCAGGGGCTGGGGGTCAAGGCCTGACCCTTGTGCTTGGTGAAACACATCCAGATTTTTGACATATCAGTGTGCCTTGACATTGCCTTTGTTTCCTTGCCCTCACTGCCTCCAATGCTCTGCTCTAACGAGCTCCAAGGGAGGCTGTGTCAGTGCTGGCCCTCAGGGGGACACTGCAGGAAACTTGCCTCTGACTTGGACTCCTTGAGAGATGTCTTCAATTGTCTCTCAGTGCCTGAGGTTCGTGGGCTCCTCAGCAGAGCCCCCCGAGGGGGAATTCCAATGCCTTGGGCTGGGCGTGTGGTGCTGAGCTGGGCCGGGCTCGTGGGACAGAGAGAGCTCGTGGCAAGAGGGCCGTGGTGCAGAGAGACAGCTCTGCCCAGGAGCAGCTCCTGTGCACAGCGCAGCAGGGCTGGGGGCTCTGACCGCAGCTGGCACGGGGACAGGAGAGAAGGAGAGAGGGCTTGGAGGCAGTGAGGAGCGCAGCAACAGAGGGCAGCGTGTGGCAGGACAGATCTGCAGGCTGTTGGCACCGTGAGTCTCTGGCAGCAGGGCCATGGAGGTGGGGTTGCCAGAGGGGTCTTCTACAGCTGGCACATCCGATGCCTGACAGCATCTGTCGGGATGGGTCTCTCTCTTTCTCCAATATGAAGTAGACGCTGCCATTCCTCCTGGCTTCTCCACCTGGCCGTGCTGCTGCTGCTCTTGTTCCCAGGCTGCCTGGGGATGGGGGTTTCACCTGCCCATGGAGTGAGCCCTCGGGGTACTTGGGGGAAGGGGAGTACGGGGACAGGGTGAGGGGTCTGGAGATGGGCACTTGGAGCCTGGATTCCTTTGCTCCCGGAAGTGTCCAGGTTTTTTAGGCACAGGAACAAACACCGCAGGGAAGTGGTCACAGTACTGAGGCTATCACAATTTAAGGAATATATGGACAACACCCTCAGACATGTGGACCAATTTTTGGGTGCTTATATACAGATTCACGGGTGGGATTTGACGATCCTTGTGGAACCCTTCCAAGTCAGGATATTCTATGAGTCTATGACTCTATGAACCTCTGAGTGCAATTGTCCTGCATCTCAGGTGGATGCCAGTACAGGGCAGCTGTGACCAGCTGTAATGGACAGACTGGCTGGCCTCTCTAAAGAACACTCTGTATTGAAGGGACAGTCCCTTTGCCTCTGATGATCCACAGGTTTTCTCTTGGATTGCAGCAGAAATGCCCAAGATTTCTGCCTTAGAAAAGGTCCTCAGGATTGGGGTGGGCAGCTAGACAAAAAAAAGTACAAAAATAAATCCCCGCAGCCATGCTCTGCAAATGGATGAATTGTGAGCAACAATATGGAAAAGCTCTTTATTAGCAGGTGACTTGAATGTGAAATGAGCCAATGTTCCTCTTAACCTCTTGTTGTTGGGCAGGACTGCCTCATGTGTTGCTCACAGCAGAATCCCCTATTCACTGGGATATCCTCAGGCAGCGTCAGTAAGACCTCCTGAAAGGCACCTGCCAACTGTAATCCTGAAAGAGGACAGTCATTACATTGGATTAATTGAGAAAGAGAAAAAGATTTTCTCATAAAAGTTTTTGGATTTATTAATGCTTTTTATCCCCCTGGGACAGAAACGCATGCCAAGAACCAGCAAATGGCCAACAGCAGCTCTGTGAGCGAGTTCCTCCTGCTGGCATTCGCAGACACACGGGAGCTGCAGCTCCTGCACTTCGCGCTCTTCCTGGGCATCTACCTGGCTGCCCTCCTGGGCAACGGCCTCATCCTCACCGCCGTAGCCTGCGACCACCGCCTCCACACCCCCATGGACTTCTTCCTCCTCAACCTCGCCCTCCTCGACCTGGGCTGCATCTCCACCACTCTGCCCAAAGCCATGGCCAATGCCCTCTGGGACACCAGGGCCATCTCCTATCAGGGATGTGCTGCACAGGTCTTTCTGTTTGTCTTCTTGATTTTGTCAGAATTTTATGTTCTCACCATCATGGCCTACGACCGCTACGCTGCCATCTGCAAGCCCCTGCACTACGGGAGCCTCGTGGGCAGCAGAGCTTGTGCCCAGATGGCAGCAGCTGCCTGGGGCAGTGGCTTTCTCAATGTTGTCCTGCACACGGCCACTACATTTTCCCTGCCCCTCTGCCAAGGCAATGCTGTGGACCAGTTCTTCTGTGAAATCCCCCAGATCCTCAAGCTCTCCTGCTCAGACACCTACCTCAGGGAAGTTGGGGCACTTGTCTTTACTCTTTCTTTAGTGTTTTTCTGTTTTCTTTACATTGTGCTGTCCTATGTGCAGATTTTCAGGGCAGTGCTGAGGATGCCCTCTGAGAAGGGCTGGCACAAACTCTTATCAATGTGCCTCCCCCACCTGGCTGTGGTCTCCTTGTTTGTCAGCACTGCCATGTTTGCCTACCTGACGCCCCCCTCCATCTCTTCCCCATCCCTGGACCTGGTGTTTGCATTTTTGTACTCGATGGTGCCTCCAGCAGTGAATCCCCTCATCTACAGCATGAGAAACGAAGAACTGAGAAATGCACTAAGGAAATTACTTTCATAGGTACTCCTGAAGCATCAGTAATATCCTCCCCATCCTAACACTACTGAGAGAATTTCTCACAAAATGTTTTCTGAAATTGTTTTGTCTTATTTTTAAAATGTGTGATTATAATATTTTATTTTAAGAAAATTTCTTCTTATCTTCCTACCTGGTAGGTAGGAAGCGCAGTTTTGCAGAGGTGCAGAGCCGATGGGTACGTTGTGGAGGATGATCCTAAAGACCTTTGTGCCCTTTTCCCTCCTGACTACAATGCCACTTCCTTCTCAAGACTAGAGTAGCCAACAGAGGTGAGACAGATACTCTGGGATCAAGAATGTTATCAGAGAGCTGATCCCAATAAGATATGGGGAGGTCAGGAGCAGCCTGGACAAGAGAGATGTGAGATTTTGGGGTGAGAAGAAGAGCTTGGCCAGCAGAAATTAATGATTTCATAGAGGTAAGAGGGTTCATGTAATGCAGATGCTGTGGTAACACTGACTTAAAACAGTCACGTATGGCCCTTACCTTACTTGAACCAGGAATTTTAATGTCTAAACCTAAATGCTACTACATCACTGTGACAGGAATCCACTTTCTCTCTTGCTAACCCTAATGCCTTCCCTTAACACTAAAATTAAAATGGTCTCTTTAAACCTAGACTTCTAGGCAGACCTAAAAAACCCTAAACCAGAGAGCTTGTCCATACCTTAACGACAGACCTGACACCACAAGCAGAACACCAAAGATTCCCACTAAAACTTTGCTTAATGTCTAACCCAGAAAGTGAAAAACCGGTACTGAGGGGTCTAGAGAGAGGTCAGCTCTGCCTCAGGATCCCCTGCCCCAGCAGGAGGAATGTGACTGGGGCAGTGACTGGGAGGTCACTTCTGTCTCTGCAGCTGATAGGGCAGCAGCAGGAACGTGTCACGCAAAGGGACTGTGAGGTGCCTTGTGTCTGGAGGTGGCAGGTCACCCTTGGCTTCTCCCTGGGGTCTGCACTTTGGGGCTGACATCTGCCAGTGGCCCTGCTAGGCCAGCAGAAGGCCCCTGCTTGGCATGCTGCCTGTGGGATCCCCTCTGCCTCCATCCCCAGGAGGACCCAGACACAAAGAAGGCCCGCACAGGGGTTGTCCTGTCCCTTCTGCTTGAGTCCAGGACTGGACAGCAGGAGGCACAAGGCTTGGCTGTGTCTAGCCAAGAAGCTGCAAGGCCAGCAGCAGGCCCAGGCCTTGGAAGATGCTGGTGAGCATCTATGATGAGACTCTAGCTTTGTGTTTCAAGGAACAGCTGGTAAGGGTTGATGAGACACTGGTGAAATGATGGAAATGCCGGGATGAGAGCAAGGTGGTGAACAGAGATGGGTGTCTGCAGACTTCAAGGAAATAGGATAAAATGTGGGACAGCATAGGAAAGCCTGCAGAGGAGAAGGCAGAGGGTGCTGGCAGGAATGGAAGGCCCCAACAGCCCTGACGTTTTTGTCCCTTTCTCTAGAGCTTGTGAGGAGACGAGATAGAGTCATTGCAATGGGGCCTCACTGCTTCCTTGATACCTTGTGCAGGGGTGGGGAGGTGTCCTAATGAAGTTCTTCTCGTGGCATCACACTGCCCACCACATCATACAGACCCCAAGAAGAGCCCTGAGCCAGACTTGGGGGTGCAGGATCTCCCCTCCCAGGGGCTGAGGCCAGGCCTTGGCCCTTCTGCTTCACCAAAACCAACCAAGACTTTTCTCAGCACAGCGCTTTGCCTGTCTGCAGTCATGGCCTCCAATTATCTGCCCTAACAAGTCCCTGGGGAGGCTTTGTTAGGAACAGCCCTCAGTGGGGCCCATTAATACTCCAAGTCACTTCAACTTTTCCTTCTGACTTTACCTTCTCAAGCGGTTACATTATTCTCCTCTCAGTACCTGAGCTTCATAGACTGAGCACCAAAATACACCATGGAACTCATTAAAACAGAGAAAGTTCTAAGCAGTCATATCTCTCCCAGAATTTTCTTCAAGTCATCAAGACTTATAGAGCAAATTGGAGAGCTTTCATGGTGTAGTTAAGGACTAAGATTTCAAGAAGCACCTGAAAAAAATCTTTTCTCATCTTAAAGGATGCCTTTAGCTGGATTTCAGTTTGGAGCATTATTCTCTAACTGATATTGATCCAGGGTATCTCCTTTGGAGACCTGCATAGGGAGGAAAAGAAGACTCTTGAGGTCTGACACTGCATGGAGAACCTTGCTCCTCACCACCCCAGCCCTGACATTTCTCTCTTTGGCGCTTGCATCACTTCTCCTTCCACCAGACTTTGGCACAGAGGTCTGCAGCTGGGTGTTACAGCTCCTTTGCACCAGCTTCCTCCTGCTTGCCATAGAGACCTGGATGCACACAGGCGCAGAAGGGTTTCTCCTTATTTCAAACCAAACAACAGGAAAACATGCAGCAATCTTCCAAAAGCAAAGCAAGCTCCTCATCCTGTATGCCTCCTGTGAGGTTTATGTTCCCAAAAGGATGACTGGACCAGAAGTCTTTTATACT
This sequence comes from Anser cygnoides, assembly GCF_040182565.1. Lineage (NCBI taxonomy): Eukaryota > Metazoa > Chordata > Aves > Anseriformes > Anatidae > Anser > Anser cygnoides. Next base: position 3,123,734 of record NC_089902.1, on the reverse strand, counting down.
GATAGACCGGAAATTGTAAGTGTTAAGATTAGAATTAATCCATATGATATTAATTCAATGATAAATGATGATGAGCTTTCTAAGGACACAATTAGACAGACTGCAGATAGCTGGGCAAGCTTCAACTCCCTGAAGCTCAAAGCAGCACCTGGGTTGGTGAGGGCGGTCTGAGTGATCCAGGAGGAAGGGGAGGGCAAGCCAGGAGAACCATGGGAAGTGCATAGGTCCAGACAGGCAGCTGGAAAGGGGACATTCAGCATGGACTGTTTAATCGAGACAGGTGGATGTACCTGGGAGATGAGGGAGCACACCATGATAGACAAAGCGATGACAATGCAAGTACAGGTGAACACCAGTATTTCTTTTTCTGTGATGAAAATACATCCTGAAAATGCCTATTTCTTCATGAGAGAAACTACACTGTGTGACATTTTACGGAAGGGATTGAATCATTTGAGGTAATGAGTAGTTGCTTTATGACTTAAGTCCTGAAGAAAATACTGGGTACTGAGGCAGAGCTTTGCTGTCTGACCATAAGCAACCAGTGCCAAGATCTTCAGAGTAGTTTACTCACATTTGAAATATTTCCTTGAAATCACATTTCCTGGTTCTGCTTTCAATGAAATCATTAGGCCTCCAGAGGCTCTGGTGCATTTAGAGTAATTCCCTGGAATGGAAGCTGTCTGAAAGGACCTGCAGGAGACCAGAGCCCGTTGGTGGATAAGGTGGGGACAGGTGATGTTTCCCGGGCACCTCCACTGCCAGCAGTGGTCTTTCTCCTTGGAACTGCGGCCCAGCCAAGCACTGGAAACCCCTTCAAGGCAAATTCTTTCTTCAGGTGTTTCTTTGGATAGTCCTAAATTTGAAATGGCCATTGGGATCCCAAGACATTCTCCCTTCTTTCTAGTAGACACCTAAACATCCATTTACCGTCCTAAGTCATGTGTGGAAAACTCAGCCTGAAAGACTCAAGAGCAGGACACTTCCAAAGGCTGAGGCAGAACCCATCAGCTTGCCCCACTTTGGGGAATCATCCCCTTCCTGCTAGGGATATCTAGTTATAGCAGAGCATTGGAGTCAGTGAGGACAAATAGAGAAATACAATGTGAAGTTGACCCTGATGTCACTTTTCCAAACTGGATGTGTTTCACCAAGGACAAGAGCCAGGCCTTGACCCCCAGCCCCTGGGAAGGGAGATCCTTTCCCTTCACACATAGCTCAGGGCTCTTCGTGGGGCAGGAGGAGATGGGAATGTGCATGGCCAAGTGCAGGAGAATGGTACGAGCCCTGCCTGGTTCATGGGTGGGGGCGAGGAGGCAATGAGGCCCTGGTGCTTTACCGATAAGCTGTCTCCTCCTCGGCCTCAGTGGCAGAGACAACAGCCAGAGCCAAGGACACAAAGCCCTGGGTCCTGTTGGGACTCTCAGCCTTGTCAGAGGCCTCTGTTCTCTCCACCCCAAGCTATCTGAGGGACTAATTTTTGTCAAAGGCAAGGTATAAAAATAAAAATTTCTTTATATGTTAATAAAGGAGGATTAAGGAGAATCATCATCCGTTACTGGATATGAGGGAAACCTGGTGACAAGAGACGAGGTAAAGGCACTAAATGTCTTCTTTTCCTCAGGCTCTAAGAGCAAGACCAGTTGTTCCCCTGGACATTTCTTCCTCCTCATGGCCAGTGCCAACCTTCCAAGGTGCACCTTCTGACAGTTTTTTCTCTCCTTCTCTTTCCTTCTACCAAAGAAAGCTCCATCAGGGTGGAAACCACTCCTGAAGGAGGCATCCCAAGCCATCAGGCTCCTTGCGGCCTGTCAGCCAAGCAGACAGAAGTCACCTCAGCAGCATCTTCCAAGGCCTGGGCCTGCTGCTGGCCTTGCAGCTTCTTGGCTAGACACAGCCAAGCCTTGGGCCTCCTGCTGTCCAGTCCTGGCCTCAAGCAGAAGGGACAGGACAAGCCCTCTGCGGGCCTTCTTTCTGTCTGGGTCCTCCTGGGGATGGAGGCAGAGGGGATCCCAGGGTCAGCATGCCAAGCAGGGGCCTTCTGCTGGCCTAGCAGGGCCACTGGCAGATGGCAGCCCCAAAGTGCACATCCCAGGGAGAAGCCAAGGCTGACCTGCCACCTCCAGACACAAGGCACCTCACAGGCCCTTTGCGTGACACGTTCCTGCTGCTGCCCTATCAGCTGCAGAGACAGAAGTGACCTCCCAGTCACTGCCCCAGTCACATTCCTCCTGCTGGGGTAGGAGATCCTGAGGCAGAGCTCACCTAGGGGAAACGTAGCTGACATACAGAGCCCCCTCCGTATATGTTTTTCACTTTCTGGGTTAGAGACTAAGCAGAGTTTTAGTGGGAGTCTTTGGTGTTCTGCTTGTGGTGTCAGGTCTGTCGTTAAGCTATGGACAAGCTCTCTGGTTTAGGGTTTTTTAGGTCTAACAATAATAATAATAATAATGATAACAGTATTACTAATAATAATGTGTACGAAACAAGTGAAGCACAATGCAATTGCTCACCACCCGCTGACCAATGCCCAGCCTATCCCCGAGCAGCCGACGCCCAACCCCGGCCAGCCACCCCTATATATTGTTTAGCATGACACCAGATGGTATGGAATACCCCTGTGGCCAGTTGGGGTCAGCTGTCCTGGGTCTGTCCCCTCCCAGCTCCTGCTGCACCCCCAGCCTGCCCGCGGGCAGGACAGAGCGAGAAGCTGAAAAGTCCTTGGCCTGGTGTAAACACTGCTCTGCAACAATTAAAACATCAGCATGTTATCAGCGCTCTTCTCATTCTACTCCAAAATATAGCACCCTACCAGCTACTATGAGGGAAAATTAACTCTGTCCTAACTGGAACCAGGACAGTTGTCTACCTTTGCGTGGTCTCGCACAGGACCTTTCTGTTGTGGGGTTGCTGAGAGCCGAAGCAGAGCAGGTGCCGATGGCTGCCACAACGGTGCACCGGCAGCAATAGCGCACTGACCTCCAAGTCCTCCAAGCTCAGGAGCTGTGTATTCCTGTGAGCAAAAAGTCAGGCAAAGGGGGCAAGAGTCCTGCTTGAATGATCAAGGAGATCCTGGAGTGACTGAAATGGAAGAAGGAAGCATACATAAGGTGGAAAAGGGGACAAGCCACTTGGGAAGAATATAGGAACATTGTCCGAGGATGCAGGGAATCGACAGGGAAGTCCAATGCCCATTTGGAGTTAAATCTTGCAAGGGGTGTCAAGGACAACAAAAAGGGCTGTTTCAAACTCATCAGTTGCAGAAGGAAGACAAAGGAAAATGTGGGCCCACTGCTTAATGAGGTGGGTGCCCTGGTGACAAAGGACAAAGGGAAGGCAGAATTACTGAATGCCTCCTTTGCTTCAGCCCTCACTGCTAAGACCAGCCCTCTGAAATCTCTGACCTTAGGGACAAGGGAGGAACTCTGGAGAAACGAGGACTTTCCCTTGGTTGAAGAGGATCAGCTCAGAGATCTCTTAGGCAAACTTGACACCCACAAGTCCATGGACCCCGATGGGATACATCCATGAGTGCTGAGGGAGCTGGCGGATGTTACTGCTGGCCCACTCTCCATCACCTTTGAAAGGTCATGGAGAACAGGAGAGGTGCCTGAAGACTAGAAGAAAACTCATGTCATGCTGGTCTTCAAAAAGGGCAAGAAGGAGGCCCCAGGCAACTACAGGCCGGTCTGCCTCACCTCCATCCCTGGAAAGGCGATGGAACAGCTCATCCTGGAGGTCATCTCCAGCATGTGGAGGAGAAGAAGGTGATCAGGAGCAGTCAGCATGGGTTCACCAAGGGAAACCGTGCTTCACCAACTTGATAGCCTTCTATGATGGACTGACTAGGTGAGTGGGTGAGGGAGAGCAGTGGATGTTGTGTACCTTGACTTCAGCAAGGCTTTCAGCACTGTCTCCCATAACATCCTCACAGGCCAGCTCAGGAAGTGTGGGATGGATGAGCGGTCAGTGAGGTGGATTGTGAGCTGGCTGGATGGCAGAGTTCAGAGGGTTGTGCTTAGTGGAGCCGAGTCTAGTTGGAGGCCTGTAGCCAGCAGTGTCCCCCAGGGATCTACACTGAGTCCAGTCCTGCTCAACTTATTTGTCAATGACCTTGATGATGGAATAGAGTGAGTGCACCCTCAGCAGGTGTAAAGATGTGCTGTGTTTTGGGTCAAAGTGGTCTCGCTGCGTAGCATCACTGCCATGGTTGCCTGCCTGAAGCCTCCCTCCATCACCTCCCCATCCCTGGACCTGGTGGTTTCAGTTCTGTACTCAGTGTTGCCTCCAGCAGTGAAACCCTCCTCTACAGCACGAGGAACAAGGAGCTACAGGAGGCACTGAGGATGTTATTCTAATATACAGCATTTCCCCATCAATGAGGTACCTGCACATCTTCCTCACATATACCCGGGCAAGGCAGAAACACCTTTGTTCATGTATTTCAAAATTGCCTTTCTTTCTTTGCAATATCATTCCAATTAAAGTATTTTTTCATCTCATTTCTATCTCACTTCTTCTACCTTTTATTTATTTATTTATTTATTTATTTATTTTTAACCCAGAGACCTGATGTGCAGGTGCTGATAAGCTCTTGGTAATTAACGAAATAAAGGAACCAGCAGGTAGTCATTTTCAGTGACTCTTCCTTCTCATGATTTCTCTTCAGGTACAGCAGAGGTTGTGGGATTGAAGAGCCCAGCTGCAATGTGGAGGAAAAGCAGAGATGTGGCTGAGGGACTCGAAGTATTTTCTGCGGTAGTCTGTACCAAAAAGTTCTCCTAGGCCTCTGAATTCAGTAAAAGAGATCAAGCATGAGAAGAGCATGTATTGAGAGGAAGGCCATGAAAAGCCACCAGGACAAGGGTCAGTTTCTGCCCCTGCAGGGGACTGAGCCTGGGCAAGGCCCAGCTTGGGAAGCAGCCCTGTCGGACGTTCTTGGTGGGCAGTGAGCTGGGCAGGAGGCAGCCGTGTGCCCTGGCAGCACAGGAGGGAAGGCTGAGGGGCACCTCACCGCTGCCTGCCAGGAGCTGCAGGGACGTCAGGAAGAGCCCAGGGCCAGGCTCTGCCCCGTGGTGCACAGGGAGCCCTCCTCCTGCCACGCCGCATGCGGTGGCTGCAGCAGAGGGGACCCCCAGCCAGCCCCTGCATGGGGCTCTGCCACCCGCCTCGCCCCAGCCCTCTCCAGCGCCCTCCTCGCTGCTCTCTGATGCAGCCAGCACCTCCCCGTGCGTGCTGGCCAGCACATCTGCTGAGGGCCAGTGCGGCTGCTGCAGGGGCAGGGAGCTCAGCATGGCCCTTGCAGCCCCCTGCCCTGGGCCTGCCTCTGTCCTTGCCCTCGGCCCCAGCCTTGTCTCTGCTGGCAGGAGCGCTCTTGGCATGCGCTTCCTGGCCTCCCCTCACCTGTGCACAGCTGCTGCCCACTCAGGCTGCTGGCACAAACGTGTCCTCACAAGCAGCACCACCCCTTGGGCTGCTTCTCCTGGCCTCCCCCAGCTACTGCCTTGGGTCCTTGGCTCTCCTGGGCCCCAGCTTCTGCACCCAAATGTGTCCCTTGGCTGTCAGCTCCCTCTCTGCTGCCCCATGGGGTGACATAGCCAGAGTGGGACGTTACCCTTATTTGATATAGTTTTGTGTAATTCTCATTGGTGATGCCACAAAAAGACTTTTATTCCAACAGTGATTTACACCCAACTTCATATTAGGCCACAACTCTTCGTTCTTCACTCTGCTTCAACTCCTGGATGAACTGGAATAGGTCTCCTTGTTTACTCTGAGGCACAATGCAATGCTTTTTGCCTTCTGTCCCTACAGCACAATATGTGTGACTTTCCCTTACTCTGCGCATTGACCTGATGGGTCATTTCACATTTTTCTCTTTCAAAACCTCAGGTAGACAGGGATCATTTCCAAAGCGGGGCAAGCTGATGGGTTCTGCCTCAGCCATTTGAAGCGTGCTATACTTGAGTTTTTCAGCCTCAGTTTGCTAAAGATGACCCAGGAAGCTAAACAGATGTTCACCTGTCTAGTAGGAATAAGGGACAGTATCATGGGTTCCCAATGGCCATTTTAAATCTAGGGCAAACCCAGGAACGCACTGAAGAAGGGGTTTGTCTTTGAAGGGGTTTCCTGTGCTGGGCTGGGCTGCAGTTACAGGGACAAAGACCACTGCTGGCAGTGGAGGTGCTCTAGGAACTCCACCTGGCTCCACCTCATTTTCCCAAAGGGCTCCAGTCTCCTGCAGGTCTTTTCTGACATCTGCTGGTTTAGGGAAGTGCCTCAAACACAACGGGGCCACAGGAGGTTTTCCATGGTTATGCTTATGGTCAGACAGCAAAGCTCTGCCTCAATACCCTGTAATTATTTTGTACTTAAAAATAAAGTAAGTACTCATCAGCCCAAATGATTCAATCCCTTCTGTTAAATGTCTCACATTAAGTGCAATTCCTATCATGAAGAAATGTGAATTTCCATTATCTATATTCATTGCAGGAGAAGAAATACTGGTGTTCACCTGTACCTGCTTTGTCATCGCTTTGTCTATCATGGTGTGCTCCCTCATCTTCCAAGAACAAAACCCGTCTTCATTACACAGAACATGTTGAATGTCCCCTTTCCAGCTGCCTGTCTGGACCTATGCACTTCCCATGTTTCTCCTGCTTTGCCCTCCCCTTACTCTTTGGTCATTCAGACCGCTCTCACCAACCCAGTTGCTCCTTTGAGTTTCAGAGAGTTCAGCTCGCCCATCTCTCAGCGGTTTAATGGTTTCCTAGGCCAGAAACTCATCATTTCTCATTGAATTAGTATGATATGGATTAATATTAACACTACTATTTAAAATTTCCTATTAATCAGTGTAGAATAGATCATGTACCGTCATCATTTTTGGAAGGAAAATATCACTGGACGCAAAAAAATTAGCAACTTGAACTTTTTGGGGTTTTTTTGTTTTGAAAATTGCAGCATGATTTCCTGCTGTTTGTTTTTAAACAGGAAAAATCCTGGTCTTCCTACCTAAGCAGGGCTCCAAAGGAGTAGCCCTAGACCAATATCTATAGGAAAATGATGCTCCAAGCTGAAATGCAACAAAATTCAGCCTTTAAAATGAGGAAAGATTTCTATTAGATGCTCTTTGAAATCCTCCTCCGTAACTACACCATGAAAGCTGTCCAATTAGCTGCAAAAGTCTTGAAGACTTGAAGAGAACTGTGGGAGAGATATGGCTGCTTAGGACTTTCTCTGTTTTAATAAGTTCCATGGTGTACTTTTTCCTTGAAGTCTGCAGACACCCATCTCTGTCCACCACCTTGCTCTCATCCAGGACTTTCCATCATCTCACCCATGTCTCGTCAACCCTCATCAGCTGTTCCTTGAAACACAAAGCCTGGCTGTGATCATAGACTTTCATTTCTTTCATTGACCTCTGTCACCACGGCAAGACCCTTTGAGGGACATCACTTCCTCCTTATAGCGAGAACCACCCTTCCAAGGTACACTTTGTGGCAGTTTTTCCTCTCCTGCTCTTTCCTACTACCAAAGAAAGCTCCATCAGGGTGGAAACCACTCCTGAAGCAGGCATCCCAACCCATCAGGCTCCTTGCGGCCTGTCAGCCAAGCAGACAGAAGTCACCTCAGCAGCATCTTCCAAGGCCTGGGCCTGCTGCTGGCCTTGCAGCTTCTTGGCTAGACACAGCCAAGCCTTGTGCCTCCTGCTGTCCAGTCCTGGCCTCAAGCAGAAGGGACAGGACAAGCCCTCTGCGGGCCTTCTTTCTGTCTGGGTCCTCCTGGGGATGGAGGCAGAGGGGATCCCACAGGCAGCATGCCAAGCAGGGGCCTTCTGCTGGCCTAGCAGGGCCACTGGCAGATGTCAGCCCCAAAGTGCCCATCCCAGGGAGAAGCCAAGGCTGACCTGCCACCTCCAGACACAAGGCACCTCACAGTCCCTTTGCGTGACACGTTCCTGCTGCTGCCCTATCAGCTGCAGAGACAGAAGTGACCTCCCAGTCACTGCCCCAGTCACATTCCTCCTGCTGGGGCAGGAGATCCTGAGGCAGAGCTGACCACTTTCTCGTCCCCACGGGAATAGGACTCACCTTTGTGGGTCACAGAGTAAACAAAGGTTTAATGGGAAGGTTTGGTCTTCTTCTTTGCTTAGGGTATGGGAAAGCTCTTCGGTTTAGGGTCTTTTTAGGTCTTCCAAGGACTTGTCTAGGCCTTAATATAGCATTTTAATGCTAGTGTTAAGGGCAGTGAATACCGTGAGCAAGAGAGTAACGGGAAGGGAAAGGGGCTATGGGTGAGTTTTGCTTCAAGGGATACTTTGAGTTCAAGCATTAGAGTAGGGGATTCCTTTCAGAGTGTTGGAGTAGCATTTAGTTTTAGGGATTAAAACTGCTGGTTAAAATAAGGCAAGGGCCATACATGACTGTTTTAAGTCAGTGTTACCACAGCTTCGACATTTCATGAACCCTCTTATTTCAGCTGGCCATGCTCCTCTTCCCACCCCAAAATCTCGCATCCCTCGTGTCCAGGCTGCTCCTGACCTCCCCATATCTTATTGGGATCAGTTTTCTGATGACATTCATGATCACAGAGTATCTGTCTCACCTCTGTAGGCTACTCTATTCCTGAGAAGGACGTGGTGCTGTTGCCAGGAGAGAAGAGGACACAAAGGTCTTTAGGAGCATCGTGCAAAACGTGCCCATCAGCTCTTTACCTCCAGAAAACTGTGTTTCATACTTAAAAGTTCTGTTTCCAGAATGGCTTCTATGGCCCCGGGTTCCTTTTCCCAGGCCCTCATGCATGCTTCAGTTTTGGATGTGTAGAGATGGAATAAGGAAAGCCAAGGCACAGATGGAACTGTGCTTGGGAGGGGATGCAAAGAATAACAGGAAGGGATTCTGTAGATGCTTTGCTCAGAAAAGAAAGGCCAAGGAGAGTGTACCCCCTCTGATGGATAAGAAGGGTGAACTGGTAATGACAGCCATGGAGAAGGCTGAGGAACCCAACAACGTCTTCTCCTCAGTCTTCCCTGCCAGTCAGGCTTCCCAAGTCTTTCATTTCCCTGAACCCAGAGATGGAGGCTTGGGGTCAAAGTCCCACCTGCTGGAAGTGAAGAGCAGGTTTGAGACCACCTGATGAAACTAAACACGTACAAGTCTATGGGGCCTGATAACTTGCACCCCAGGTCCTGAGGGAACTGGCTGATGTAGTTGCCAAGCCTCTCTCCATCATATCTGAGGAGTCCTGGCAGTCGGGTGAAGTCCCTGGTGACTGGAAAAAGGGAAATATCACTCCCATTTCTAAAAAGGGTAGAAGGGAGGACCCAAGGAACTCCAGAACAGTGAGCCTCGCCTCACTGGATTATTTCTAATATTACATTTTGATAGTAAGTGTAATGACAAAAATGGTATGATAATAATCACAATAATGAAGTCATTCTTGATGATGAAGAATCATGTATAGAAATATTTTCCTCACTGTATCTTTGAGATCCTGGTTCCTCATGCTGTAGATGAGGGCGTTCACTGCTGGAGGCACCACTGAGTACAGAAATGACACCAGCAGGTGCAGGGATGGGGAAGAGATGGAGGGAGGCTTCAGGTAGGCAAACAAGCCAGTGTTAACAGTCATAGAGACCACGGCCAGGTGAGAGAGGCACGTGGAAAAGGCTTTGTGCCGGCCCTGCTCAGAGGGCATCCTCAGCACTGCCCTGAAAATCTGCACATAGGACACCACTATGAAGACAAAACAACCACATCCTAAAGAAACACTAAACACGACTGCCCCAAATTCCCTGAGGTAAGCATCTTAGCAGGAGAGCTTGAGGATCTGGGGGATTTCACAGAAGAACTGGACTACAGCATTGCCTTGGCAGAGGGGCAGGGAAAATGTAGCGGCCGTGTGCAGGACAGCATTGAGAAAGCCACTGCCCCAGGCAGCTGCTGCCATCTGGGCACAAGCTCTGCTCCCCACGAGGCTCCCGTAGTGCAGGGGCTTGCAGATGGCAACGTAGCGGTCGTAGGCCATGACCGTGAGAACATAAAATTCTGCTGATATGAAGAAGAGAAAGAAAAAGACCTGTGCACCACACACTTGATAGGAGGTGGTCCTGTTGTCCCAGAGGGCATTGGCCATGGCTTTGGGCAAAGTGGTGGAGATGCAGCCCAGGTCGAGGAGGGTGAGGTTGAGGAAGAAGAAGTACATGGGGGTGTGGAGGCGGTGGTCGCAGGCTGCGGCAGTGAGGATGAGGCCGTTGCCCAGGAGGGCAGCCAGGTAGATGCCCAGGAAGAGCCCGAAGTGCAGGAGCTGCAGCTCCTGCGTGTCTGCGAATGCCAGCAGGAGGAACTCACTGATGGAGCTGCTGTTGGACATCTCCTAATTCTGGTTACGAGGTCCTGTGCAAGGAGGAGAAAGGCAGTGAGAATGTACCACAGGCATATCAGAGGAAAACTCTTTCTATTTTGTCACTTAAAATGACCAAATATTGCCCATTTCCAGGGAGATATTTTGAAGGTCTCTTTGATTCTGCCTGAGAGTGTCTCTGGGAGCAGGGGACTCATCTGTGGGCAATGCAAGAATCAGTCCTGCACTACAGCCAGAGGTAGTAGCATGGTAGTAACATGGTAGTAACATGGTAGGAACATGGGGTAGTCTCAGATTCACTTTACTACTGATATCAAAGAGATTTCCCCAGTTTTGCTCCTAGTTCACCCAACTGCAGAGCAGAGGTGTGGAGATTTAGTTATTTAATTATTTGTTTTGTATTTTTGGTTCTAGCTGCCCCACCACACCTGAGGAGTGATTCTAAGGCATAAGTCCTGGACGTTCTGTTGCACTCCAAGTAAAACCTTGTGGATCCTCAGAGGCAAAGAGACTGTCCCTTTGGTGCAGAGTGTCCCACACAGACAACACCCAGTCTGTACATCAGGGCTGGTCTCAGCTGTGCTGGCATCTCTTTGAGCTGCAGGACAATATTCTTCAGAGGTTGTCCTGACAAGAACCTGGAAACTGTTGAATTCAGAAGAAGCCATGCTCAAAGCGCCCATCTCCAGACCCCTCACCTTGACCCCGTACTCCCCTTCCCCCAAGCACCCCGAGGGCTCACTCCATGGGCATGTGAAACCCCCATCCCCAGGCAGCCTGGTAAAAAGAGCAGCAGCAGCACAGCCAGGTGGAGAAGCCAGGAGGAATGGCAGCGTCCACTTCATATTGGAGAAAAAGAGAGATCTATCCTGTCAGATGCTATCCACCATGAGATGTGTTGGCTTCAGAAAAACTCTTTGGAAATCCCATTTACATGTTCCTGCTGCCAGCGACTCACGGTGCCAAGAGCCTGCAGATCTGTCCTGCCACACGCTGTTGCTCTGCAACAAGCTCTGTTGCTGCGCTCCTCACTGCCTCCAAGCCCTCTCTCCTTCTCTCCTCTCCCTGTGCCACTTGCAGTCACAGCCCCCAGCCCTGCTGCGCTGTGCACAGGAGCTGCTCCTGGGCAGAGCTGTCTCTCTGCAGCGCTGCCCGCTTGCCACGAGCTCCCCTTGGGCCCAGGAGCCTGGCCCAGCTCAGCAGCACAGCACCCGACCATGGCATCGCTTGCTCTGTGCCATCGGGCTCCCTCGAGGTGTAACCAAGGCCTCAGTGCTGAGAGCTCCCAAAGGCAGCAGGGTCTCTTCTGGGCTGTCGTGTTTGAAGCAGACCGAAGTCATCACCGACTGCTCCTGCCTGAACAGGGGAGAGGCTGGTTTTAGAAGTGTGATTTGTGCTATTAAGGCTATTTTCTTCCCTTTCTCAAATAATTCTTGAGCTGTGTTGCCCCATGTGATGACGACATCAATGTACTGGAGGTGTTCAGAAGCTTCCCCCTCTTCCAGGGCAGTCTGGATCAGCCCATGGCAAACGGTAGGGCTGTGTTTCTACCCCTGGCGCAGTCCATTCCAGGTGGACAGGACGCCCCTCCAACTGAAAGCAAAGTGTGGCCTTCACACTGCTGTCAAAGGGATGGAGAAAAATGCATTAGCAATATTAATGGTGGCAGAGCGCTTGGCTGCCTTTGACTACAGTTCGTACTGAATGAAGTTCTAGCATGCCCAGCACAGCAGCACTCAGCAGTGGTGTGACTTCATTCAGGCACAGAAGCCCACCGTTCTCTTCCACTCACCATTAGAATTTTGCACTGTCCATATGGGGCTACTAAAGGGTGAGCAAGTGTTGCTGATCACTCCTTGGCTCTGCAGTCAATGAACCAGCTCATGCATGGGAAGCAGGGAGTCTCTGTGAGTGCAATACTGCCTCAGGTGCGCTGTTGTGGTAGCGATTGGCACCTGCTGCTCATTGGCCATCAGCACCTGCACAGCAGAAGGTTCCTGTGAGAGAGTGGGCAAGGTAGACAACTGTTTGATGTCCTCCGTCTCCAGGGGAGTCATGCCCAAAGTCCATCCAGTAAACGTTTGGATCTTTGAAGTACACTCTCTTGATTTAGTCAGTGCCAAGGTTGCACAGAGCCTCCAGGCCAGTCCCAATGGGTTGCTTTTGCCACTCCTTCCCAGTTAGGCTCACTTCAGCCTCCAGTACAGTTAACTCTTGGGTTTGATGTGCCAGGCCAATACTCCTCAGAGTCCAATACACCCGATTGTCCCCTTCCTCCCCCTGGATGGAGGCAGGATCCCTCTAGTCCTGCTCATAGTATTCATTACTCTGTTTGGAGGACTGCCTGCTAGAAACTGGAGCAGTAATTTTCTCAGAAGAACCACTTTTTGTGAATGTTTTTCCTTGCGCTTCATGGATCCATGCCTCTAGGTTGGAGGTAGGGTAGATTTTTGCATCCCATTTTCTCATGGCCTTTCCATGGTCACACAGTTAAAACCACAGGGTAGCACATAGTATGCACGCACTATATCAACTTTCTTGAGCAAAGGGATGCTTACACCTGATAGCTGAGCTATTGGTTAATGCAGGTAGGGAGGAAGATGTACCCTCTTGTAGTTCCGGCATCTCATGAGAAAGTTTCTCTCAAGACGAGATGCAGGCCCATAGGGAAGAAGAGAGACTTTCATTGTAATGCTGTAGTTGGCTAGTCGATTCATCCATGTGGGTTCCTCTTGGTCTTTCCAGGTCATTACTGCCAATGAGCTGGCATATGGTGATGGTGCGCTCTGTACAAACTTCTGCCACATGGGTCATGGGCACTCGACTTCATCTGGAACTTTGGACAGCTGTTTGTTGTCTAGGTCACTATCAATCACCTTCAGCATGGCTAATTCCCTCAGGTACCGGATACCCCTCTCCATGTTGGTCCACTTTCCTGGTTGACATACAAGATCTTTCTTGAAGGGAGACCTTTCCTTGACGCCTGACAGGATTAAATTTCTTGTGCCCTTTTGCAATGGCTTTGTCAATCACTCCTTCTCTAGAGGGGGATCCCAGCTGCTTGGCTTCCCTGCCCTCTAATTCCAGGCTATTGGCCCTGTTCTCCCAGCACTGGGGCAGCCAGGTGACAATGTGCTCACCAAGATGATGGCTGAAATCTTTTCCCTTATCTCATAGCTTACCCTGGGAAAGGGATCATGTGTTTTCTGATGTTTAGGTGATTTCTTCTTCTTTGTCCTCCTGCTTCCATGGTGGCCCTTCTTTGGTGAAACCTGCCTTATCTTCTTCTTCCTCCTTTCTTGTCTGGGTAGGAGTTTCTTCACTTTCTAAAGAAAAACTGACTTCCACACCCATTGTTTTCTCTTTCATAAAGAGGCAACCAATAGTGGCACAGGCTAGTTCTCTGGCCCAGCCATGGGGCCCATTTCAGGGGCTGGAGTGGCTGCAGGGCCCATCACAGGAGTTGTTCTGGCTGCAGGGCCTTTCAGAGGAGTTGGAGTGGCTGCAGTGCATATTGCAGTTTTTGGAGTGGCTCTAGGGCCTGTCACAGGGGTTGGTTTAAATTTAGGCCCATCTCAGGGGGTGTGGTGCTTGAAGCAGACTGAAATCATCAGCGACTGCCCTTCTCTGTACACAGGAGAGATGAATTTTACAAGTGCGATTTGTGCTATTAGAATGTGGTTGTCAAACATGTTGTCCTTTAACCTGGCAAGTAGCTCAGCACCACACAGCAGTTAGCTCACACCAACCCCCCAAATGCTTATGTGTTGAGATAAGGGCAGTTTAACGGACCGAAAGGGAAGAGAAATAATAATAATAGTAGCTTTTATGATGATGATGATGATGATGATGATGATGATGATGATGATATTTATTATTTTTATTATTGTTATGTACAAAGCAAGCTGTGCACAGTGCAATTGCTCATTACTTACTGATGTCCAGCCTGTCCCCAACTGGTAGAACATTGTGGTAACCACCTGCACCTGCTCTTCTTTGACCTTCAACGACTCCACAAACAGAAGGCTCCTCCCAGAGACTGGGCAAGGTAGACAACTCTTTAATATCCTCTGTCTCCAAGGCAGCTATCCCAAAACCCCACCTGTACCCTTTTGGATCTTTGAAGTACCCCCTCGTGGGGAAGTCTGTGTCAAGGTTTCATAGATCAACATTCTTCTTCCTCCTTTCTTTTCTGGGAAGTAGTTCTTTTCCATTCTAAGGAGCCTGATTTTCACACCCATTGTTTTCTCCTGCATATAGAAGCAACGGATACTGGCACAGGTTGGTGCTGTGGCCTAGTAAGACCAGACCTGGGGGGTCTGGTCTAGTCCCCAGACTAGACCTGGGGCCTGTCCCAGGGGCTGGAGCGGCTGCAGGACATGTCAGAGGTGTTGGAGTAGCTGCAGGGCCTGTCACAGGGGTTGGAGTGGCACTGACTGAGGCTCAGTAAGCACAGACCAAGTCCCAGCACATTCCAGTGATTTGTGTCCCTTTGGAATTGCCAAGGTGATAACACCTCCTTTTCAAGCACTTCTACAGTTTTTAAGGATTCTGTAGGTGCTCAGGGAGAAGTTCCAAAGCCCTGGAGGTGCCCACTGCTCTAGGTGCCTGCCCTTATCCTCCCACTCTCCCTGCCTCTCCTAACTCTCCTGCCTTGGGGCAGGTCTCTGGAGGGCATTCTTAAATAGTTGTTTATCCTTAAACAGAAGTTGAAATACATTCAGGAGACATCACAATAGGAGCATCCCAAGGATATTCTAAGCTTTGTAGAGCGAGTGTAATTAGCCTGGAGGAGAAGGGGGAGGTGAAGGAGAAAGGGGGACTGAATAAGTGGAGAAGTGTCCCTCCCTTTTTTCCCCCTAGATTGGCTCCCTAAAGCAAAAAGGTCAAGAGTGTAATTCTTAAGTTTCTGAGTGATGGTTCCTGAGGTACGGAGGTGATGGCAATGCTCAGTACAAATAACACATTTGTCACATGACCAGACATTTTATAGAATCATAAGCCAGTGTTACACAACATAGCAAAATAACTTTAAACCAGCCCCAGAAATGATAAACAGCACAACGGGAACACATGCAGTAAGTAATGTGCTATACAACACATTTCTGAAAGCAAGCACAACAGACCTGAGATCCAAAACGTCGACATTGTGATCAGCAACTACTAAACTGGTCTAGTGCTTATAACAATTTAATTTTAGCACTCTCTGGTAAGATCTGTCATTATCTCAACCCTTCGTGCCCCACTCTGGGTGCCAAAAAGACTGCTGTGGCTTAACGCGGCAGTTCGAGTACATGGAATTATTTGAACAGGTCCAGAGGAGGGCCACAGAGATGGTCAAGAGGCTGGAGCACGTCTGCTGTGAAGGCATGCTGAGCAAGCTGGTACTGCTCATCCTGGAGAAGACAAAGCACTGGAGAAACCTTAGAACAACCTTGCAGTACTTAAAGAAGACCTGCAGGAAAGCTGGGGAGACAGTCTTTGTCAGGGAGTGTAGTGATAGGACAAGGAGTAATGACCTTAAACTAAAAGAGGGTAGGTTTAAATTAGATATATGGAAGAAATTCTTTAGAATTCTTCAGAGGGATCTGGATAGGCTGGATTGCTGGGCTGAGGTGAATGGGATGAAGTGCAACAAGGCCAAGTGCAGGGTCCTGCAATTTGGCCACAATAACTCCATGCAACGCTATAGGCTTGGGGCAGAGTGACTAGAAGACTGTGAAAAGGAAAGGGACCTGGGAATGTTGATTGATGCTCGGCTGAACATGAGCCAGCCGTGTGCCCAGGTGGCCAAGAAGGCCAACGGCAACCTGGCTTGTATAAGAAACAGCGCGGCCAGCAGGAGCAGGGAGGTGATTGTCCCCCTGTACTATGCTCTGGTGAGGCCGCACCTCGAGTACTGTGTTCGGTTTTGGGCCCCTCACTACAAGAAGGACATCGAGGCCCTGGAGTGTGTCCAGAGAAGGGCAACCAAACTGGTGAGGGGTCTGGAGCACAAGTCTTATGAAGAGTGGCTGGGATTGTTTAGTGTGGAGAAGAAGAGGCTCAGGGGAGACTTTATTGCACTCTACAACTTCCTGAAGAGATGTTGTGGTGAGGCGGGGGTCAGCCTCGTCTCTCAGATAACTAACGATAGGACTCGAGGAAATGGCCACAGGTTGCGCATGGGGAGATTTAGATTAGATGTCACGAAAGACTTCTTCTTTCAAAGAGTAGTCAGGCACTGGAATGGTCTGCCCAGGGAGGTGGTGGAGTCACCCACTGCCCCTCGCAGTGTTCAAGAAGCACCAGGACAAGGTGCTACGGTATCTGATTTAGTAGCTTAGTGGGTAGTAGTAGTGATAGGATGGTTGGACTAAATGATCCTTTCCAGCTTTGTGTTTCTATGATTTCTATGATTCTATGATAGGACAAGGGGAATGGTTTTAAACTTGAAGAGGGTAGATTTAGAGTAGATAGTCAGATGAAATTCTTGACTTGGAGGTGAGGCACTGGCACTGGTGCTGTGGGTCCAGAGGTCACCCAGAGGGAGTCTGGATCAGCCCATGCCCTTGTGTTTGAAGGAACAGCTGGCGAGAGTGGAGAGGCATCAGTGAAATCCTGGCAATACCAGAGTGAGAGCCAGGTGGGGAAGAGAAGTGGCTGTCTGCAGCCTTCAGAGAGGTGTGGGACAGCACAGGAAAGCCTGCAGAGGAGAAGGCAGAGGGCTCTGACAAGAATGGAAGGCCGCAGCAGCACTGACATCTTTGTCTCCGCAGCCATGGCTTATGAGGAGACGTGTTATACTCATGGCACTGGGACCATGTATTTTCCTTTCAACCATGTGCAAACACTGGGAGGTTTCATACCATTGTCCTTCACATGATCTTATGGGCATCGTCCCCTACCCCACAGACCCCAGGAAGAGCCCTGAGTGAGACATGGGGGTGCAGGATCTGTCCTCCAGTGGCTAGGGTCAGGTCTTGGCCCTTCTGCTTCACCAAAACCAACCAAGACTTTTCTCAGCACAGCGCTTTGCCTGTCTGTAATCACGGCCTCCAGTTAGCTGCCCTAACAAGTCCCTGGGGATGCTTTGTTAGTAACAGACTAGAATAGCCAACAGAGTGTATAGTGTACTCTAATACTACAGGATAGAGTAACCAACAGAGGTGAGACAGGTACTCTGAGATCATGAAAGGCATCAGAAAGCTGATCCCAGTTAGATGACTGATATGGGGGGGTCAGGAGTAGCCTGGCCAGGAGAGATGTGAGATTTGGGGGTGGGAAGAGGAAGGGAAGAGGAGCTTGGAAGCTTCCTTTCTAGAGGTTAGAGGGTTCATGTAATGTTGATGCTGTAACACTGACTTCAAACAGTCTTCTGTGTCCCTTACACTATTTTCAACAGTAACAAAAATCCCTCAACATAAACATTAGTCCACCACCCTGACAGGAATCCACTACTCTAATGCAGAAGTCAAAGTATCACTTTTAGGAAAACTCTGCCCATAGCCCCTTTCCCTTAACTTTCCTTTCTTGCTCACCCTAATCACTGCCCTTAACACTAACATTGAAACGCTCTATTTAAACCCAGACTTTTTGAGAAACCTAAGCAAAACCGTTAACCATACTGCATGCCCATACCCAAACCAGAGACCTGACTCCACAAACAGAAATCCAAAAACACCCACTAAAACTTTGCTTAATCTCTAACCGAGAAAGTGAAAAACAGGTACCGAGGGGGCTCTCTACGTCAGCTGCGTCTCCCCTAGGTCAGCTCTGCCTCAGGATCTCCTGCCCCAGCAGGAGGAATGGGACTGGGGCAGTGACTGGGAGGTCACTTCTGTCTCTGCAGCTGATAGGGCAGCAGCAGGAACGTGTCACGCAAAGGGACTGTGAGGTCCCTGCTGTCTGGAGGTGGCAGGTCACCCTTGGCTTCTCCCTGGGACCGGCACTTTGGGGCTGACATCTGCCAGTGGCCCTGCTAGGCCAGCAGAAGGCCCCTGCTTGGCATGCTGCCTGTGGGATCCCCTCTGCCTCCATCCCCAGGAGGACCCAGACACAAAGAAGGCCCGCAGATGGCTTGTCCTGTCCCTTCTGCTTGAGGCCAGGACTGGACAGCAGGAGGCACAAGGCTTGGCTGTGTCTAGCCAAGAAGCTGCAAGGCCAGCAGCAGGCCCAGGCCTTGGAAGATGCTGCTGAGGTGACTTCTGTGTGCTTGGCTGACAGGCCGCAAGGAGCCTGATGGGTTGGGATGCCTGCTTCAGGAGTGGTTTCCACCCTGATGGAGCTTTCCTTGGTAGTAGGAAAGAGCAGGAGAGAAAAAAGTGCCACAGAATTCCCTTTGGAATGTTGGCACTCACCATGAGGAGGAGGAAAAGTCCAGGGGAACAACTGATCTTGCTGCTAGAGCCTGAGGCAAAGAAGACATTAAGTGCCTCAGCCTTTGCCTCATCTCTTGTCACCAGGTTTACCCCCACATCCATTAAAGGATGATGAGTCTTCTTAATCCTCCTTTATTAAAGTGTTTATATAAACGGTTTTTATTGTCTTTGACAGTAATAGACAGATTGAGCTCTACCAGCGCTTTGGCCCTTCTAACTTTGACCTGCACAGTCCCATAACATTCAGGACACAGCTCCAGACAAACTGACAGCATGCATGAGAAGGAAGCACAGAGGAGGTGGAACCTGGCAGCCTTCCATCCCCTGCCCTTCTGTGACTCTGTGCTGTGATTCCATTCAGCTGGTTACTCCTGTGTTATCCAAACCTTCCTGCAGCTCCTCATGCCACTGTCTTGTCAGAGAAAGCACAATCACACGAAGGTTGAACTGTCTGCCTGCGGACATTAACAGCTGACAGAATGCAGCATCCATGTGGGAGAACCTTGAGAAACTGCAGGATTTTGCCTATGGAAACATCTTGGCATTTACAAGGAGAAGAGCCCAGTCCTGCACCAGAAGAACAATAACCCCACACATCAGGGCAGACTGGGACCCTGCTGAGTGAGCAGTGCCCAGGAGGGAGAGGGCCTGGGCACTACGAGGGATGCCATACGAGCAGAGGTGCTGCTCCCCAGGAACCAGGCCAGCTCCCTACAGAGCTGCCTTACGAGGAGCATGGCCACCAAGAAAATCTGAGTTATCAGACTCAGCTCAGATCCTGTGAGGTACCACACGGAAAAGGGTCTGCAGCCAGCAAGAAAACAGGTACAGGTCTGGAAGTGCCTAGGACAGCCTCGTGTGGAGAGCAGCAAGGGCTGTGACAAGGCTGAGAGTCCCAACAGGACCCAGGGCTTTGTGTCCATGGCTCTGGCTGTTGTCTCTGCCACTGAGGCCTAGGAGGAGACAGCTTATTGGTAAAGCACCAGGGCCTCATTGCCTCCTCGCCCCCACCCACGAACCAGGCAGGGCTTGTACCATTCTCCTGCACTTGGCCATGCACATCCCCATCTCCTCCTGCCCCAGAAAGAGCCCTGAGCAAGGTGTGACAGGAACAGGTCTCTCTTCCAGGGTTCCAGGGGTCAAGGCCTGACCCTTGTGCTTGGTGAAACTCATCCAGTTTGCAAAAGGGACATCAGGGTCACCTTCACATTGCCTTTGTCTCCTTGTCCTCACTGCCTCCAATGCTCTGCTCTAACGAGCTCCAAGGGAGGCTGTGTCAGTGCTGGCCCTCAGGGGGACACTGCAGGAAACTTGCCTCTGACTTGGACTTGTTGAGAGATGTCTTCAATTGTCTCTCAGTGCCTGAGGTTCGTGGGCTCCTCAGCAGAGTCCCCCGAGGGGGGATTCCAATGCCTTGGGCTGGGCGTGTGGTGCTGAGCTGGGCCGGGCTCGTGGGACAGAGAGAGCTCGTGGCAAGAGGGCCCTGGTGCAGAGAGACAGCTGTGCCCAGGAGCAGCTCCTGTGCACAGCGCAGCAGGGCTGGGGGCTCTGACCGCAGGCACCCAGGCAGAAAGGGATTCTAGGCAGCCTGCAGGGTGCGGGCAGAGGAGAGCTGAGTGCAGGAGAAACCTTCACAGCCCTGCACACGGTAAGTCTCTGGCTGTAGGACAGTGCAAGGGAGGCTCCTGGAATGGGCTCCTGGGTCCAGGACATCTCTGCCTTGCCAGGAGCTGCCAGGATATCTCTCATGGCTTGTGCGGTGTGGAGGAGAAGGTGCTGCAGGGCATCCCTGGGCAGAGGAAGCAGAGGGCAGGGGCTGCCTGCGAAGAGAAGGCACTTTCTTCAGTCTCTGCCTGCATTTTCCTTCTCTAATACTTGGGTAGGCTCTGTGTTAACAGAGTTGTAGGGATTGCACAGATGATGGAAATTCCTGTTTCATTGAACGGAGACAATTAATCCTATCCCCAAATTCCTACCATACGACAAGGAGCACATTCCCAACGCTTCTTGCACTCCAGAGCTCTTTTCCCTCTGCTGGCTGTGCCGGGCAGATGGCACAGGGGTGTGAGGACAGGCTCTACCTCACCGACACCGCAGCCTCGGCACCGCGTTGGGTCCGCCCTGCCTGCCCATGCCTGCTTCTCTCCCTTGCCCAGCGTGGCAGCTGCTGGTGCCTGATTCTGACAGGGAGTGCTGTGCACGGAGGGTGAGGCAGGAGGAGATGCTCCCTGCTCTCTCCGGCCAGACACGCACGATCTACCTGCTGCTTTTGTCTCCTGGGTGTTGGACAGGGAAGACGCACATGGAGTCACACAGCCAAACACACCTCACTCAACCGAGGGAGCCCCTTCCCAGGAACCTTCCCTCTTGGGACCTCCAATGGAGCAGAGCAGGCTCATTGGGAGCTGCTGGGCAGAGGCAGCTGCAGTGTACAGGACACTCAGCAAGCACAGAGCAGGGCTCCAGACAGGGAGACAGACAGAGGTCCTCTTGGAAACAGGGAATGTATGGCTTTAATTGGGAATTAACTGAATTATACTCACAGACTTTACTCATAACACTCTTTTTTTTTTTTTTTTTTGTCATTTGGCAGTGCCATGACCAAAACCAGCAAATGCCCAACACCAGCTCTGTGAGCGAGTTCCTCCTGCTGGCATTCGCAGACACGCGGGAGCTGCAGATCCTGCACTTCGGGCTCTTCCTGGGCATCTACCTGGCTGCCCTCCTGGGCAACGGCCTCATCCTCACCGCCGTAGCCTGCGACCACCGCCTCCACACCCCCATGGACTTCTTCCTCCTCAACCTCGCCCTCCTCGACCTGGGCTGCATCTCCACCACTCTGCCCAAAGCCATGGCCAATGCCCTCTGGGACACCAGGACCATCTCCTACCAAGGGTGTGCTGCACAGGTCTTTTTCTTTCTCTTCTTCATATCAGCAGAATATTCCATTCTCACGGTCATGGCCTACGACCGCTACGCTGCCATCTGCAAGCCCCTGCACTACGGGAGCCTCGTGGGGAGCAGAGCTTGTGCCCAGATGGCAGCAGCTGCCTGGGGCAGTGGCTTTCTCAATGCTGTCCTGCACACGGCCACTACATTTTCCCTGCCCCTCTGCCAAGGCAATGCTGTGGACCAGTTCTTCTGTGAAATTTCCCAGATCCTCAAGCTCTCCTGCTCAGACACCTACCTCAGGGAATTTGGGGCACTTGTATTTAGTTTTTCTTTAGCATTTGGCTGTTTTGTTTTCATTGTTGTGTCCTATGTGCAGATCCTCAGAGCCGTGCTGAGGATGCCCTCTGAGCAGGGCCGGCACAAAGCCTTTTCCATGTGCCTCCCTCACCTGGCTGTGGTCTCCCTCTTTCTCAGCACTGCCATGTTTGCCTACCTGAAGCCCCCCTCCATCTCTTCCCCATCCCTGGACCTGGTGGTGGCAGTTTTATATGTGGTAGTACCTCCAGCAGTGAACCCCCTCATCTACAGCATGAGGAACCAGGACCTGAAAGCCACACTGAAGAAAATGATTCTAGTGGTAATATTTACTTAGCAATAAATTGGCTGTCTCACTTTTCTAGTTTTATTCAAGTTAATCTCAGGCAATTCTTGACCTTTAGGTACGTATTCTTTAAAATTCTCTTTGCAGATAAATATTTGTTTTCATTTCTCTTTTCCAGATGACCAACCCTCTGTGTGACTCAGAGGCTTGCTCTGAATGTGTTTATTTCTAAATGACACCTGCCCTCTGTTGTGGCTCCTTGGTACTAAAAGTGAAGTTGCTCAGTGCTCAGGGCTCTTCTTCCCAAACTGGAGTGCAGAAGGCGCTCAGGGAATGCCAGACTCAAGGCCTCACTCTTGTGCTTGGGTGCCACCTGGACACAGGGGCATGAGGGCACGGGGTGGGGGGTGAGGGAGCCAGGGCTGACCTGAGTCGTCACTGGTGGATTCCCAGTGCCCCTGGAGGCGCTGACCGGTCAAGAAGCGGCTTCCTGGGATTGAAATGTGACAGGGCTGGCGGCATCAGGGAGGTATCGGGAACCACCAGGATACCCTAAGGGTTCTCCTGGGATGCCGTGTGCCTTGTGTTGGGTGGGCAGTGAGTGGGTCTTCACAGTAAAGCCAAGCCAAAGGATGCACGGGCTGATGGGAGCTCTGCAATGCCAGGACACACAGCGAGGCCACAACACGAAGGTCTCAGAGTCCTTCAGTGATCAGTAGGAAAGGGCCAAATGTGGGTGACCAGGCGAGGGCAGGGGGGTGGGGAGAGGTGGGCAGGGGCTGGGCTGGGCTGGGCAGTGCCCGGCAGAGGGCACCAGCAGCGTCAGGGAGCGGTGGCAGCATGCAGGGGAGGGCTCCCAGCAGGGCTTGGTGCTGCAGAGCCAGGGCTGGGGAAGGGAGCCCAGAGCTGCAGGGGCAGGGGACACGAGGCCGCTCGGGGCCCTTGCTGGACTGGGCAGAGCAGGAAGGGGGCCCAGGGCATTCGTCCCCTCACCGCAGCCTGCCAGGACCTGCATGGCACTCACGGAGCGTCCAGGGCCAGGCTCTGCCCCGTGGTGCGCAGGGAGAGGGCAAAGCCTCTCTGAAAAAGAGGCTGAAAGTGAGAAATGTCCCTCCGCTGCCTCGTGGTGTGACAGGGCCAGCGGGGGAGAGCTTACCTTTATTTGATGTAGTTCTTGTGTAATTTGCATTGGTGATGGCACAAAAAGACAGCTCCTTCACCAGTGATGTACATCCTTCTTCATGTTAGGACACCACTCAGCGTCCTTCACTCTGCTTTATCTCACAGATGAACTGGATTAGGTCTCCTTGATTACTCTGAGGCACAGTGCAGTGCTTTTTGCCTTCTGCTACTGCAGCACAATATGTGTGACTTTCCCTTACTCTGTGCATTGACCTGACGGGTCATTTCACATTTTTCACTTTGCCTAGTTAGAAGGGGATGATTCCCTAAAGTGGGGCAAGCTGATGGGTTCTGCCTCAGCCATTTGAAGTGTCCTGCTCTTGAGTCTTTCAGCCTCAGTTCTCCACAGATGACCTAGGACGGTAAATGGATGTTTAGGTGTCTCCTAGGAAGAAGGGAGAGTGTCTTGGGATCCCAACGGCCATTTCAAATTTAGGTCTATCCAAAGAAACGGCTGAAGAAGGAATTTGCCTTGAAGGGGTTTCCTGTGCTGGTCTGGGCTGCAGTTTCAAGGAGAAAGAGCACTGCTGGCAGTGGAGGTGCCCGGGAAACATCACCTGTCTCCACCGTATCCACCAACGGGCTCTGGTCTCCTGCAGGTCCTTTCAGACAGCTTCCATTCCAGGGAATTACTCTAACTGCACCAGAGCCTCTGGAGGCCTAATGATTTCATTGAAAGCATAACCAGGAAATGGGATTTCAAGGAAATATTTCAAATGTGAGTAAACTACTCTGAGGACCTTGGCACTGGTTGCTTATGGTCAGACAGCAAAGCTCTGCCTCAGTACCCAGTATTTTCTTCAGGACTTAAGTCATAAAGCTCATTACCTCATTACCTCAACTGATTCAATCCCTTCCGTAAAATGTCGCACAGTGTAGTTTCTCTCATGAAGAAATAGGCATTTTCAGGATGTATTTTCATCACAGAAAAAGAAATACTGGTGTTCACCTGTACTTGCATTGTCATCGCTTTGTCTATCATGGTGTGCTCCCTCATCTCCCAGGTACATCCACCTGTCTCGATTAAACAGTCCATGCTGAATGTCCCCTTTCCAGCTGCCTGTCTGGACCTATGCACTTCCCATGGTTCTCCTGGCTTGCCCTCCCCTTCCTCCTGGATCACTCAGACCGCCCTCACCAACCCAGTTGCTGCTTTGAGCTTCAGGGAGTTGAAGCTTGCCCAGCTATCTGCAGTCTGTCTAATTGTGTCCTTAGAAAGCTCATCATCATTTATCATTGAATTAATATCATATGGATTAATTCTAATCTTAACACTTATAATTTCCGGTCTATCAGTATAAAAGACTTCTGGTCCAGTCGTCCTTTTGGGACCATAAACCTCACAGGAGGCATACAGGATGAGGAGCTTGCTTTGCTTTTGGAAGATTGCCGCATGTTTTCCTGTTGTTTGGTTTGAAATAAGGAGAAACCCTTCTGCGCCTGTGTGCATCCAGGTCTCTAAGGCAAGCAGGAGGGAGCTGGTGCAAAGGAGCTGTAACACCCAGCTGCAGACCTCTGTGCCAAAGTCTGATGGAAGGAAAAGTGATGCAAGCGCCAAAGAGAGAAATGTCAGGGCTGGGGTGCTGAGAAGCAAGGTTCTCCACGCAGTGTCAGACCTCAAGAGTCTGCTTTTCCTCCCTATGCAGGTCTCCAAAGGAGACACCCTCGATCAATATCAGTTGGAGAATAATGCTCCAAACCGAAATTCAGCTAAAGGCATCCTTTAAGATGAGAAAAGATTTTTTTCAGGTGCTTCTTGAAATCTTCCTCATTAACTACACCATGAAAGCTCTCCAATTAGCTCTACAAGTCTTGAAGACTTGAAGAAAATTATGGGAGAGATATGTCTGCCTAGGACATTCTGCATTTTAATGAGTTCCATGGTGTATTTTGGTGCTCAGTCTATGAAGCTCAGGTACTGAGAGGAGAATGATGTAACCGCTTGAGAAGGTAAAGTCAGGAGGAAAAGTTGAAGTGACTTGGAGTATTAATGGGCCCCACTGAGGGCTGTTACTAACAAAGCCTCCCCAGGGACTTGTTAGGGCAGATCATTGGAGGCCATGATTGCAGACAGGCAAAGCGCTGTGCTGAGAAAAGTCTTGGTTGGTTTTGGTGAAGCAGAAGGGCCAAGGCCTGACCCCAGCCCCTGGGAGGGGAGATCCTGCACCCCCACGTCTGGCTCAGGGCTCTTCTTGGGGTCTGTATGATGTGGTGGGCAGTGTGATGCCACTAGAAGAACTTCATTAGGACACCCCCCCACCCCTGCACAGGGTGTCAAGGAAGCAGTGAGGGCCCATTGCAATGACTCTGTCTCGTCTCCTCAGAAGCTCTAGCCAAAGGGACAAAAACTTCAGGGCTGTTGGGGCCTCCCATTCCTGACAGCACCCTCTGCCTTCTCCTCTGCAGGCTTTCCTAAGCTGTTCCACACTTTGCCCTATTTCCTTGAAGTCTGCAGACACCCATCTCTGTCCAACACCTTGCTCTCATCCCGGCATTTCCATCATTTCACCAATGCCTCATCAACCCTCACCAGCTGTTCCTTGAAACACAAAGCTAGAGACTGATAATAGATAGTCTTTGGGTGACCTCAGGCACCACAGTACTACTCTTTGAGGGACATTTCTTCCTCCTCGTGGCCAGTGCCAACCTTCCAAGTTGAACTTTGTGGCAGTTTTTTCTCTCCTGCTCTTTCCTACTAGCAAAGAAAGCTCCACCAGGGTGGAAACTACTCCTGAAGCAGGCATCCCAACCCATCAGGCTCCTTGCGGACTGTCAGCCCACCAGACAGAAGTCACCTCACCAGCATCGTCCAAGGCCTGGGCCTGCTGCTGGCCTTGCAGCTTCTTGGCTAGACACAGCCAAGCCTTGTGCCTCCTGCTGTCCAGTCCTGGACTCAAGCAGAAGGGACAGGACAACCCCTGTGCGGGCCTTCTTTCTGTCTGGGTCCTCCTGGGGATGGAGGCAGAGGGGATCCCACAGGCAGCATGCCAAGCAGGGGCCTTCTGCTGGCCTAGCAGGGCCACTGGCAGATGTCAGCCCCAAAGTGCCGATCCCAGGGAGAAGCCAAGGGTGACCTGCCACCTCCAGACAGCAGGGACCTCACAGTCCCTTTGCGTGACACGTTCCTGCTGCTGTCCTATCAGCTGCAGAGACAGAAGTGACCTCCCAGTCACTGCCCCAGTCAGATTCGTCCTGCTGGGGCAGGAGGTCCTGAGGCTGAGCTGACCTCTCTCTAGTCTCCTAGCGACTAGATTTTACCTTTCTCAGTTAGAGATTAAGCGAAGTTTTAGTGGGAGTCTTTGGTGTTCTGCTTGCGGAGTCAGGTCTCTGGTTAGGGTATGGGCATGCACTATGGTTAAGGGTTTTGTTTAGGTTTGTCAGGAAGTCTGGGGTTAAATAGACCATTTTAATGTTAGTGTTAAGGGCAGTGATTAGGGTGAGCAAGAGAGTAAAGGTAAGGGAAAGGGGCTATGGACTGAGTTTTCCTCAAAGTGATACTTTGAGTTCTGCATTACAGTAGTGGTTTCCTGTCAGGGTGGTGGACTAATGTTTATGTTGAGGGATTTTTGTTACTGTTGAAAATAGTGTAAGGGACACAGAAGACTGTTTGAAGTCAGTGTTACAGCAGCATCAACATTACATGAACCCTCTAACCTCTAGAAAGTAAGCTTCTGAGCTCCTCTTCCCTTCCTCTTCCCTCTCCCAAATCTCACATCTCTCCTGGCCAGGATACTCCTGACCTCCCCATATCAGTCATCTAACGGGGATCAGCTTTCTGATGGCTTTCATTATACCAGAGTACCTGTCTCACCTCTGTTGGCTACTCTATTCTGTAGTTTTTGAGTACTCTATACTCTGTTGGCTATTCTAGTCTGTTACTATGAAAGCCTCCCGTGGGAATTGTTAGGGCAGATAACTGGAGGCCATGATTACAGACAAGCAAAGGCACTGTACTGAGAAAAGTCTCGGTTTGTTTTGGTGAAGCAGAAGGGCCAAGGCCTGACCCCAGCCACTGGAGGAGAGATTCTGCACCCCCCTGTCTCACTCAGGGCTCTTCCTGGGGTCTGTGGGGTAGGGGACGATGCCCATAATATCATGTGAAGGACAATGGTATGACACCTCCCAGTGTTTGCACATGGTTGAAAGGAAAGTACATGGTCCCAGTGCCATGAGTATAACATGTCTCCTCACAACCCATGGCTGCAGAGACAAAGGTGTCAGTGCTGCTGCAGCCTTCCATTCTTGTCAGAGCCCTCTGCCTTCTCCTCTGCAGGCTTTCCTGTGCTGTCCCACACCTCTCTGAAGGCTGCAGACAGCCACTTCTCTTCCCCACCTGGCTCTCACTCTGGTATTGCCAGGATTTCACTGATGCCTCTCCACTCTCACCAGTTGTTCCTTCAAACACAAGGGCATGGGCTGATCCAAACTCCCTCTGGGTGACCTCTGGACTCACAGCACCAGTGCCAGTGCCTCACCTCCAAGTCAAGAATTTCATCTGACTATCTACTCTAAATCTACCCTCTTCAAGTTTAAAACCATTCCCCTTGTCCTATCACTGCACACCGTGAGAAAAAGTCTCTCCCCAGCTTTTCTGTTGGCCCCCTTTAAGTACTGGATGGATGCATCTCCTCAGAGCCTTGTCTTCTCCAGGCTGAAAAACCCCAACTCCCTCAGCCTGTTTCAATAGGAGTGGTGCTCCAGCCCCTTGATCATCCTTGTGGTCCTTGTCTGGACTCACTCTAATAGCTTCATGTCATTCTTACATTGGGATCCCCAGAGCTGAACGCAGTACTCCAGGTGGCATCTCATGAGAGCAGGTGGGGTCTCATGAGGTTCCCACAAGCAACCTCTCGAGCCTGTCCAGTTCCTTACCCCCAAGAAGGAACATGACAACCTATAGCCAGGCCTTCTTCCTCTAAGGGTCCTACTGGGTATGTAGGCAGAGGGGATCTCACAGTCAGCATGCCAACCAGGTGTCTGCTTGTACTGGGTCTGTCTGGGATGGAGTTAACTTTCCCTGCAGCGGCCCACATAGTGTTGTGCTCTGCGCAAGGTGAAGTTGCTCAAGGACTCCTCCTAGCTTGGCATCATCTACAACTGAGCTGAAAAATGCACTCCATACCATCATAAAGGGAGATAACAAAGATGTTCAATGGTGTTGACCCACGTGCCCCATCACTGAGGGATGCTGCTGGTGTCTGGCTGGCAGGAGGACTTTGTACCACTTATGTCCAGCCACCCTCCCCCCCACATCATCATCTCTTTCTTCAGTCCAATTATCACCAGTCTGGCTAGAGGGAGACCCCAGGAGACCATGGCAAAGGCCTTGCTAATGTCTAGGTTCACCATGATCCCTTCTTTCCCCTCCCCTACTGCTTCAGCAATCTCTTGGTTTTCCTCCAAGTGCCTGAAGATGGCTGTGGCAGGACTTTCCCCATCGTGTTACCAGGAGTAGAGTTGACAATTGCACTTCTGCCAATCCTTTTTGTTTCCCTTCCTGAAGATGGGTTTGATGCCTGCCTTTTCCAAGTCCCCAGAAATCTCTGATCCAAACCTTTGACAGCCCAGTCCAGAAAGGCGGGGTATTGTGACATGGCAGAGAGGAGCATCTGCATTGAACCTGTGCAAGCGGGGGTTACAGGAATCTCACAAGGACACCAGGGATAGTTTCTGGAGTCACACAGGGCAGTGTCAGGGCTCTGTGAGGTGTCCACATCTGAGCTGTCCTCCTGTGCTCCTCACACACACGGGGCTGTTGAGAGACATGAGCCCCTGCCTTGCACACCCACAGGCAGTGCACTGCAGCACTTGCAGTGTCCCTCTGGCTCCTGCAGCCACTGATAGAGGCTGGGAGGCACCTCAGCCCTGCGGTGCTTCACCCTGCTCTGCCCTCCTCTGAGATGCCCCAAGGCATGAGGAGTGGGCACAGGGACCTCGGTTCAAGGAGGCACATCCCAGAGCTGCACTCAGGTGGCTTCCCAGGGGATGTTACTTGGACTTGTGGCACTATCTGCCCCACTGGCCTTCAAGAGGCTTGTAGGAATAGCTGATGGCCTTGGTGCTCACTCATGTTCATCTCTCCACATGCATGCGATGGCACCACCAGCAAAGGGTTTCTCTTCCCATTTTTCTCCTGCACACACAGGGGGACCTGCTCTTCTCCCATGACATCCCATCTCCCAAGGAGCATTTGCCAGGTGAGCACGTCTGCGCTGGCCTGGACAGACACTGTGGCAACCCTTCCCCATGCAACCCACTTTCTACACAGCCCCGAGTTGCTGCCCTGCCCGGCAGAGTATTAAAAATGACCACAATACCAATAGAATAACCCTTGTGCCAGTAATGTGTTAGATTAGAAGATGAAGGGCTGAAGACGAAGGGCAATATCTTGATTTTGAAGAACATCAAGGCATTAGTTTCCTCAAAGCATCTTTCAGCTCCAGGTTCCTCATGCTGTAGATGAGGGGGTTCACTGCAGGAGGTACCACCATGTACAGAACTGCCACCACCATGTCCAGGGATGGCGAGGAGATGGAGGGGGGCTTCAGGTAGGTAAACATGACAGTACTGATAAACAGGGAGACCACGGCCAGGTGAGGGAGGCACGTGGAAAAGGCTTTGTGCCGGCCCTGCTCAGAGGGGATCCTCAGCACAGCCCTGAATATCTGCACATAGGACACCACAATGAAAACAAAACAAGCAAATGATAAACAGGCACTAAATACAATAAGCCCAACCTCCCTGAGGAATGCCTTTGAGCAGGAGAGCTTGACGATTTGAGGAAGCTCACAGAAGAACTGATCAAGCTCATTACCTTGGCAGAGGGGCAAGGAAAATGTATTAGCTGTGTGCAGGACAGCATTGAGAAAGCCACTGCCCCAGGCAGCTGCTGCCATCTGGGCACAAGCTCTGCTGCCCACGAGGCTCCCGTAGTGCAGGGGCTTGCAGATGGCAACGTAGCGGTCGTAGGACATGACAGTGAGAAGGGAATACTCTGAACCAAAGAAGAAGACAAAAAAGAGAACTTGAGCAGCACACCCTTGATAGGAGATGGCCCTGGTGTCCCAGAGGGCATTGGCCATGGCTTTGGGCAGAGTGGTGGAGATGCAGCCCAGGTCGAGGAGGGCGAGGTTGAGGAGGAAGAAGTCCATGGGGGTGTGGAGGCGGTGGTCGCAGGCTACGGCGGTGAGGATGAGGCCGTTGCCCAGGAGGGCAGCCAGGTAGATGCCCAGGAAGAGCCCGAAGTGCAGGAGCTGCAGCTCCCGCTTGTCTGCGAATGCCAGCAGGAGGAACTCGCTCTCAGAGCTGCTGTTGGGCATTTCCTGCCCTTCATCAAGGGTACTGCAAAGAAGAAAAAATACAGACTGTTAGGGTAATTTTCCCTGAGGAATACTCTTTTCTTTTCTCATTAAAGCCTTCACATTGTCTTTCTTTCAGGGTTACCTTTGTGTCTCTCCCTGGTTGTAGCCCTGATTTGTGCTTGCTGAGTGTCCCGTACTTAGCAGCCACCTCTGCCCATCAGCCCCCAATGCGCCACCTCTGTTCCACTGCAGTGGTAAATGTTGTTGCTGTGGCGGAAACCTCAGCCAGAGGTCACATCCAGGAGGGCTGCTCTGTCCATCCCCTGGTGCGCAGCTGCTGCCTGCTTGCAGCACTCAGGTGTGGGATGGCTGCACTCAGAGGTTGTGCTAAAAAATTACATCTCCTTGTCTGCAGGTCCTACAGAACAGCACAGAAAAACCCTGGTGCAGTCTGTGAGTAGAGAGAAGGGAGGGGATATTCTGAGGTTCGTCAGTAACCTGCTTAGGTCTCAGTTCAAGGCAGTGGAAGCTCAGTCACCTGTGCAAATCCAACCACTCAACATAGAGCCTGCCCCAGAATCAGAGCAGGAAAAGGCAGGCAGAGACTGCAGAAAGTGCCCTCTTTTTCCAGGAAGCCCCTGCCCCCCCCCTTCCTCTGCCCAAGGCTGCCCTGCAGCAATTTCTCCTCTGCACCGCACAAGCCACGAGAGACATCCTGGCAGCTCCTGGCCAGGCAGAGATGTCCCGGACCCAGGAGCTCCTTCCAGGAACCTCCCCTGCACTGTCCTGCAGCCAGAGACTTACCGTGTGCAGGGCTGTGAAGGTTTCTCCTGCACTGAGCTCTCCTCTGCTCGCACCCTGCAGGCTGCCTGGAATCCCTTTCTGCCTGGGTGCCACCTGCGGTCAGAGCCCCCAGCCCTGCTGCGCTGTGCACAGGAGCTGCTCCTGGGCACAGCTGTCTCTGCACCAGGGCCCTCTTGCCACGAGCTCTCTCTGTCCCATGAGCCCGGCCCAGCTCAGCACCACACGCCCAGCCCAAGGCATTGGAATCCCCCCTCGGGGGGCTCTGCTGAGGAGCCCACGAACCTCAGGCACTGAGAGACAATTGAAGCCATCTCTCAACAAGTCCAAGTCAGAGGCAAGTTTCCTGCAGTGTCCCCCTGAGGGCCAGCACTGACACAGCCTCCCTTGGAGCTCGTTAGAGCAGAGCATTGGAGGCAGTGAGGACAAGGAGACAAAGGCACTGTGAAGGTGACCCTGATGTCACTTTTGCAAACTGGATGAGTTTCACCAAGCACAACGGTCTGGCCTTGACCCCTGGAACCCTGGAAGAGAGACCTGTTCCTGTCACACCTTGCTCAGGGCTCTTCGTGGGGCAGGAGGAGATGGGGATGTGCATGGCCAAGTGCAGGAGAATGGTACGAGCCCTGCCTGGTTCGTGGGTGGGGGCGAGGAGGCAATGAGGCCCTGGTGCTTTACCGATAAGCTGTCTCCTCCTAGGCCTCAGTGGCAGAGACAACAGCCAGAGCCATGGACACAAAGCCCTGGGTCCTGTTGGGACTTGCTGCCTTGTCACAGCCCTTGCTGCTCTCCACAACAGGCTGTCCTAGGGACTTCCAGACCTGTACCTGTTTTCTTGCTGGCTGCAGACCCTTGTCCATGTGGTATCTCCCAGGATCTGAGCTGAGTCTGATAACTCATATCTTCTTGGTGGCCATGCTCCTCGTAAGGCAGCTCTGTAGGAAGCTGGCCTGGTTCCTGGGGAGCAGCACCACTGCTCGTATGGCATCCCTCGTGGTGCCCAGGCCCTCCTCCTCCTGGGCACTGCTCACTCAGCAGGGTCCCAGTCTGCCCTGATGTGTGGGGTTATTGTTCTTCTGGTGCAGGACTGGGCTCTTCTCCTTGTAAATGCCATGATGTTTCCGTAGGCAACATCCTGCAGTTTCTCAAGGTTCTCCCACATGGATGCTGCAGTCTGTCAGCTGTTAACATCTGCAGGCAGACAGTTCAACCTTCGTGTGATTGTGCTTTCTCTGACAAGACAGTGGCATGAGGAGCTGCAGGAAGGTTTGGATAACACAGGAGTAACCAGCTGAATGGAATCGCAGCACAGAGTCACAGAAGGGCAGGGGATGGAAGGCTGCCAGGTTCCACCTCCTCTGTGCTTCCTTCTCATGCATGCTGTCAGTTTGTCTGGAGCTGTGTCCTGAATGTTATGGGGCTGTGCAGGTCAAAGTTAGAAGGGCCAAAGCGCTGGTAGTGCTCAATCTGTCTATTACTGTCAAAGACAAAAAAAACCGTTTATATAAACACTTTAATAAAGGAGGATTAAGAAGACTCATCATCCTTTAATGGATGTGGGGGTAAACCTGGTGACAAGAGAAGAGGTAAAGGCTGAGGCACTTAATGTCTTCTTTGCCTCAGGCTCTAGCAGCAAGACCAGTTGTTCCCGTGGACTTTTCCTCCTCCTCATGGTGAGTGCCAACATTCCAAAGTGAATTCTGTGGCACTTTTTTCTCTCCTGCTCTTTCCTACTACCAAAGAAAGCTCCATCAGGGTGGAAACCACTCCTGAAGCAGGCATCCCAAGCCATCAGGCTCCTTGCGGACTGTCAGCCAAGCAGACAGAAGTCACCTCAGCAGCATCTCCCAAGGCATGGGCCTGCTGCTGGCCTTGCAGCTTCTTGGCTAGACACAGCCAAGCCTTGGGCCTCCTGCTGTCCAGTCCTGGCCTCAAGCAGAAGGGACAGGACAAGCCCTCTGCGGGCCTTTTTTGTGTCTGGGTCGTCCTGGGGATGGAGGCAGAGGGGATCCCACAGGCAGCATGCCAAGCAGGGGCCTTCTGCTGGCCTAGCAGGGCCACTGGCAGATGTCAGCCCCAAAGTGCACATCCCAGGGAGAAGCCAAGGCTGACCTGCCACCTCCAGACACAAGGCACCTCACAGTCCCTTTGCGTGACACGTTCCTGCTGCTGCCCTATCAGCTGCAGAGACAGAAGTGACCTCCCAGTCACTGCCCCAGTCACATTCCTCCTGCTGGGGCAGGAGATCCTGAGGCAGAGCTGAGCTCAGCAGAGCATTCCCACCCATCTCCTCCTTGTGGCCCACAAGCTGATCAGATCCATGGCCCCTCACACTCATCTCTGAATGCCATGTGGCTGCGGAGAAGTCTCACAGTTCCTGCCTTGCCCCAAGGGGCCAAGCACCTTAAGTTAAGGGTTAGGAGAGGGGCTGAAGGTGAGGAGGTTAATGCACAGGGACAGGGGCTTTATGTGTTAGATTTTCTTGAATGGAATTAGGGACTAGGTCTCATATTTCTGGGTTAGAGATTAAACAATGCACAGGAGTTCAGGGTTTGGATGTTAGTTGTTCATGTATGGCATTAGGGACTACGGCGAAGATTTCTGGCTGTGAGCTTAAGCAAATATTGAGTGGGAGGGTTTGGTGTTGGGCTTTGGGTTTCAGGTCTGTGGTTAGGGTATGTGCAAGCTCTTTGGTTTAGCATTTTGTTTAGGTCTGCAAGAAGGCTTGGGTTAAATAGAGCGTTTTAATGCTTGTGTTAAAGGCAGGGATCAGGGTGAGCAAGAGAGTAAAGGTAAGGCAAAGGTGTTATGGACTAATTTTGGCTTCAAGGGATATTGTGGTCAATACTTAGAGCAGTGGATTCCTGTCAGGGTGTGGAGTGGCATTTAGATTTAGGTATTAATGTTACAGGTTAAAATAGGGCAAGGGCCTCACATGACTGCTTTAAGTCAGCTTTACTGCAGGATCAACATTACCTGAGCATTCTTACCTCTCCAAAATCATTAGCTTCTGCTGGCCAAGCTCCTCTTCCCTCCCCCAGATCTCACATCTCTCCTGGGCAGGCTTCTCCTGACTTCCCCATATCAGTCATCTTCTAAGGGGCAGCTTTCTGATGGCTTTCATGAACTCAGAGTATCTGTCTCACCTCTGTTGGCTACTCTGCTCCTGAGAAAGAAGCAGCTCCTAAGCCAGCACAGAGAAGGACACAAAGGCTGTAGGAGTACCCTGCACAATGTGCCCAGCAGCTCTGCACCACCCTGAAATTGTGCTTCCTGCCTCCAGCTTTTGGATCTAGAATGGCTCATATGGATTCAGGTTAACTTCTCCCAGGCCGTCATGCATGCTTCAGTTTGCCCCTGGCATCTTGGAGGCAGTGGCCACTTCTTTGTAGAGACCTGAAAGGAGTCCTGAAGGATGACTTTAGGCAAAAGCCAACACCTCTGACATGACGACCCCTGTCCAAGACCTCTTCCTCTATGGGGCCTACCCAAGACTTAGGAAGAGAGGATCTCACAAACTGTGTGCAAAGCAGATGCATCTGGTGTCCTGTCATGGAGACCAGCAGATGTGAGCCTAAAGGCACTGATCCCAGCCAGGAGCCAAGGGGGGAACTGTCGGCTGTTTCAGAAAGAGCTCAACTCACAATCCGCTTTAGAGACATTGACTTTGGAACAGATTAGGAATTTCTGAGGCAACACTTACCTCATAATACCACACCTACAAAACACCCCCTTTTTGGCCCAGAATCTGCCCAGGTAAAAGTGATCTGGTTGTGACCTGTCAAGCCCGTGGCACTGCTGCTGGACTCCCAGACCTTCTGATGCATGGGAGCCAGTTCCGTGCCGGTCCTGGGAGGTGCTAGGGCAGGAGGGACCTTGCAGGCAATGTTCCAGCCCCGTGCCTGTTGGTGGTCTCTCAGCTCCTTGCACACAGCAAAGAACACGCTCACATCCCGAAGCCATGTGCCTGAAGCTGGCCTAGAAGACACTCAGGGGAAGCGCCCTCCCAGCCCCAGCCCCAGCCCCAGCCCCAGTCCCAGTCTCAGCCCCAGCCCCAGCCCCAGCCCCAGCCCCAACCCCAGCTGGCGATGCTGCTCTGCAGAGCGAGGGGGCTGTGGTGCCCAGGGCACGGGGGCATTCTGCAGGGCCGTGCTGGGCAGGCGGGGAGGCAGACCCAGCTCATGGGGTCACTGCTGTTGTCCCAGGGCTGCAAGGAATCGCTCGCCAGACTCCTTTGCTGGGGCTGCTGCGTGCCCTGGGGCTGCAGAGCTCTCCTCTGCCTGCTCACAGCAGATTGAGCACTTGAGCTCTGGTCAGTCCACATGGGACAGGCTCACGCTCTGCAGGCTCCATTCACTGCTGTCTCCCAGGCTCACGCTGCCCCTGCAAATATCCCCAAATGCTTTGCACACACTACTCTTGCCCGCAGGTCCCACGTGGCTCTCCAACCTTCCCCTCTTCCCCTGCAGTAGTGGCATCTCACTGGAGGAGCTCTGTGCATCCCCCTTAGCACATGGTCCCCTCAGATTTGACTTTTCCTTTACCAGACTTTTCTTTGGATGGTCACTCATTTTATGAAGTTTTCTATTCACTACCCACTGAGCTCCTTGTCCCTGGAGATCCCCTGACATCTCCTGGCAGCTCCAGATTCCTCTCCAGGCTGGCATCGGCCATCAGATCCACTGCGGGAGGCACAGTCCCGTGCTGATAAGTCCAAGACCAGTTGTTGTCTGCTTGGGGAAGTGCCACCACAAATTGAGCTCTTGGTCCATCACTTTGTTCCTTCACAGACCACCCTGGGACTTTCAGCCGGTGTCCTTCGCTCCATGAAGAAGCCCAGAAAACAGAAGAGCAGGGAGCAACCCCTTGGCTCTATTCCTGATAGCACATTTGGAAGAGGTGCCCAGGCTTCTGGGTTTGCCCTGAGCAGCCTCTCGTGTTACTGTGGTGCTAGCAGGGAGGCCAGCTGTGACCCAGGGCTGCACAGTGCCTGCTGCTGCCTGCAGCCACAGGGATGTCACTGCAGAGACAACAGGACTGTCACCAAGGTACATGAGACCTCAGGACTAACACAGATACAAGAGCACAAGAAAACAATGAGGAACCAAAAAGAGAGCAGCAGTGGAAAGGCCACGTCCTGCTGCTGGCCATGGCCATGGCTCCAGGGAAGCAGCAGCCCCGACCCGAAGGCAGCAGAGAGGCAGAGCCCAGCGGGCAGTGAGGGGCAGCCGCGAGGGCCAGCGGGGCTGCTCCTCCCTGTGGCAGCTGGGCTCTGGGCCCTGAGCCCCTCCTGCATGCTGGGGCTGCTCCCCCAGCTGCACAGGAGATGGGAAGAGACGGCAGCTGATAACAATGAATTTCTCCTGGCTTCTTTACTGTATTTATCTACACGTGAAGCCCAGTTTTACATGAGACTATTGGGTCAAAGTAAGTTAGAAAAAATAACAGGCAGAATGTCAAGAATAACTTTATTTAAATGAAAACCACAACTTGGAGAAAATATTCATAAAGACAAATAATAAAAAATATTTTCCAGTTTCTGAAATAAACCTGGAACTCAAGTGAACATGAATGGTTCAAAAAAAGCATGTATCCAAAGAGTTTCTTCATGGCCTCCTTGAGGTCCTGGTTCCTCATGCTGTAGATGAGGGGGTTCAGTGCTGGAGGCACCACCGAGTACAGAACTGCCACCACCAAGTCCGGGGTTGGGGAAGAGATGGAGGGGGGCTTTAGGTAGGCAAACATGGCAGTGCTGACAAAGAGGGAGACCACGGCCAGGTGAGGGAGGCACGTGGAAAAGGCTTTGTGCCGACTATGCATATTAATAATAATAATAATAGTAATAAAAATAATGTGTACAAACAAGTGATGCACAATGCAATTGCTCACCACCCGCTGACCGATGCCCAGCCTATCCCCAAGCAGCCGGCCACCCTATCGTGGCCAGTACCCCCATATAAATTGTTCAGCATGACGTCAGATGGTATGGAATACCCCTTTGGCCAGTTGGGGTCAGCTGTCCTGGGTCTGTCCCCTCCCAGCGCCTGCTGCACCCCGAGCCTGCCTGCTGGCAGGACAGAGCGAAAAGCTGAAAAGTCCTTGGCCTGGTGTAAGCACTGCTCTGCAACAATTAAAACATCAGCATGTTATCAGCGCTCTTCTAATCCTAATCCAAAACAGAGCACCCTACCAGATACTAGGAGGAAAATTAACTCTGTCCTAACTGAAACCAGGACAAATGCTACACCTAAGGGTCACAACTTGCCTGAGATTAACTAGAGTTAAACTAGAAAGGAGAGATAGACAGTTCCTTACTAAGTAAATAATACAACTAGAATCAGTTTCTTCAGTGTGGCTTTCAGCTCCTGGTTCCTCATGCTGTAGATGAGGGGGTTCACTGCTGGAGGTACTACCACATATAAAACTGCCACCAGCAGGTCCAAGGATGGGGAGGAGATGGAGGGGGGCTTCAGGTAGGCAAACAGGGCAGTGCTGACAAACAGGGATACCACGGCCAGGTGAGGGAGGCACGTGGAAAAGGCTTTGTGCCGGCCCTGCTCAGAGGGCATCCTCAGCACTGCCCTGAAAATCTGCACATAGGACACCACTATGAAAACAAAACAGCCGAATGCTAAACATGCACTAACAACCAGAAGTACAACTTCCTTTAGGTAGTCTGAACCTGAGCAGGAGAGCTTGAGGATCTGGGGGATTTCACAGAAGAACTGGTCCACAGCATTGCCTTGGCAGAGGGGCAGGGAAAATGTAGTGGCCGTGTGCAGGACAGCATTGAGAAAGCCACTGCCCCAGGCAGCTGCTGCCATCTGGGCACAAGCTCTGCTGCCCACGAGGCTCCCGTAGTGCAGGGGCTTGCAGATGGCAACGTAGCGGTCGTAGGACATGACTGTGAGAACATAAAATTCTGCTCCAATCAAAAAGGCAAAGAAAAAGACCTGTGCAGCACACCCTTGATAGGAGATGGCCCTGGTGTCCCAGAGGGCATTGGCCATGGCTTTGGGGAGAGTGGTGGAGATGCAGCCCAGGTCGAGGAGGGCGAGGTTGAGGAGGAAGAAGTCCATGGGGGTGTGGAGGTGGTGGTCGCAGGCTACGGCGGTGAGGATGAGGCCGTTGCCCAGGAGGGCAGCCAGGTAGATGCCCAGGAAGAGCCCGAAGTGCAGGAGCTGCAGCTCCCGCGTGTCTGCGAATGCCAGCAGGAGGAACTCGCTCACACAGCTGATGTTGGGCATTTGCTAACATTAAACACAGCTGTCTGTTGAAGAGGATAAGGCAGAAAAAAGTTAAAACAGACTTCTCTGAGGAAAACCTACTGCAAGCCTTAGAGCACCCCCAGCCCAAGCCTCTCTCTGTGCAGAAGAACCTTTTTGCAGCTCTCCTGCTTCAGTTGCAGCTGGTGCTGGCTGAGAGTGGCACTGGGAGCAGGGGCTGCTGTGGGCTCCAGAGGAGTCCTTCCTGCTGTGCAGCAGGAGGGAAGCAGGAACATGGGGGAAACTCAAGTTCAGTCCACTGGTCAGACCAGAAGATTTGCAGTGTTGCTTCAAGGAAAGTACCCAACGATTGTGTAGAAGAAGGGACATTTATTTGCTTCATTTTCTGGTAGCTACGGCTGTAATGTTTAGGAAGAACCATCTATTCGGTGTTCCCAGGAGAAGAAACTACTGAAAGCTGAGAGCAGAGAAGCCCCAGACCAAGTGCAGCTGGACAGGATCCTCACCTGGTCTTGCATGAGCAGGATCTCAGCTTTTCCCTCTTTGCCAGGGCTGCAGAGGCCTCACTCCAGCTGCCCACAGGCAGCCATCCAGCAGCACGGACATGGCCTTAGCACGGAGGTGTCTTCTCCTTGGGGCACCTGGATAACACAAGGATGCCACGAGAGAGCTGCATCGTGCTGGAGAGCAGCCTCCAGCCCAGAAGAACACCCCACAGACAGACATGAATATCTGCAGTCCGGGCTGTTCCACTATCCCATCTGCATCCCCTGCAGTATCTGGAGGAGGATTGGCCACTCCAATCTTGGCTGACCAGGGGCAGCTGGGTTATGACACTCCAAGGGGCTTCTGCCAGACTTCCTCACCTCGCAGTGCCATCCAGCAGGACCCCCAAAGCCTACTGCATTGCCCACTGCCCTCCCAGGAACAAGACCCAGCAGGAGACCCTTCCAGGACGTGCAGCTGCATGGCCCTGCAGCCAGAGACGTACCTTGTCAAGGGCTGTGCAGATTTCTCCTGCAGGCAGCTCTCAGCATCCTCCCACTGCCAACTGCCTCCAAGCCCTCTCTCCTTCTCTCCTCTCCCCGTGCCAGCTGCGGTCAGAGCCCCCAGCCCTGCTGCGCTGTGCACAGGAGCTGCTCATGGGCAGAGCTGTCTCTCTGCACCAGGGCCCTCTTGCCACGAGCTCTCTCTGTCCCACGAGCCCGGCCCAGCTCAGCACCACACGCCCAGCCCAAGGCATTGGAATCCCCCCTCGGGGGGCTCTGCTCAGGAGCCCACGAACCTTTGAACAATTGAACAATTGAAGAATCACGAACAATTGAAGACATCTCTCAACAAGTCCGAGTCAGAGGCAAGTTTCCTGCAGTGTCCCCCTGAGGGCCAGCCCTGACACAGCCTCCCTTGGAGCTCGTTAGAGCAGAGCATTGGAGGCAGGGAGGACAAGGAGACAAAGGCAGTGTGAAGGTGACCCTGATGTCACTTTTGCAAGCTGGATGAATTTCATCAAGCACAAGGGTCAGGCCTTGACCCCTGGAACCCTGGAAGAGAGACCTGTTCCTGTCACACCTTGCTCAGGGCTCTTTCTTGGGCAGGAGGAGATGGGGATGTGCATGGCCAAGTGCAGGAGAATGGTACGAGCCCTGCCTGGTTCATGGGTGGGGGCGAGGAGGCAATGAGGCCCTGGTGCTTTCACGATAAGCTGTCTCCTCCTAGGCCTCAGTGGCAGAGACAACA
This sequence comes from Anser cygnoides, assembly GCF_040182565.1. NCBI lineage: Eukaryota > Metazoa > Chordata > Aves > Anseriformes > Anatidae > Anser > Anser cygnoides. The sequence goes on along the minus strand of NC_089902.1, from coordinate 3,083,269 downwards.
GCCAGAGCCATGGACACAAAGACCTGGGTCCTGTTGGGACTCTCAGCCTTGTCACAGCCCTTGCTCCTCTCCACACCAGACTGTGCTAGGGACTCCCAGACCTGTACCCCTTTTCTGCTGGCTCTCAACCCTTGTCCGTGTGATGTCACACCTGATCTGAGCTGAGTCTGGTAACTCAGATCTTCTTGGTGGCCATGCTCCTCATAAGGCAGCTCTGTAGGAAGCTGGCCTGGTTCGTAGTGAGCAGCACCACTGCTCGTATGGCATCCCTCATGGTGCCCAGGCCCTCCTCCTCCTGGGCACTGCTCACTCGGCAGGGTCCCAGTCTGCCCTGATGTGTGGGGTTCCTCTTCCTCCTGTGCGGGACTGGGCTCTTCTCCTTGTAAATATCAAGGGGTTCCTGTAGGCAAAACCCTGAAATTTCTCTAGGTTCCCCTGGACTGATGCTCTTTTCTGTCAGCTGTTAACATCTGCAGGCAAAGAGTTCAACCTTCGTGTGATTGTGCTATCTCTGACAAGCAGCATCAGGAGCTGCAGGGATGTTTAGATAATACAGGAGGAACCAGCTGAATGGAATTGCAGTGCAGAGTCACAGAAGGGCAGGGGATGGAGGGCTGCCAGGTTCCACCTCTTCTGTGCTTCCTTCTCATGCTTGCTGTCACATTGTCTGGTGGTGTGCCCTGAACGTTATGGGGCTGTGCAGGTCAAAATCAGAAGGGCCAAAGCCCTGCTGGAGCTCAATCCATCTATTACCGTCAAAGACAATAAAAATTGTTAATATAAACACTTTAATAAAGGAGGATTAAGAAGACTCATCATCCTTTAATGGATGTGGGAGGAAACCTGGTGACAAGAGAGGAGGTAAAGGCTGAGACACTTAATGCCTTCTTTGCCCTAGTCTGTAGCAGCAAGGCCAGTTGATCCCCTCGACTTTTCTTCTTCCTCATGGCCAGTGCCAACCTTCCACGGTACACTTTGTGGCAGTTTTTCCTCTCCTGCTCTTTCCTACTACCAAAGAAAGCTCCACCAGGGTGGAAACCACTCCTGAAGCAGGCATCCCAACCCATCAGGCTCCTTGCGGACTGTCAGCCCACCAGACAGAAGTCACCTCACCAGCATCGTCCAAGGCCTGGGCCTGCTGCTGGCCTTGCAGCTTCTTGGCTAGACACAGCCAAGCCTTGTGCCTCCTGCTGTCCAGTCCTGGCCTCAAGCAGAAGGGACAAGACAACCCCTGTGCGGGCCTTCTTTCTGTCTGGGTCCTCCTGGGGATGGAGGCAGAGGGGATCCCACAGGCAGCATGCCAAGCAGGGGCCTTCTGCTGGCCTAGCAGGGCCACTGGCAGATGGCAGCCCCAAAGTGCACATCCCAGGGAGAAGCCAAGGCTGACCTGCCACCTGCAGACACAAGGGACCTCACAGTCCCTTTGCGTGACACGTTCCTGCTGCTGCCCTATCAGCTGCAGAGACAGAAGTGACCTCCCAGTCACTGCCCCAGTCCCATTCCTCCTGCTGGGGCAGGAGATCCTGAGGGAGAGCTGACCTAGGGGAGACGCAGCTGACCTACAGAGCCCCCTCGGTACCTGTTTTTCACTTTCTCGGTTAGAGATTAAGCAAAGTTTTAGTGGGTGTTTTTGGATTTCTGCTTGTGGAGTCAGGTCTCTGGTTAGGGTATGGGCATGCACTATGGTTAAGGGTTTTGTTTAGGTTTCTCAAAAAGTCTGGGTTTAAATAGAGCGTTTCAATGTTAGTGTTAAGGGCAGTGATTAGGGTGAGCAAGAAAGGAAAGTTAAGGGAAAGGGGCTATGGGCTGAGTTTTCCTTTAAGTGATACTTTGACTTCTGCACTAGAGTAGTGGTTTCCTGTCAGGTTGGTATACTAATGTTTATGTTGAGGGATTTTTGTTACTGTTGAAAATAGTGTAAGGGACACAGAAGACTGTTTGAAGTCAGTGTTACAGCATCAACATTACATGAACCCTCTAACCTCTAGAAAGGAAGCTTCTGAGCTCCTCTTCCCTTCCTCTTCCCACCCCCAAATCTCACATATCTCCTTGCCAGGCTACTCCTGACCCCCCCATATCAGTCATCTAACTGGGATCAGCTTTCTGATGCCTTTCATGATCTCAGAGTACCTGTCTCACCTCTGTTGGTTACTCTATCCTGTAGTAATAGAGTACACTATACAGTCTGATGGCTATTCTAGTCTGTTACTAACAAAGCATCCCCAGGGAATTGTTAGGGCAGCTAACTGGAGGCCGTGATTACAGACAGGCAAAGCGCTGTGCTGAGAAAAGTCTTGGTTGGTTTTGGTGAAGCAGAAGGGCCAAGACCTGACCCTAGCCACTGGAGGACAGATCCTGCACCCCCATGTCTCACTCAGGGCTCTTCCTGGGGTCTGTGGGGTAGGGGACGATGCCCATAAGATCATGTGAAGGACAATGGTATGACACCTCCCAGTGTTTGCACGTGGTTGAAAGGAAAATACATGGTCCCAGTGCCATGAGAATAACACGTCTCCTCATAAGCCATGGTTGCGGAGACAAAGATGTCAGTGCTGCTGCGGCCTTCCATTCTTGTCAGAGCCCTCTGCCTTCTCCTCTGCAGGCTTTCCTGTGCTGTCCCACACCTCTCTGAAGGCTGCAGACAGCCACTTCTCTTCCCCACCTGGCTCTCACTCTGGTATTGCCAGGATTTCACTGATGCCTCTCCACTCTCGCCAGCTGTTCCTTCAAACACAAGGGCATGGGCTGATCCAAACTCCCTTTGGGTGACCTCTGGACCCACAGCACCAGTGCCAGTGCCTCACCTCCAAGTCAAGAATTTCATCTGACTATCTACTCTAAATCTACCCTCTTCAAGTTTAAAACCATTCCCCTTGTCCTATCATAGAATCATAGAAATCATAGAAACACAAAGTTGGAAAGAATCATTTAGTCCAACCATCCTATCACTACTACTACCCACTAAGCTACTAAATCAGATACCGTAGCACCTTGTCCTGGTGCTTCTTGAACACTGCGAGGGGCGGTGACTCCACCACCTCCCTGGGCAGACCATTCCAGTGCCTGACTACTCTTTGAAAGAAAAAGTCTTTCGTGACATCTAATCTAAATCTCCCCATGCGCAACCTGTGGCCATTTCCTCGAGTCCTATCGTTAGTTATCTGAGACAAGAGGCTGACCCTCGCCTCACCACAACATCTCTTCAGGTAGTTGTAGAGTGCAATAAAGTCTCCCCTGAGCCTCTTCTTCTCCACACTAAACAATCCCAGCCACTCTTCATAAGACTTGTGCTCCAGACCCCTCACCAGTTTGGTTGCCCTTCTCTGGACACACTCCAGGGCCTCGATGTCCTTCTTGTAGTGAGGGGCCCAAAACCGAACACAGTACTCGAGGTGCGGCCTCACCAGAGCATAGTACAGGGGGACGATCACCTCCCTGCTCCTGCTGGCCACGCTGTTTCTTATACAAGCCAGGTTGCCGTTGGCCTTCTTGGCCACCTGGGCACACGGCTGGCTCATGTTCAGCCGAGCATCAATCAACATTCCCAGGTCCCTTTCCTTTTCACAGTCTTCTAGTCACTCTGCCCCAAGCCTATAGCGTTGCATGGAGTTATTGCGGCCAAATTGCAGGACCCTGCACTTGGCCTTCTTGAACTTCATCCCATTCATCTCAGCCCAGCAATCCAGCCTATCCAGATCCCTCTGAAGAATTCTAAAGAATCCCTTCCATATATCTCATTTAAACCTACCCTCTTTTAGTTTAAGGTCATTACTCCTTGTCCTATCACTACACTCCCTGACAAAGACTGTCTCCCCAGCTTTCCTGCAGGTCTTCTTTAAGTACTGCAAGGTTGTTCTAAGGTTTCTCCAGTGCTTTGTCTTCTCCAGGATGAGCAGTACCAGCTCGCTCAGCGTGCCTTCACAGCAGACATGCTCCAGCCTCTTGACCATCTCTGTGGCCCTCCTCTGGACCTGTTCAAATAATTCCATGTACTCGAACTGCCGCGTTAAGCCACAGCAGTCTTTTTGGCACCCAGAGTGGGGCACGAAGGGTTGAGATAATGACAGATCTTACCAGAGAGTGCTAAAATTAAATTGTTATAAGCATTAGACCAGTTTAGTAGTTGCTGATCACAATGTCGACGTTTTGGATCTCAGGTCTGTTGTGCTTGCTTTCAGAAATGTGTTGTATAGCACATTACTTACTGCATGTGTTCCCGTTGTGCTGTTTATCATTTCTGGGGCTGGTTTAAAGTTATTTTGCTATGTTGTGTAACACTGGCTTATGATTCTATAAAATGTCTGGTCATGTGACAAATGTGTTATTTTACTGAGCATTGCCACCACCTCCATACCTCAGGAACCATAACTCAGAAAATTAAGAATTACACTCTTGACCTTTTTGCTTTAGGGAGCCAATCTAGGGGGAGAAAAGGGAGGGACACTTCCCCACTTATTCAGTCCCCCTTTCTCCTTCACCTCCCCCTTCTCCTCCAGGCTAATTACACTAGCTCTACAAAGCTTAGAATATCCTTAGGATGCTCCTATTGTGATGTCTCCTGAATGCGTTTCAACTTCTGTTTAAGGATAAACAACTATTTAAGAATGCCCTCCAGAGACCTGCCCCAGGGCAGGAGAGTTAGGAGAGGCAGGGAGAGTGGGAGGATAAGGGCAGGCACCTAGAGCAGTGGGCACCTCCAGGGCTTTGGAACTTCTCCCTGAGCACCTGCAGAATCCTTAAAAACTGTAGAAGTGCTTGAAAAGGAGGTGTTATCACCTTGGCAATTCCAAAGGGACACAAATCACTGGAATGTGCTGGGACTTGGTCTGTGCTTACTGAGCCTCAGTCAGTGCCACTGCAACCCCTGTGACAGGCCCTGCAGCTACTCCAACACCTCTGACATGTCCTGCAGCCGCTCCAGCCCCTGGGACAGGCCCCAGGTCTAGTCTGGGGACTAGACCAGACCCCCCAGGTCTGGTCCTGCTAGGCCACAGCACCAACCTGTGCCAGTATCCGTTGCCTCTATATGCAGGAGAAAACAATGGGTGTGAAAATCAGGCTCCTTAGAATGGAAAAGAACTACTTCCCAGAAAAGAAAGGAGGAAGAAGAATGTTGATCTATGAAACCTTGACACAGACTTCCCCACGAGGGGGTACTTCAAAGATCCAAAAGGGTACAGGTGGGGTTTTGGGATAGCTGCCTTGGAGACAGAGGATATTAAAGAGTTGTCTACCTTGCCCAGTCTCTGGGAGGAGCCTTCTGTTTGTGGAGTCGTTGAAGGTCAAAGAAGAGCAGGTGCAGGTGGTTACCACAATGTTCTACCAGTTGGGGACAGGCTGGACATCAGTAAGTAATGAGCAATTGCACTGTGCACAGCTTGCTTTGTACATAACAATAATAAAAATAATAAATATCATCATCATCATCATCATCATCATCATCATCATCATCATCATAAAAGCTACTATTATTATTATTTCTCTTCCCTTTCGGTCCGTTAAACTGCCCTTATCTCAACACATAAGCATTTGGGGGGTTGGTGTGAGCTAACTGCTGTGTGGTGCTGAGCTACTTGCCAGGTTAAAGGACAATATGTTTGACAACCACACTCTAATAGCACAAATCGCACTTGTAAAATTCATCTCTCCTGTGTACAGAGAAGGGCAGTCGCTGATGATTTCAGTCTGCTTCAAGCACCACACCCCCTGAGATGGGCCTAAATTTAAACCAACCCCTGTGACAGGCCCTAGAGCCACTCCAAAAACTGCAATATGCACTGCAGCCACTCCAACTCCTCTGAAAGGCCCTGCAGCCAGAACAACTCCTGTGATGGGCCCTGCAGCCACTCCAGCCCCTGAAATGGGCCCCATGGCTGGGCCACAGAACCAGCCTGTGCCACTATTGGTTGCCTCTTTATGCAAGAGAAAACAATGGGTGTGGAAGTCAGTTTTTCTTTAGAAAGGAAAGAAACTCCTACCCAGTCAAGAAAGGAGGAAGAAGAAGATAAGGCAGGTTTCACCAAAGAAGGGCCTACATGGAAGCAGGATGACAAAGAAGAAGAAATCACCTAAACATCAGAAACCACGTGATCCCTTTCCCAGGGTAAGCTATGAGATAAGGGAAAAGATTTCAGCCATCATCTTGATGAGCACACTGTCACCTGGCTGCCCCAGTGCTGGGAGAACAGGGCCAATAGCCTGGAATTATAGGTCGGGGAAGCCAAGCAGATGGGTGCCCCACGTAAGAAAGGGGTGATTGACAAAGCCATTGCAAAAGGGCACAAGAAACTTAATCCTGTCAGGCGTCAAGGAAAGGTATCCCTTGAAGGAAGATCTTGTATGTCAACCAGGAAAGTGGACCAACATGCAGAGGGGTATCCGGTACCTGAGGGAATTAGCCATGCTGAATGCCATTTGTAGAAACCTAGAAAATGAACATCTATCCAAAGATCCAGATGAAGTCAAGTGCACACGAGCCATGTGGGAGATGTTTGTACAGAGCACACCATCAGCATATGCCAACTCATTGGCAGTTATGACCTGGAAAGACCAAGAGGAACCCACATGGATGAATCGGCTAGCCAACTAGCCAACTCTGGCATTACAAAGAAAGTCTCTCTTCTTCCCTATGGGCCTGCATCTCGTCTAGAGAGAAACTTTCTCACGAGATGCTAGAACTACAAGAGGATACATCTTCCTCCCCACCTGCACGAACCAATAGCTCAGCTATCAGGTGTAAGCATCCCTCTGCTCAAGAAAGTTGATATAGTGGGTGCGTACTATGTGCCACCCCGTGGTTTTAACTGTGTGACCCCGGAAAGGCCATGAGAAAACAGGATGCAAAAATCCGCCCTACCTCCACCCTAGAGGCAAGGATACATGAAGCGCAAGGAAAAGCATTCGCAAAAAAGTGGTTCTTCTGAGAAAATTACTGCTCCAGTTTCTAGCAGACAGTCCTCCAAACAGAGTAATGAATACTATGAGCAGGACTAGAGGGGCCCAGCCTCCATCCAGGAGGAGGAAGGGGACAATCGCGTGTATTGGACTCTGAGGAGTATTGGCCTGGCACATCAAACCCAAGAGTTAACTGTACTGGAGGCTGAAGTGAGCCTAACTGGGAAGGAGTGGCAAAAGCAACCCATTGGGACTGGCCTGGAGGCTCTGTGCAACCTTAGCATAGACTAAATCAGGAGAGGGTCCTTCAAAGATCCAAACGTTTACTGGATGGACTTTGGGCATGACTCCCTTGGAGACGGAGGACATCAAACAGTTGTCTACCTTGCCCACTCTCTCACAGGACCCTTCTGCTGTGCAGGTGCTGATGGCCAATGAGCAGCAGGTGCCAATCGCTACCACAACAGCGCACCTGAGGCAGTATTGCACTCACAGAGACTCCCTGATTCCCATGCATGAGCTGGTTCATTGACTGCAGAGCCAAGGAGTGATCAGCAACACTTGCTCACCCTTCAGTAGTCCCATATGGACAGTGCAAAATTCTAATGGTGAGTGGAAGAGAACGGTGGGCTTCTGTGCCTGACTGAAGTCACACCACCGCTGAGTGCTGCTGTGCTGGGCATGCTAGAACTTCATTCAGTACGAACTGCAGTCAAAGGCAGCCAAGCGCTATGCCACAATTAATACTGCTAATGCATTTTTCTCCATCCCTTTGGCAGCAGTGTGAAGGCCGCACTTTGCTTTCAGTTGGAGGGGCGTCCTGTCCACCTGGAATCGACTGCGCCAGGGGTAGAAACACAGCCCTACCATTTGCCATGGGCTGATCCAGACTGCCCTGGAAGAGCCGGAAGCTTCTGAACATCTCCAGTACATTGATGTCGCCCTCATATGGGGCAACACATCTCAAGAAGTATTTGAGAAAGGGAAGAAAATAGCTTTAATAGTACAAATCACACTTCTAAAACCAGTCTTTCCCACTTCCAGTGTGGAGCAGTTGGTGATGAAGTCAGTCTGCTCCAAGCACCACAGCCCAGGAGAGACCCTGCTGCCTTCGGGAGCTGTCAGCCCTGAGGCCTTGGGGACACCTCGAGGGAGCCCAATGGCACAGAGCAAGCGATGTCATGGTCGGGTGCTGTGCTGCTGAGCTGGGCCGGGCTCCTGGGCCCAAGGGGAGCTCGTGGAAGCGGGCAGCGCTGCAGAGAGACAGCTCTGCCCAGGAGCAGTTCCTCTGCACAGCGCAGCAGGGCTGGGGGCTCTGACCGCAGCTGGCACGGGGAGAGGAGAGAAGGAGAGAGGGCTTGAAGGCAGTGAGGAGCACAGCAACAGAGGGCAGCGTGTGGCAGGACAGATCTGCAGGCTCTTGGCACTGTGAGTCTCTGGCAGCAGGAACATGTAAATGGGATTTCCAAAGAGTTTTTCTGAAGCCAACACATCTCATGGCGGATAGCATCTGACAGGATGGATATCTCTGTTTCTCCAGTATGAAGTAGACGCTTACATTCCTCCTGGCTTCTCCACCTGGCCGTGCTGCTGCTGCTCTTGTTCCCAGGCTGCCTGGGGATGGGAGTTTCACCTGCCCATGGAGTGAGCTCTCGGGGTGCCTGGGGGAAGGGGAGTATGGGGACAGGGTGAGGGGTCTGGAGATGGGCACTTTGAGCCTGGCTTCTTCTGCCCTCAGCAGTGTCCTGGTTCTTCTCAGGTCAACCTCTGAAGGCAATTGTCCTGCAGCTCAAATGCTCAAATATGCTGCTGATGCCAGCACAGCTCAGACCAGCACTGATGGACAGACTGGGTGTTTGTGTGGGACGCTCTGCACTAAAGGGACAGTCTCTTTGCCTCTGAGGATCCACAACGTTTTACTTGGAGTGCAGCAGAACGCCCCGGATTTTTGCCTTAGAATCACTCCTCAGGTGTGGTGGGGCAGCTAAAACCAAAAGTACAAAACAAATAATTAAATAACTAAATCTCCACACCTCTGCTCTGCAGTTGGGTGAACTAGGAGCAAAACTGGGGAAGTCTCTTTGATATCAGCAGTAAAGTGAATCTGAGACTACCCCATGTTCCTACCCTGTTCCTAACATGTTACTACCATGTTACTACGATGCTACTACCTCTGGCTGCAGTGCAGGACTGATTCTTGCATTGCCCACAGATGAGTCCCCTGTTCCCAGAGACACTCTCAGGCAAAATCAATGAAAGAGACCTTCAAAATATCTGCCTGGAATAGGGCAATTTTTGGTGAATTTAAGTGAGAAAATGGAAAGAGTTTTCCTCTGATATGCCTGTGGTACATTATCACTGCCTTTGTCCTCCTTGTACAGGACCTCATGACCAGAATTAGGAGATGTCCAACAGCAGCTCCATCACTGAGTTCCTCCTGCAGACATTCGCAGACACGCGGGAGCTGCAGCTCCTGCACTTTGGGCTCTTCCTGGGCATCTACCTGGCTGCCCTCCTGGGCAACGGCCTCATCCTCACCGCCGTAGCCTGCGACCACCGCCTCCACACCCCCATGTACTTCTTCCTCCTCAACCTCGCCCTCCTCGACCTGGGCTGCATCTCCACCACTCTCCCCAAAGCCATGGCCAATGTTCTCTGGGACACCAGGGCCATCTCCTATCAAGGGTGTGCTGCTCAGGTCTTTTTCTTTCTCTTCTTTATATCAGCAGAACTTTATGTTCTCACCGTCATGTCCTACGACCGCTACGTTGCCATCTGCAAGCCCCTGCACTACGGGAGCCTCGTGGGCAGCAGAGCTTGTGCCCAGATGGCAGCAGCTGCCTGGGGCAGTGGCTTTCTCAATGCTGTCCTGCACACGGCCACTACATTTTCCCTGCCCCTCTGCCAAGGCAATGCTGTGGACCAGTTCTTCTGTGAAATCCCCCAGATCCTCAAACTCTCCTGCTCAGATGCCTACCTCAGAGAAGATGGGGCACTTGTGTTTAGTGTTTCTTTAGTCTTTAGTTGTTTTGTTTTCATTGTGTTGTCCTATGTGCAGATCTTCAGGGCAGTGCTGAGGATGCCCTCTGAGCAGGGCCGGCACAGAGCCTTTTCCACTTGCCTCCCTCACCTGTCTGTGGTCTCCCTGATGGTCAGCACTGCCACGTTTGCCTACCTGAAGCCTCCCTCCATCTCCTCACCATCCTTGGACCTGCTGCTGGCAGTTTTATATGTAGTAGTACCTCCAGCAGTGAACCCCCTCATCTACAGCATGAGGAACCAGGACCTGAAAGACACACTGAAGAAACTGGTTCTAGTGGTAATATTTATTTAGCAATAAATTGGCTATCTCCCTTTTCTAGTTTTACTCAAGTTAATCTCAGGCAATTCTTGACCTTTAGGTACGTATTCTTTAAAATTCTGTTTGCAGATAAATATTTGCTTTCATTCTTCTTTTCCAGATGACCAACCCTCTGTGTGACCCAGAGGCTTTCTCTGAATGTGTTTATTCCTAAATGACACCTGACCTCCATTGTGGCATCTTGTCAATAAAAGTGAAGTTGCTGAGTGCTCAGGGCTCTTCTTCCCAAAGTGGAGTGCAGAAGATGCTCAGGGAATGCCAGGCTCAAGGCCTCACTCTTGTGCTTGGGTGCCACCGGGACACAGGGGATGGAGGGCACGGGGTGGGGGGTGAGGGAGTCAGGGCTGGACTGAGTCCTCACTGGCGGATGCCCAGTGCCCCTGGAGGCCCTGACTGGTCAAGAAGCAGCTTCCTGGGATTGAAACGTGACAGGGCTGGTGGCATCAAGGAGGTACTGGGAGCCACCAGGATACCCTAAGGGTTCACCTGGGATGCCGTGTGCCTTTTGTTGGGTGGGCAGCGAGTGGGTCTTCACAGTAGAGCTAAGCCAAAGGATGCACGGGCTGATGGGAGCTCGGCAGTGCCAGGACACACAGCGAGGTCACAGCACAAAGGACTCAGAGGCCTTCAGTGAACTGTAGGAAAGGACCAAGACTGTGTGAGCAGGCAAGGTCCGGGAGGTGGGGAGAGGTGGGCAGGGGCTGGGCTGGGCTGGGCAGTGCCCGGCAGAGGGCACCAGCAGCGTCAGGGAGCGGTGGCAGCATGCAGGGGAGGGCTCCCAGCAGGGCTTGGTGCTGCAGAGCCAGGGCTGGGGAAGGGAGCCCAGAGCTGCAGGGGCAGGGGACACGAGGCCGCTCGGGGCCCTTGCTGGCCTGGGCAGAGCAGGAAGGGGGCCCAGGGCATTCGTCCCCTCACCGCAGCCTGCCACGACCTGCACGGCGCTCACGGAGTGTCCACGGCCAGGCTGTGCCCCGTGGTGCACAGGGAGAGGGCAAAGCCTCTCTGAAGAAGAGGCTGAAAGTGAAAAAGGTCCCTCCGCTGCCCCGTGGTGTGACAGGGCCAGGGTGGGACAGCTTACCTTTATTTGATATAGTTCCTGTGTAATTTGCATTGGTGATGGCACAAAAAGACAGCTCCTTCACCAGTCATGTACATCCTTCCTCATGTTAGGCCACAACTCAACGTCCTTCACTCTGCTTTATCTCACAGATGAACTGGATTAGGTCTCCTTGATTACTCTGAGGCACAGTGCAGTGCTTTTTGCCTTCTGACACTCCAGCACAATCTGTGTGACTTTCCCTTACTCTGTGCTTTGACCTGACGGGTCATTTCACATTTTTCACTTTCATATCCCTAGTTGGAAGGGGATGATTCCCCAAAGTGGGGCAAGCTGATGGGTTCTGCCTCAGCCAATTGAAGCGTGCTATACTGGTGTTTTTCAGCCTGAGTTTGCTAGAGATGACCCAGGAAGGGAAACGGATGTTCAAGTGTCTCGTAGGAATAAGGAAGTGTATCATGGGTTTCCAACGGCCATTTCAAATCTAGCTCTATCCTAGGAACCCACAGAAGAAGGGGTTTGTCTTTGAAGGGGTTTCCCTTTAGTGCTGGGCTTCCCTTCCAGTGCTGGGCTGGGCTGCAGTTACAGGGACAAAGACCACTGCTGGCAGAGGAGGTGCCCTGGGAACTCCACCTGGCTCCACCTGACTTTCCCAAAGGGCTCCGGTCTCCTGAAGGTCTTTTCTGACATCTGCTGGTCCAGGAAAGTGCCTCAAACAGAATGGGACCACAGGAGGTTTTCCCTGGTTGCTTGTGGTCGGACAGCAAAATTCTGCCCGAATACCCAATAATTTCTTTAGTACTCAATTAATAAAGCAATTACTCATCAGCTCAAATGATTCAATCCCTTCCATTAAATGTCTCACATGAATGATAATTTCTATCATGAAGAAATTTTCAGGATGTATATTCAGGACAGGAGAAGAAATCCTGGTGTTCACCTGTACTTGCTTTGTCATCACTTTGTCTATCATGGTGTGCTCCCTCATCTTCCAGGCATGAAACCCATCTTGATTACACAGACCCTGCCGAATGTCCCCTTGCCAGCTGCCTGTCTGGACCTATGCACTTCCCATGGTTCTCCTGGCTTGCCCTCCCCTTACTCTTGGATCATTCAGACCGCTCTCACCAACCCAGTTGCTGCTTTGAGTTTCAGTGAGTTCCAGCTCACCCATCTCTCAGCAGTCTGGTTTCCTTAGCAAGAAACTCATTCTTTCTCATTGAATTAGTATGGTATGGATTAATATTAACACTATGATTTTAAATTTCCTATTAATCAGTGTAATATCATGTACAGTCATTCTTATGGGAAGGATAACATCACTGGAGGAAACAAAATGAGGAACTTGAACTTTTTTTTTTTTTGAAAATAGCAGCATGATTTCCTGTTGGTTTTACATAGGAAAAACCCTGCTCTTCCTACCTAAGCAGGGCTTCAAAGGAGTAACCCTAGACCAATAACTATGGGAAAATGATGCTCCAAATTGAAATGCAACAAAATTCAGTCTCTAAAAAGAGGAAAGATTTCTATTAGATGCTCTTTGAAATCTTCCTCCTTAACTACACCATGAAAGCTCTCCAATTACCTACACAAGTCTTGAAGACGTGAAGAGAACTGTGAGAGAGATATGGCTGCTTAGGACATTCTGCATTTTAATGAGCTCCATGGTGTATTTTAGTGCTGAGTCAGTGAAACTTGGGTACTGAGAGGAGAATGATGCAACTGCTTGAGAAGGTAAAGTCAGGAGGAAAAGTTGAAGTGACTTGGAGTATTAATGGGCCCCACTGAGGGCTGTTCCTAACAAAGCCTCCCCAGGGACTTGTTAGGGCAGATCATTGGAGGCCATGATTGCAGACAGGCAAAGCGCTGTGCTGAGAAAAGTCTTGGTTGGTTTTGGTGAAGCAGAAGGGCCAAGGCCTGACCCCAGCCCCTGGGAGGGGAGATCCTGCACCCCCCCGTCTGGCTCAGGGCTCTTCTTGGGGTCTGTCTGATGTGGTGGGCAGTGTGATGCCACGAGAAGAACTTCATTAGGACACCTCCCCACCCCTGCACAGGGTATCAAGGAAGCAAAGAGGCCCCATTGCAATGACTATATTTCGTCTCCTCAGAAGCTCTAGGCAAAGGGACAAAAACGTCAGGGCTGTTGGGGCCTTCCCTTCTTGACAGGACCCTCTGCCTTCTCCTCTGCAGGCTTTCCTATGCTGTCCCACACTTTTCCCTATTTCCCTGAAGTCTGCAGACACCCATCTCTGTCCACCACCTTGCTCTCATTCAGGACTTTACATCATTTCACCAATGTCTATTCAACTCTCACCAGCTGTTCCTTGAAACACAAAGCCTTGGTGTGATCATAGACTCTCTTTGGGTGACGTCTGTCACCACGCCACGACCCTATGAGGGACATTTCTTCCTCCTTGTGGCCAGTGCCACCCTTCCAAGGTGCACCTTGTGGCAGTTTTTGTCTCCTGCTCTTTTCTCCTACCAAGGAAAGCTCCATCAGGGTGGAAACCACTCCTGAAGCAGGCATCCCAACCCACCAGGCTCCTTGCGGCCTGTCAGCCAAGCAGACAGAAGTCACCTCACCAGCATCTCCCAAGGCCTGGGCCTGCTGCTGGCCTTGCAGCTTCTTGGCTAGACACAGCCAAGCCTTGTGCCTCCTGCTGTCCAGTCCTGGACTCAAGCAGAAGGGACAGGACAACCCCTGTGCGGGCCTTCTTTCTGTCTGGGTCCTCCTGGGCATGGAGGCAGAGGGGATCCCACAGGCAGCATGCCAAGCAGGGGCCTTCTGCTGGCCTAGCAGGGCCACTGGCAGATGTCAGCCCCAAAGTGCAGATCCCAGGGAGAAGCCAAGGCTGACCTGCCACCTCCAGACACAAGGGACCTCACAGTCCCTTTGCGTGACACGTTCCTGCTGCTGCCCTATCAGCTGCAGAGACAGAAGTGACCTCCCAGTCACTGCCCCAGTCACATTCCTCCTGCTGGGGCAGGATATCCTGAGGCAGAGCTGAGCTCCTCAGAGCATTCCCACCCATCTCCTCCTTGTGGCCCACAAGCTGATCAGATCCAAGGCCCTTCACATCCATCTCTGAATGCCATGGGACTGCAGAGAATTGTCACAGTTCCTGCCTTGCCCCAAGGGGCCAAGCACCTTAAGTTAAGGGTTAGGAGAGGGGCTGAAGGTGAGGAGGTTAATGCACAGGGACAGGGGCTTTATGTGTTAGATTTTCATGAATGGGATTAGGGACTAGGTCTCATATTTCTGGGTTAGAGATTAAAAAAGTTTTCGTGGGAGGGTTTGGTGTTGTGCTTGGTGTGTCAGGTGTGTGGTTAGGGTATGGACAAGCCTTGTGATTTAGGATTTTGTTTAGTTCTTCCAAGAAGTCTATGCTTAAATAGAGCATTTAAATCTTGTTTTAAGGGTAGGGATCAAGGTAAGCAAGAGAGTAAGGGTAAGGGAAAGAGGCTATGGGCTGAGTTTTGGCTTCAGTGCATACTTTGAGCTCAGGCATAAGAGTAGTGGATTCCTGTCAGGGTGTGGAGTAGCATTTAAATTTAGGCATTAAGTTTACTGGTTGAAGCCGGTGAAGGGCTTCGTGTGACTATTTTAAGTCACAGTTATAGCAGCATCAGCATAACCTGAACCTTCTTACCTCTACAAAATCCTTAATTTCTGCTGGCCAAGACCCTGTTCCCTCCTCCAAATCTCACATCTCTCCTGCCCTGGGTTTCTCCTGACCTCCCCATATCAGTCATCTTCTTAGGGGCATGTTAATGATGGCTTTCATGATCTCAGAGTATCCATCACACCTCTGCTGGCTACTCTATTTCTGAGAAAAGTGGCACTTAAGACCCAATGAAAAGGACACAAAAGTCCATCAGAGCACCCTGCACAATGTGCCCAGCAGCTCTGCACCTCCAGAAATGTGCTGTTCCTGCCTACAAGTTTTCTTTCCAGAATGGCTCCTATGGATCCAGGGTAACTTTTCCCAGGCCCTCACTTCCCCAGGCCACACCACTCTTCCCACAGGCCCCACGTGTCTCTCCAACCCTCCCCTCTTCCCCTGTAGTAGTGGCACCTCACCGCAGCAGGTTGGTGCATCTCCAGGCTCAGGGGTGTTTCCTGAGGGCCTGCCCCGTGTGGGGAGTGGCGGGGAGGAAGAGAGCAAGGTCAGCTCCTGGGGCCTGGCTGAGCACAGCCCAGCCATCCCGCACTGCGGGCAGGCCCCTTCTCCCAGGCTGAGGCACACACGCAAGGTGGACACTTCTCCATCAGCCCAGCTTCGCGCAGGGCCCTTCAGCCCTGCCCCTGTCCTGGGACTCGCCTCCTCCTCCTCCACCCACAGACATACATTGCTTTCCATCTGGGGACTCAGGCAGGACTTTAAGGATCTGCTAAAGCCCTCAATTTCCTCGTTTCTCACAGCCTTCACACAAGTTGTTCTCCTTCCCCTCCCCATTGCACAGCACTGCCTCTCAGGTGGCACTCAGTGACCCTTCAGAAGGGCCTTTGGGCTTTCTCAGTTGTCCTGGTGTTTATGAGGACTTCCTGGCTCCTTCCAGATCTCAGAAGGAGCCTTCTTGTCCAGTGTGGGGCCCTCTACTGTCTCTGGCTGGGACAGAGATACTCTCTGCAGAGCAGCCCTGTGGTGCTGTGTTTTCTATAGGTGACCAGAGAATTTTTGGTTAGCCATGGCTGTGGTCGCTGTTCCTGAGCATTGCTTGCACAGCATCAAGGCTTTCTCTGCTTCTCACTCTGCCCCAGGAGTGAGTTGGCTGCAGGTGGGCAAGAGGCCGGGAGTGGAACCTGCTGTGACAGCTGACCCAGCCTGACCAATCTGGGCAGCCCATGCACTCCTCAGATTCACCTTGTTTGTTACCAGACACTACCTTGCACGGTCATTTTATGAGGTTCTAGTCAGTACCCACTGAGCTCCTTGTCCCCAGAGATCCCCTGACATCTCCTGCCAGCTCCAGATTCCTCTCCAGGCTGGAATCTGCCATCAGCCCCACTGAGGGGGCACAGTCCCATGCAGATGAGTTTAGGATCAGTTGTCATCTCCTTAAGCAAGTACTGCCACAAAGGGAGCTCTTAGTCCTGCCCTTGGTCCCTCACAGACCGCCCTGGGACTTTCAGCCTGTGCCCTTCCCTCCATGAAGAAGCCCAGAAAACAGAAGAGCAGGGAGCAACCCCTTGGCTCTATTCCTGATAGCACATTTGGAAGAGGTGCCCAGGCTTCTGGGTTTGCCCTGAGCAGCCCCTTTTGTTACTGTGGTGCTAGCAGGGAGGCCAGTTGTGACCCAGGGCTGCACAGTGCCTGCTGCTGCCTGCAGCCACAGGGATGTCACTGCAGAGACAACAGGACTGTCACCAAGGTACATGAGACCTCAACACTAACACAGATACAAGAGCACAAGAAAACAATGAGGAACCAAAAAGAGAGCAGCAGTGGAAAGGCCACGTCCTGCTGCTGGCCATGGCCATGGCTCTAGGGAAGCAGCAGCCCCGACCCGAAGGCAGCAGAGAGGCAGAGCCCAGCGGGCAGCGAGGGGCAGCCGCGAGGGCCAGCGGGGCTGCTCCTTCCTGTGGCAGCTGGGCTCTGGGCTCTGAGCCCCTCCTGCGTGCTGGGGCTGCTCCCCCAGCTCCAGAAGAAGAAAAGAGATAGGACTTGGAAACAGTGAAATTCTTTTGGATTCTTTTATTGTATTTAAGTACCCATGATGCCCGGTTACACAGCTATGTGATAGTATTGGATCAAAGTAAATGTAATAATCAATAGATTAGAGGATACCTATAAAATATTTAAATAAATATATTTTCATACTTGTAAGAAAGTAATAATACAGAAGAAAAACAAAAGATTGTCATAATATTTTTTGAGAGTTCTCTTAAGGTAATTGGCCCTTTATCAACATTGGATAAGCATGTATCCAAAGACACAGTCACATTCCTCCTTCTTGGGCAGGAGATCCTGAGGCTGAGCTGACCTCTCTCTAGCCCCCTCAGTACCTGTTTTTCACTTTCTGTGTTAAAGATTAAGCAAAGTTTTAGTGGGAGTGTTTGGTGTTCTGCTTGTGGTGTCAGGTCTGTGGTTAAGGTATGGACAAGCTCTGTGGTTTAGGGGTGTTTTAGGTCTGCCAAGAAGTCTAGTTTTAAGTAGAGCATTTTAATGCTAGTGTTAAGAAAAGGGATCAGGGCGAACAAGAGAGAAAATGGATTCCTTTCAGAGTGCTGGAGTAGCATTTAGGTTTAGGGATTAAAATTCCTGGTTCAAGTAAGGTAAGGGCCATACGTGACTGCTTTAAGTCAACGTTACTGCAGCATCAACATTACATGACCACTCTTACCTCTACGAAATCATTAATTCCTGCTGGCCAAGCTCTTCTTCCCACCCCAAAATCTCACATCTCTCTTGTCCAGGCTGATCCTGACCTCCCCATATCTTATTGGGATCAGCTTTCTGATGACATTCATGATCCCAGAATATCTGTCTCACCTCTGCTGGCTACTCTAGTCTTGAGAAGGAAGTGGCATTGTAGTCAGGAGGGAAAAGGGCACAAGGTCTTTAGGAGCATCCCTCACAATGTGCCCATCAGCTCTGCACCTCCACAAAACTGCGCTTCCTACCTACAAGTTTTGTTTCTCGAATGGCTTCTCTGGTCCAGGGTTCCTTTTTCCAGGCCCTCACACATGGTTTTGTTTTGGATGTGCACGGAGGGGTAAGGAAAGCCAAGGCACGGATGGAACTGAGCTTATCAAGTGAGGCAAAGAATAAAAGGAAGAGATTCTACAGATACATTGCTCAGAAAAGGAAGGCCAAGGAGAGTGTACCCCCTCTGGTGGATGAGAAGGGTGAACTGGTAATGACAGCCATGGAGAAGGCTGAGGGACTCAGCAACGTCTTCTCCTCAGTCTTCCCTGCCAGTCAGGCTTCCCAAGTCTTTCATTTCCCTGAACCCAGAGAAGGAGGCTGGGGTCAAAGTCCCACCTGCTGGAAGTGAAGAGCAGGTTCGAGACCACCTGATGAAACTCAACATGCACAGGTCTATGGGGCCTGATGACTTGCACCGCAGGTCCTGAGGGAACTGGCTGATGTAGTCGCCAAGCCTCTCTCCATCATATTTGAAGAGTCCTGGTAGTCAGGTGAAGTCCCTGGTGACTGGGAAAAGGGAAACATCACTCCACTTTTGATGAAGGGTAGAAATTAAGACCCAGGGAACTACAGAACTGTGAGCCTCACCTCTGTGCCTGGCAAGATCATGGAAAAGATCCTCTGGAATCAATGTCAAGGCACATGGAAGACAAAAAAGTGATCCGAAACAGCCAGCATGGCTTCAGCAAAGGGTAAATTGTTTTGGGCCAATTGGATGGCTTTCTACAATGGAGTGACCACATCAGACAACAAGGGAAGACCGACTGATGTCATCTACTTGGAATTGTGTTGTCACAGTCCGCCATGATAATCTGGTCACCAAATTGTAGAGATACACATTTGATGGGTGGACCATTGAGTGGATAAGGAGTTGGCTTGAAGGTCACACCCAGAGAGCGATGGTCAACGGCTCTATGTCCAAGTGGAGGCTGGTGGTGAGTGGTGTCCCTCAGGGTCTATCCTGAGATCGGTACTGTTTTATATCTTTATCAATGACAGGGACAGTGGGGTAGAGTGCACCCTCAGCAAGTGTGCAGATGACACGAAGCTGAGGGGTGTAGTGGATGCAACAGAGGAAGGGATGCCATCCAAAGGGTCCTGGACAAGCTTGAAATTTGAGTCCATGTTAACTTAAGGAGGGTCAACAAGTCCAAGTGCAAGGTGCTGCACCTGGGCCGGGGAAATCCCAGACATGGGGATAGGCTGGGAGAAGAACTCATTGAGAGCAGCCCTGCAGAGAAGGACTTGGGGGTTCTGCTGCATGAGACGCTTGACATGAACCAGCAGTGAACGCTTGTAGCCCAGAAGGCCAAGTGCATCCTGGGCTGCATCAAGAGAGGGGTGGGCAGCAGTTAGAGGCAGGTGATTGTCCCCCTCTGCTCTGCACTTATGAGGCCCCACTTGGAATCCTGCATCCAGGTCTGGGGCCCCCAGCACAAGAAGGATGTGGGCTGTTAGAGTGGGTCCAGAGGGAGGCCACAAAGATGATCAAGGGGCTGGAGCACCTCTCCTATGAAGAAAGGCTGAGAATGTTGGGGCTGTTCAGTCTGGAGAAGAGAAGGCTCTGGGGTGATGTCATTGCAGACTTTGAATACTTAAAGGGGCCTTATAAAAGGGACGGAGAAGGACTCCTTACTCAGGTAGATAATTACAGGACAAGGGGAAGTTGTTTTAAATTAAAAGAAGGGAGATTGCTATTAGAGGTTAGAAGGAAATTTTTCACTCAGAGGATAGTGAGGCACTGGAACAGGTTTTTCCACAGAGGTATTGGATGCCCCATCCCTGCAGGTCTTCAAGAGCAAGTTAGATGAAGTCCTGAGCAGCCATGATCTCCTGGGGGGTGTCACTGCCTTTGGTAGGGGAGTTGGAACTAGATGATCTTTGAGGTCCTTTCCAGCCCAGGCCATTCTGTGATTCCATGACTCTATGACTGGTTAAAAATATTTTTAAAACTTGTTATGCAGAAGGATAAGAATAACATTATTTCTATCAATATAAAATGTTGTTAAAATATTAATAAAAATACTTAAGGAAATCATTCTCTCAGTTTCCCAAATAACCAGGTAGTCCTGTTAGGATTATTTCTAATATTACATTTTGATAATAAGTATAATGACAAAAATGGTATGATAATAATTACAATACTGCAGTCATTATTGATGATGAAGAAGCATGTATAGAAATATTTTCCTCACTGCATCTTTGATCTCCTGGTTCCTCATGCTGTAGATGAGGGGGTTCAGTGCTGGTGGCACCACTGAGTACAGAAAAGAGAGCACCAGGTCCAGGGATTGGGAGGTGATGGAGGGAGGCTTCAGGTAGGCAAACAATCCAGTGCTAACAGCCATAGAGACCACGGCCAGGTGAGGGAGGCACGTGGAAAAGGCTTTGTGCCGGCCCTGCTCAGAGGGGATCCTTAGCACAGCCCTGAAGATCTGCACATAGGACAGCACAATGAAAAGAAAACAAAAAAATACTAAAGAAAGAGTAAAGACAAGTGCCCCAACTTCCCTGAGGTAGGTGTCTGAGCAGGAGAGCTTGAGGATCTGGAGGATTTCACAGAAGAACTGGTCCACAGCATTGCCTTGGCAGAGGGGCAGGGAAAATGTAGTGGCTGTGTGCAGGACAGCATTGAGAAAGCCACTGCCCCAGGCAGCTGCTGCCATCTGGGCACAAGCTCTGCTGCCCACGAGGCTCCCGTAGTGCAGGGGCTTGCAGGTCGCAATGTAGCGGTCGTAGGCCATGACGGTGAGAAGGGAATACTCTGTTCCAATGAAGAAGACAAAAAAGAAGACCTGTGCGACACATCCTTGATAGGAGATGGCCCTGGTGTCCCAGAGGGCATTGGCCATGGCTTTGGGCAGAGTGGTGGAGATGCAGCCCAAGTCGAGGAGGGCGAGGTTGAGGAGGAAGAAGTACATGGGGGTGTGGAGGCGGTGGTCGCAGGCTACGGCGGTGAGGATGAGGCCGTTGCCCAGGAGGGCAGCCAGGTAGATGGCCAGGAAGAGCCCGAAGTGCAGGAGCTGCAGCTCCCGCGTGTCTGCAAATGCCAGCAGGAGGAACTCGCTCACAGAGCTGCTGTTGGCCATTTCCTGACTTTGGTCATGGACACTGCCAAATGAGAAAGAAAAAAAAATATATATAGAGAGAGTGTTATGCGTAAAGTCTCTGAGAAAAGTTCAGTTAATTCCCAGTTAAAGCCTCATGTTCCCTTTTTCCAAGAGGACCTCTGTCTGTCTCCGTGTGTGGAGCCCTGCTCTGTGCTTGCTGAGTGTCCTGTACACTGCAGCTGCCTCTGCCCAGCAACTCCCAATGAGCCTGCTCTGCTCCATTGGAGGTCCCAAGAGGGAAGGTTCCTGGGAAGGGGCTCCCTCGGTTGAGTGAGGGGTGTTTGGCTGTGTGACTCCGTGTGCATCTTCCCTGTTCAATACCTAGGAGACAAAAGCAGCAGGTGGATCGTGCGTGCCTGGCCGGAGAGAGCAGGGAGCATCTCCTCCTGCCTCACCCTCCGTGCACAGCACTCCCTGTCAGAATCAGGCACCAGCAGCTGCCACGCTGGGCAAGGCAGAGAAGCAGGCATGGGCAGGCAGGGCGGACCCAACGCGGTGCCGAGGCTGCGGTGTCGGTGAGGTACAGCCTGTCCTCACACCCCTGTGCCATCTGCCCGGCACAGCCAGCAGAGGGAAAAGAGCTCTGGAGTGCAAGAAGCGTTTGGAATGTGCTCCTTGTCGTATGGTAGGAATTTGGGAGTAAGTTCAATTGTCTCGGTTCAATGCAATAGGAATTTCCATCATCTGTGCAATCCCTACAACTCTGTTAACACAGAGCCCGCCCAAGAATTAAAGCAGGAAAATGCAGGCAGAGACTGCAGAAAGTGCCTTCTCTTTGCAGGCAGCCCCTGCCCTCCCCTTCCTCTGCCCAGGGCTCCCCTGCAGCGCTTTTCCTCCACACCGCACAAGCCATGAGAGACATCCTGGCAGCTCCTGGCAAGGCAGAGATGTCCCGGACCCAGGAGCCCCTTCCAGGAACCTCCCCTGCACTGTTCTGCAGCCAGAGACTTACCATGGGCAGAGCTGTGAAGGTTTCTCCTGCACTGAGCTCTCCTCTGCTCACACCCTGCAGGCTGCCTGGAATCCCTTTCTGCCTGGGTGCCTGCGGTCAGAGCCCCCAGCCCTGCTGCGCTGTGCACAGGAGCTGCTCCTGGGCACAGCTGTCTCTCTGCACCACGGCCCTCTTGCCACGAGCTCTCTCTGTCCCACGAGCCCGGCCCAGCTCAGCACCACACGCCCAGCCCAAGGCATTGGAATCCCCCCTCGGGGGGCTTTGCTGAGGAGCCCACGAACCTCAGGCACTGAGAGACAATTGAAGACATCTCTCAACAAGTCCAAGTCAGAGGCAAGTTTCCTGCAGTGTCCCCCTGAGGGCCAGCACTGACACAGCCTCCCTTGGAGCTCGTTAGAGCAGAGCATTGGAGGCGGTGAGGACAAGGAGACAAAGGCAGTGTGAAGGTGGCACTGATGTGTAGGAAAACTGGATGTGTAGGAAAACTGGCCTTGACCCCCAGCCCCTGCGAAGGCAGATCCTTTCCTTTCCCACACTGCTCAGGGCTCTTCGTGGGGCAGGAGGAGATGGGGATGTGCATGGGCAAGTGCAGGAGAATGGTACGAGCCCTGCCTGGTTCATGGGTGGGGGCGAGGAGGCAATGAGGCCCTGGTGCTTTACCGATAAGCTGTCTCCTCCTAGGCCTCAGTGGCAGAGACAACAGCCAGAGCCATGGACACAAAGCCCTGGGTCCTGTTGGGACTC
This sequence comes from Anser cygnoides, assembly GCF_040182565.1. Classification (NCBI taxonomy): domain Eukaryota; kingdom Metazoa; phylum Chordata; class Aves; order Anseriformes; family Anatidae; genus Anser; species Anser cygnoides. The sequence goes on along the minus strand of NC_089902.1, from coordinate 3,060,501 downwards.
TCAGCCTTGGCTATCTCCTTGCTCCTCTGATGACCAGAGCATCCTAGCGTCTCCAAGACCTACACCTCTTTCGCTGCTGGCTGTAGACCCTTGTCCGTATGCTGTCATACGGGTTCTTAGCTCAGTAGCTCGTATGAGACTACTCGTGGTGCCCCAGGCTCTCCTCCTCCTGGGCACTGCTCACTCAGAAGGGTCCCAGTCTGCCCTGATGTGTGGAGTTCCCCCTCCTCCAGTGCAGGACTGGGCTCTTCTCCCTGTAACTGTCAAGAGGTTTCTGTAGGCAAAATCCTGCAGTTTCTCAAGGTTCCCCTGGACAGATGCTGCATTCTGTCAGCTGTTAATGTCCGCAGGCAGATGGCTCACCCTGATTGTGCCGACTCTCACAAGGTAACAGCAGCAGGAATTTGCAGGACAGTTTGGACAATACCGCAGTAACCAGTTTAATGGAATTACAGCACAGAATCACAGAAGGGTACGGGATAAAAGGCTGCCCGATTCCACTTTTTCTCTTCTTCCTTCTCATGCCTGCTGTTATTTTGTCTGGAACTGCGTCCTATATACAAACACTGCACCATACCAGCTAATAGGAAGAAAATTGAGTCTATCCCAGCCAAAATGAGGACAATATCCACCCCATATTCCACACCATCTGCATCGTGCTCAGCTCCAGTACTTTCTTAATTAATTAATCACCACCACCTTTTCTCTTTTGATATACACACAGAGATATCATGCCCTTAGTCTGTGGGTGTCCTGGAGTTGGCTAGAATCAAGTTAATTTTCCTCCTAGTAGCTGGTATGATGTTGTGTTTTGCATTTAGCATGAGAAGAATGATTATCACACACTGATGGCTTAGTTGTTGCCCAGCAGTGGAGGGCTGGGGGTGCCTGAGGAGCTGGGGGGGACAGAAGCAGGACAGCTGACCCCAAGTGGCCAAAGGGATGTTCCATACCGCAGCCGTCATGCTGAACAATCAGTATGGGGTGGCTGGCCAGGGTAGGGGGTACCACTGCTGCGGGATAGGCAATCACCATCATGATCATCATCATCATTCTTCGTATTATTTGTCTTCCCTTTCTGTCCTATGATTTTTTTTTTAATTTAACCCATGATTTTTTTTTTTTTAATTTATTTTTTTTTCCCCCTCCTCATTCTGTCCTGCATCCGCTGGGGGTGTAGCAGGGTGTGTGTGTGAGGGAATGGCTGTGTGGTGCTGAGCTGCCTGCCGGGTTAAACCACGCTCTTTTTGGTGCCCGACATGGAGCACAAAGTTTCAGCCAATGACAGATCTGACCACAGCATGTTAAAAGAAAGCCGTTATAAGCATGAGTTGATTTTAATGGTTGCTGATCACAAAGTCGATTTTTTTATTTTTATTACTTTTTAAATCTCAGGTCTGTTGTGCTCAATTTCAGAACTGTGTTGTATAGCACATGACTTCCTGTATGTCTCCCCTGTCATGCTGTTTATCTTTTCTGATGGCTCCTTCAAGTTTATTCTTTTGTTGTATCGTGTAACACTGGCTTATGATATGATAAAATTCCTGGTCATGAAACTAATCTGGTACTTGTACTCAGCATTGCCATTACCTCCACACCTTGGGAGCCATCTCTCAGAAACTATTAAGAATTACACTCTTGACCTTTTCTCCTCAGGAAACCAAGGCATGGGGGAGACAAGGGGAGGACACTTTTCCCCACTGGTTCCCTCTCCCTTTCTCCTTCACCTCCCCCTTCTCCTCCAGGCTAATTACAATAGCTCTTCAAAGCTTTGAATATCCTTGGAATGGTCAAACCAGCATGTTCGTATTGTTACATCTCCTGGATGTGTTTCAGTTTTGTTTAATGTCAAAAAACCACTTAAGCATGCCATCCAGAGATCTGTCCAGAGGCAGGAGAGTGAGGCGTGGCAGGGAGTGTGGGAGGATCTGGGCAGGCACCTAGAGCAGAGGGCACCTCCAGTACTTTGGAACTTCACCTCTGAGCAAACATAGAATCCTAAAATCTGGTTAAATGCTTGGAAAAGTGGTGTTATCACCCTGGCATTTCCAAAGAGACACATACCACTGCAGTGTGCTGGCTCTTGGCCTATGCTTACAGAGCCACAATCAATGCCACTCCAACCTCTGTGACAAGCCCTGCAGCCACTCCAACCCCTCTGACAGACCCTGCAGCCACTACAGCATCTGCAAAATGCCCTGCAGCAACTCCAGCTCCTTTCATGGGCCCTGTGTCTGCGCCAGAGAAGCAACCTGTGTCTGTATCAGTTGCTCTTATACGCAAGAAAAACAATGGATATGAAAGTCATTTTTTTTTTAAGAAAGGAAAGAAACTCCTACCCAGACAAGAAAGGAGGAGAAAGAAGATGAGGCAGGCTTCAGAAAAGTTGGGCCATCACGTGAGTAGGAGGACCAAGAGGAACAGGTCCTAAGAGCGTCAGTAATCACGCGATCCCTATCCCTATGCTGCTCTGGTGCTGGGAGAAACGGGGCCCCTCCCTGGACTTAGAGGTCAGGAAAGGAGAGATGGTGGGTACACACGATGTGTCACCCTGTGGTTTCACCTGTGTGACCATGGAGAGGACATGAGAAAGTGGGATGGAAAATCTGCCTCAACCCTAGAGGCACGGGTACGTGAGTGGCAAGGAACAACAATCCCTAAAAGGGGTTCTTAGAGAACTGCTGCTCCACTTTCCAGCGGGCAGTCCTGCAGACACAGGAATGAATACTATGAGCAGGATGAGAGGGGCCCAGCCTCGAGCCAGGGGAAGGAAGGGGACAATCGGGTGTATTGGACTCTGAGGAGTATTGGCCTGGCACGTCAAACCCAAGAGTTAACTGTACTGGAGGCTGAAGTGAGCCTAACTGGGAAGGAGTGGCAAAAGCACCCCACTGGGACTGGCCTGGAGGCTCTGTGCAACCTTGACATAGACTAAATCACAAGAGGGTCCTTCAAAGATCCAAACGTTTACTGGATGGACTTTGGGCATGACTCCCTTGGAGATGGAGGACATCAAACAGTTGTCTACCTTGCCCACTCTCTCACAGGACCCTTCTGCTGTGCAGGTGCTGATGGCCAATGAGCAGCAGGTGCCAATCGCTACCACAACAGCGCACCTGAGGCAGTATTGCACTCACAGAGACTCCCTGATTCCCATGCATGAGCTGGTTCATTGACTGCAGAGCCAAGGGGTGATCAGCAACACTTGCTCACCCTTTAGTAGTCCCATATGGACAGTGCAAAATTCTAATGGTGAGTGGAAGAGAATGGTGGACTTCTGTGGCCTGGATGAAGTCACACCACCGCTGAGTGCTGCTGTGCTGGGCATGCTAGAACTTCATTCAGTACGAACTGCAGTCAAAGGCAGCCAAGCGCTCTGCCACAATTAATACTGCTAATGCATTTTTCTCCATCCCTTTGGCAGCAGTGTGAAGGCCACACTTTGCTTTCAGTTGGAGGGGCGTCCTGTCCACCTGGAATCGACTGCGCCAGGGGTAGAAACACAGCCCTACCATTTGCCATGGGCTGATCCAGACTGCCCTGGAACACAGGGAAGCTCCTGAACACCTCCAGTACATTGATGTTGTCATCACATGGGGCAACACAGCTCAAGAAGTATTTGAGAAAGGGAAGAAAATAGTCCTAATCCTTCTGAAAGCTTGTATTGCCCTAAACCAAAGTAAGGTCAGGGGACCTGCAGAGGAGAACATAATGCAGGCTGGTCAGGTTCAGGGGGACCCCTGCTTGGGGAAAGGTTGGGCATCAGTCAGTGGGTGATGACCAATTGCATTGTGCATCACCTGCTTTATACATATAATAATAATAAAAAAAATTATTATTATTTATTAGTAGTATTGTTAAAGTTATTACTATCTCTTCAATTTCTGTCCATTTAAACTACCTTTATTTCAACCCATTATCTTTTGGAGGTGGTTGTCAACTAACATCTGTGTGGTGCTAAGGTGGCTGACGGGTTAAAGCACAATGTGTTTGACAACCACAGTCCAACAGCACAAATCACACTTGTAAAAATCAGTCTCTGACATCTACAAAGAGGAGCAGTCGGCGATGACTTTGGTCTGCTTCAGACACCACAGCCCAGCAGAGACCCTGCTGCCTTCAGGAGTTGTCAGCCCTGAGGCCTTGGGGACACCTCGAGGGAGCCCAATGGCACAGAGCAAGCGATGCCATGGTCGGGTGCTGTGCTGCTGAGCTGGGCCGGGCTCCTGGGACAGAGAGAGCTCGTGGCAAGAGGGCCCTGGTGCAGAGAGACAGCTGTGCCCAGGAGCAGCTCCTGTGCACAGCGCAGCAGGGCTTGGGGCTCTGACCGCAGCTGGCACGGGGACAGGAGAGAAGGAGAGAGGGCTTGGAGGCAGTGAGGAGCGCAGCAACAGAGGGCAGCGTGTGGCAGGACAGATCTGCAGGCTCTTGGCACCGTGAGTCTCTGGCTGCAGGCCCATGCAGGTGGGGTTGCCAGAGGGGTCTTCTACAGCTGGCACATCCGATGCCTGACAGCATCTGTCGGGATAGTTGTCTCTCTGTTTCTCCAGCAAGGAGTAGAAAATGCTTTAGAGAATGGCATTTATGATTGCAATTTTCAAAAGAAAGACCAAGTCAGGGGCTACCAGAAAGGCAGGACTTTGTCTGTAGCCTGTGCTTGAAGAATCCTGCAGTGGAGGGGAGGCAGGTTTCATGGTAATGAGTGGTCAGGATTGTATTGGAGATTAAGACCCGTGGAGCATTGCAGTGAGGGACCAATATGTCATCAATGAACTTCAAAAAGTCCCTTCCCACACCTCAGCCCACAGACTGCACCAACATCATCATTGTGGTCCTCTCAGGCTTTATCCTAGCTAATCTTTAGGAGCTACAAAAGCCCTGATACCCCCCCGCCTTTGGAAGGTGCCTGCAGGCTTGAGGTGAGCACAGATCGTTTGCAATGAGCAGGAGCTGCCTCCTCTGCAGGCAGAGCTGCAGCACAGGAGGGTGTGCTGAGTGTCCGTTTGTCCCTCCCTGGCCTTGCCTCCCCTGGCAGCAGCACGCTGCCATTCCTCCTGGCTTCTCCACCTGGCCGTGCTGCTGCTGCTCTTGTTCCCAGGCTGCCTGGGGATGGGGGTTTCACCTGCCCATGGAGTGAGCCCTCGGGGTGCTTGGGGGAAGGGGAGTATGGGGATAGGGTGAGGGGTCTGGAGATGGGCACTTGGAGCCTGGATTCCTCTGCTCCCAGCAGTGTCCAGGTTCTGTAGGCACTGGAACAGCTACCCCAGGGAAGTGTTCACAGTGCTGAGGCTGACAGAATTCAACAAATATTTGGGCAACACCCTCAGGTGTATGGACTGATTTTTGGGTGTTCTTGTACAGATTCAGGGGTGGGATCTGATGATCCTTGTGGAACGCTTCCAAGTCAGGATATTCTACAGCTTCTAGAGGATTCTACAACTCTAGGAACATAGGAGGAGAATTGTCCTGGAGCTCAAAGACCTGCCAACACAGGGCAGCTGAGACCAGGACTGGTGGAATGACTGGCTCTCCTCTCTGAAGGGCACTCTGCTCTAACAAGGCAGTATCTGTGACTCTGAGGACCTACAGGGTTTCACTTGGAGTGCAGCAGAACGCCCAGGATTTATGCCTTAGAAACACTTCTCAGGTGTGGTGGGGCAGCTCAACAATGAGGACAAATCAAACAAACAAAGAAACAAATAAATAAATAAATATCCACATTTCTGCTCTGTGATGAACTAGGAGCAAAACTGGGGAAATCTCTTCTATATCAGGAGTGAAGTGAATCTGAGACTACGCCATGCTCCTACCATGTTGTTACCTTGAGCTGTAGTGCACGACTGAGTCTTCCATCGCCCACAGAAGAGTACTCTTCTTGCAGAGAAACTCAGAAGCAGTTGGAAGTCATTAAAGGGAACTTCAAAATAACTGCCATCAATAGGACAATCCTCTTGATGTTTTTTAATGAGAAAATTAAATTTTCCTCAGGTAAATCTGTTGTACATTATTACTATTCTTTCTCTTTGTGCAGGACCACATCCCAAAAAAGCAGATGTCCAACAGCAGCTCTGTGAGCGAGTTCCTCCTGCTGGCATTCGCAGACACACGGGAGCTGCAGCTCCTGCACTTCGCACTCTTCCTGGGCATCTACCTGGCTGCCCTCCTGGGCAACGGCCTCATCCTCACCACCGTAGCCTGCGACCACCGCCTCCACACCCCCATGGACTTCTTCCTCCTCAACCTCGCCCTCCTCGACGTGGGCTGCATCTCCACCACTCTGCCCAAAGCCATGGCCAATGCCCTCTGGGACACCAGGGCCATCTCCTATCAAGGGTGTGCTGCACAGGTCTTCTTTTCTGTCTTCTTGCTTGGAGCAGAGTATTCCCTTCTCACCGTCATGTCCTACGACCGCTACGTTGCCATCTGCAAGCCCCTGCACTACGGGAGCCTCGTGGGCAGCAGAGCTTGTGCCCAGATGGCAGCAGCTGCCTGGGGCAGTGGCTTTCTCAATGCTGTCCTGCACACGGCCACTACCTTTTCCCTGCCCCTCTGCCAAGGCAATGCTGTGGACCAGTTCTTCTGTGAAATCCCCCAGATCCTCAAGCTCTCATGCTCAGATGCCTACCTCAGAGAAGTTGGGGCACTTGTAATCAGTATTTCTGTATTATTTGGTTGTTCTATTTTCATTGTTATTTCTTATATTCAGATCCTCAGGGTGGTGCTGAGGATGCCCTCTGAGCAGGGCCAGCACAAAGCCTTTTCCACGTGCCTCCCTCACCTGGCCATCGTCTCCCTGATGGTCAGCACTGGCATTTCTGCCTACCTGAAGCCCCCCTCCATCTCTTCCCCATCCCTGGACCTGCTGGTGTCTTTCCTGTACTCGGTGGTACCTCCAGCAGTGAACCCCCTCATCTACAGCCTGAGGAACCAGGAACTAAGGGATTCAGTGAGGACACTACTTGAATGCACACGTCTTCAGCAAATTCACCTATAATAATATGCCTACAATTAAAAATCTCAACTTTTCTCAGAAATTTTCAAGATTTCTTCTGTTACTAAATGCCTGTATTATTATTTTATATAATTAATATGCTTTTGATTAAATAATGTTATTCTTAGTCTCCTACTTGTCAGTTATTTACCTATAGAAGCCGGCTTCCTGTGTACCTACACCTACTGAGGAAACCTTGCGAACTTCATAGGTCTCAGCTTCCGTTTCTCCCCTTGCCTGGAGCTGGGGGAGCAGCCCCAGCACGCAGGAGGGGCTCAGGGCCCAGAGCCCAGCTGCCACAGGGAGGAGCAGCCCCGCTGGCCCTCGCGGCTGCCCCTCACTGCCCGCTGGGCTCTGCCTCTCTGCTGCCTTCGGGTCGGGGCTGCTGCTTCCCTGGAGCCATGGCCATGGCCAGCAGCAGGACGTGGCCTTTTCACTGCTGCTCTCTTCTGGCTTCCACATTGTGCTTCTTGTATTTGGATAAGCCCTGAGATCTCATGTATGTTGGTGACAGTCCTGTTATCCCTACATTGGCATCTCTTCAATGTCTCTGCACGCCTCTTGCAAACCTGGTTTCAGGAATACACCCCAGGAGCTGCTTCCTGAACAGACCTCTTGCTTTTCTGGGCCTCACAATGGATCAGAACCCCAGAGTGATCAGTGAAGGACCAAGGGCTGGACCGGGAGCTGCCTTCTTCCTTGACTATGCCCCAGAAAACAGTAATTGGCCTTGACTGGCCTGGTACCGTCCCAGTGGTGCTGGGTCTGATGGCAAATGGCATCCTGGAGAGGAACCTGGAGCTGCTCTGTGCCTGGGCCAGGCCTCTTGTGCTGGCCTGGGGAGCGGGGCTGGCCCTGCGGGGCACAGGCACTCTGTGCTGGGGATGTCCCAGGCAGGAGAGCAGGGCTCCTGCAGCTTCACGGCCCTCCATCTCCTGAGCCGTGGCTGGCCCCAGCGCGGGGGCTGCTGGGGAGGCCCAGAGCCGCCTTTGTGCCAGCAGCTGCGGTGCCTTGCGAGGGGCTGGGGCTGTGCTGGCCGTGCCCAGAGCCCTGCAGCAGGCTGCGGTGGGCACTGCCCTGGGGCCAGCCCAGCCTGGGCTGCTGGGCTGGGGAGAGGTCCGGGAGGTGGGGAGAGGTGGGCAGGGGCTGGGCTGGGCTGGGCTGGGCAGTGCCCGGCAGAAGGCACCAGCAGCGTCAGGGAGCGGTGGCAGCATGCAGGGGAGGGCTCCCAGCAGGGCTTGGTGCTGCAGAGCCAGGGCTGGGGAAGGGAGCCCAGAGCTGCAGGGGCAGGGGACACGAGGCCGCTCGGGGCCCTTGCTGGCCTGGGCAGAGCAGGAAGGGGGCCCAGGGCATTCGTCCCCTCACCGCAGCCTGCCACGACCTGCACGGCGCTCACGCAGCGTCCAGGGCCAGGCTCTGCCCCGTGGTGCACAGGGAGAGGGCAAAGCCTCTCTGAAGAAGAGGCTGAAAGTGAAAAAGGTCCCTCCGCTGCCCCATGGTGTGACAGGGCCAGGGTGGGACAGCTGACCTTTATTTGATGTAGTTCTTGTGTAATTTGCATTGGTGATGGCACAAAAAGAGAGTTCCTTCACCAGTGATGTACATCTTTCTTCATGTTAGGACACAACTCAATGTCCTTCACTCTGCTTAATCTCACAGATGAACTGGATTAGGTCTCCTTGATTACTCTGAGGCACAGTGCAGTGCTTTTTGCCTTCTGACACTCCAGCACAATCTGTGTGACTTTCCCTTACTCTGTGCTTTGACCTGACGGGTCATTTCACATTTTTCACTTTCATATCCCTAGTTGGAAGGGGATGATTCCCCAAAGTGGGGCAAGCTGATGGGTTCTGGCTCAGCCAATTGAAGCATGCTATACTGGTGTTTTTCAGCCTGAGTTTGCTAAAGATGACCCAGGAAGGGAAACGGATGTTCAAGTGTCTCGTAGGAATAAGGAAGTGTATCATGGGTTTCCAATGGCCATTTCAAATCTAGCTCTATCCTAGGAACCCACAGAAGAAGGGGTTTGTCTTTGAAGGGGTTTCCCTTTAGTGCTGGGCTTCCCTTCCAGTGCTGGGCTAGGCTGCAGTTACAGGGACAAAGACCACTGCTGGCAGTGGAGGTGCCCTGGGAACTCCACCTGGCTCCACCTGATTTTCCCAAAGGGCTCCGGTCTCCTGCAGGTCTTTTCTGACATCTGCTGGTCCAGGAAAGTGCCTCAAACAGAATGGGACCACAGGAGGTTTTCCCTGGTTGCTTGTGGTCGGACAGCAAAATTCTGCCCGAATACCCAATAATTTCTTTAGTACTCAATTAATAAAGCAATTACTCATCAGCTCAAATGATTCAATCCCTTCCATTAAATGTCTCACATGAATGATAATTTCTATCATGAAGAAATTTTCAGGATATATATTCAGGACAGGAGAAGAAATCCTGGTGTTCACCTGTACTTTCTTTGTCATCACTTTGTCTATCATGGTGTGCTCCCTCATCTTCCAGGCATGAAACCCATCGTGATTACACAGACCCTGCCGAATGTCCCCTTGCCAGCTGCCTGTCTGGACCTATGCACTTCCCATGGTTCTCCTGGCTTGCCCTCCCCTTACTCTTGGATCATTCAGACCGCTCTCACCAACCCAGTTGCTGCTTTGAGTTTCAGTGAGTTCCAGCTCACCCATCTCTCAGCAGTCTGGTTTCCTTAGCAAGAAACTCATTCTTTCTCATTGAATTAGTGGTATGGATTAATATTAACACTATGATTTTAAATTTCCTATTAATCAGTGTAATATCATGTACAGTCATTCTTATGGGAAGGATAAAATCACTGGAGGAAACAAAATGAGGAACTTGAACTTTTTTTTTTTTTGAAAATTGCAGCATGATTTCCTGTTGTTTGTTTTTCAATAGGAAAAACCCTGCTCTTCCTACCTAAGCAGGGCTTCAAAGGAGTAACCCTAGACCAATATCTATGGGAAAATGATGCTCCAAATTGAAATGCAACAAAATTCAGTCTCTAAAAAGAGGAAAGATTTCTATTAGATGCTCTTTGAAATCTTCCTCCTTAACTACACCATGAAAGCTCTCCAATTACCTACACAAGTCTTGAAGACGTGAAGAGAACTGTGAGAGAGATATGGCTGCTTAGGACATTCTGCATTTTAATGAGCTCCATGGTGTATTTTAGTGCTGAGTCAGTGAAACTTGGGTACTGAGAGGAGAATGATGCAACTGCTTGAGAAGGTAAAGTCAGGAGGAAAAGTTGAAGTGACTTGGAGTATTAATGGGCCCCACTGAGGGCTGTTCCTAACAAAGCCTCCCCAGGGACTTGTTAGGGCAGATCATTGGAGGCCATGATTCCAGCCAGGCAAAGCGCTGTGCTGAGAAAAGTCTTGGTTGGTTTTGGTGAAGCAGAAGGGCCAAGGCCTGACCCCAGCCCGTGGGAGGGGAGATCCTGCACCCCCCCGTCTGGCTCAGGGCTCTTCTTGGGGTCTGTCTGATGTGGTGGGCAGTGTGATGCCACGACAAGAACTTCATTAGGACACCTCCCCACCCCTGCACAGGGTATCAAGGAAGCAGTGAGGCCCCATTGCAATGACTATATTTCGTCTCCTCAGAAGCTCTAGCCAAAGGGACAAAAACGTCAGGGCTGTTGGGGCCTTCCCTTCTTGACAGGACCCTCTGCCTTCTCCTCTGCAGGCTTTCCTATGCTGTCCCACACTTTTCCCTATTTCCCTGAAGTCTGCAGACACCCATCTCTGTCCACCACCTTGCTCTCATTCAGGACTTTACATCATTTCACCAATGTCTATTCAACTCTCACCAGCTGTTCCTTGAAACACAAAGCCTTGGTGTGATCATAGACTCTCTTTGGGTGACGTCTGTCACCACGCCACGACCCTATGAGGGACATTTCTTCCTCCTTGTGGCCAGTGCCACCCTTCCAAGGTGCACCTTGTGGCAGTTTTTGTCTCCTGCTCTTTTCTCCTACCAAGGAAAGCTCCATCAGGGTGGAAACCACTCCTGAAGGAGGCATCCCAACCCACCAGGCTCCTTGCGGCCTGTCAGCCAAGCAGACAGAAGTCACCTCACCAGCATCTCCCAAGGCCTGGGCCTGCTGCTGGCCTTGCAGCTTCTTGGCTAGACACAGCCAAGCCTTGTGCCTCCTGCTGTCCAGTCCTGGACTCAAGCAGAAGGGACAGGACAACCCCTGTGCGGGCCTTCTTTCTGTCTGGGTCCTCCTGGGGATGGAGGCAGAGGGGATCCCACAGGCAGCATGGCAAGCAGGGGCCTTCTGCTGGCCTAGCAGGGCCACTGGCAGATGGCAGCCCCAAAGTGCACATCCCAGGGAGAAGCCAAGGCTGACCTGCCACCTCCAGACACAAGGGGCCTCACAGGCCCTTTGCGTGACACGTTCCTGCTGCTGCCCTATCAGCTGCAGAGACAGAAGTGACCTCCCAGTCACTGCCCCAGTCACATTCCTCCTGCTGGGGCAGGAGATCCTGAGGCAGAGCTGAGCTCCTCAGAGCATTCCCACCCATCTCCTCCTTGTGGCCCACAAGCTGATCAGATCCAAGGCCCTTCACATCCATCTCTGAATGCCATGGGACTGCAGAGAATTGTCACAGTTCCTGCCTTGCCCCAAGGGGCCAAGCACCTTAAGTTAAGGGTTAGGAGAGGGGCTGAAGGTGAGGAGGTTAATGCACAGGGACAGGGGCTTTATGTGTTAGATTTTCATGAATGCGATTAGGGACTAGGTCTTATATTTCTGGGTTAGAGTTTAAACGAAGATTTAGTGGGAGGGTTTGGTGTTCTGCTTGGTGTGTCAGGTGTGTGGTTAGGGTATGGACAAGCCTTGTGATTTAGGATTTTGTTTAGTTCTTCCAAGAAGTCTATGCTTAAATAGAGCATTTAAATCTTGTTTTAAGGGTAGGGATCAAGGTAAGCAAGAGAGTAAGGGTAAGGGAAAGAGGCTATGGGCTGAGTTTTGGCTTCAGTGCATACTTTGAGCTCAGGCATAAGAGTAGTGGATTCCTGTCAGGGTGTGGAGTAGCATTTAAATTTAGGCATTAAGTTTACTGGTTGAAGCCGGTGAAGGGCTTCGTGTGACTATTTTAAGTCACAGTTATAGCAGCATCAGCATAACCTGAACCTTCTTACCTCTACAAAATCCTTAATTTCTGCTGGCTAAGCCCCTGTTCCCTCCTCCAAATCTCACATCTCTCCTGCCCTGGGTTTCTCCTGACCTCCCCATATCAGTCATCTTCTTAGGGGCATGTTAATGATGGCTTTCATGATCTCAGAGTATCCATCACACCTCTGTTGGCTACTCTATTTCTGAGAAAAGTGGCACTGAAGACACGATGGAAAAGGACACAAAAGTCCATCAGAGCACCCTGCACAACGTGCCCAGCAGCTCTGCACCTCCAGAAATGTGCTGTTCCTGCCTACAAGTTTTCTTTCCAGAATGGCTCCTATGGATCCAGGGTAACTTTTCCCAGGCCCTCACTTCCCCAGGCCACACCACTCTTCCCACAGGCCCCACGTGTCTCTCCAACCCTCCCCTCTTCCCCTGCAGTAGTGGCACCTCACCGCAGCAGGTTGGGGCATCTCCAGGCTCAGGGGTGTTTCCTGAGGGCCTGCTCCGTGTGGGGAGTGGCGGGGAGGAAGAGAGCAAGGTCAGCTCCTGGGGCCTGGCTGAGCACAGCCCAGCCATCCCGCACTGCGGGCAGGCCCCTTCTCCCAGGCTGAGGCACACACGCAAGGTGGACACTTCTCCATCAGCCCAACTTCGCGCAGGGCCCTTCAGCCCTGCCCCTGTCCTGGGACTCGCCTCCTCCTCCTCCACCCACAGACATACATTGCTTTCCATCTGGGGACTCAGGCAGGACTTTAAGGATCTGCTAAAGCCCTCAATTTCCTCGTTTCTCACAGCCTTCACACAAGTTGTTCTCCTTCCCCTCCCCATTGCACAGCACTGCCTCTCAGGTGGCACTCAGTGACCCTTCAGAAGGGCCTTTGGGCTTTCTCAGTTGTCCTGGTGTTTATGAGGACTTCCTGGCTCCTTCCAGATCTCAGAAGGA